>NC_136941.1:12282723-12295223 GCF_949987615.1 Pollachius pollachius
TCCCATTTTATCTCTTCATTTTGTTATAAGATGTTCTATTTAGTATTTTCTATTATCTTTTTTATAAAAAAAATAAGCATTTTTGAAGGTTTGTTGTTGTTTGGAGGAAATTATTAAATTGTTTGGAGGAATTGTTTGGAGGAATTTGCGTCAACAGTATAGACACAAATGTGTGTCTACATTCTGCAGTTCTACATTATGTTTTCACGCCAGAATCTCTCTCCTGTGTGTGTGTTTGTGTGTGTGTGTGTTCTGCGTACACGGATACACATTCTTCTTATATGTATGTCTGAGTTGATCTGTTTCTCTCTGAGTTTTGTTTCATGTGTGATTTTGTGCACTTTCTTGCATGTACGATTAGGCCTCAAATGTGTGCGATGGATTGGCTGTTTGTGTTGAATGTTGTGTGTGTGCAGGTCCGTGTTGTGTTACCTGTGTGTGTCTGTGCAGGTAGTGGGGGGTGTGGTGCCCGTCTATTGCCAGGGTGGCGGGTGTTGTCTGGGGCGGTGGCGTGGTGTAGCGCAGTGTGTCAGCTCGCGGGAGACGGTTGCAGATTAGATTTAGCTTTGGGAAAATTGAATAGCTGTCAGGTTTGGTTCAGCACGGCTGGCGATGTGATGAGGTAGCGGGTGTGAGCACTGATGACTCGCCACCCCTCCCCCCCCCCCACCCTCTCCTGCCCAAACCACCCCTATGATTGCCGCCATTTCCTTTGGTTCCTTCCCTGTCTTCTCTCTCTTTCTCTCTCTCTCTCTCTTTCTATTTCTCTCTCTCTCTCTCTCTCTCTCTCTCTCTCACTCTCTCTCTCTCTCTCTCTCTCTCTCTAGCTCTCTCTCTCTCACTCTCACTCTCTCTCTCTCTTTCCCTTCATATATTTGTCTTTCTTTCTGTCTGTCTTTCTTTGTGTTTCTCTTACCTTCTTTTCTCTCCCATTCTGACCCTCTTATCTATTCTTCAGTTTTTCTGTCTTTTATTTCTTCTTTCCTCCTACTCTCTCAGTCTCTCTCTTCTCTTTTTTAAATTTAATCTCCCGACCTCTCTCTGCTCCTCAATGGACATAATGTACCATAGGTTCACTCGTATCCGGGGCCCTCTTCACTTTACATTGAGAAACTTGGGAGAGAAATTTAAACTGAGAAAGGGCCGGACGAGGGAGAGAGAAAGAGATGAGAGGATTGAGGAGAGAAGGGTTAGTGTGTCACAGAGTTAATTACAGCGAGGGTGGGAGGGAGCGAGTGGCAAGTCCTCGCCGTCCTTTCATGTCCTCGCCGGTCAGCTTTAGCCAACACAGCCACTCACTCACGGTGTAATTACTGCTTTGTTAAGGGAGTAAAGCAGGCGAAAAGCGTCTGTGAAATAGCAAAACCTCTGCTGACATTCATGCCTTCACCGAGGAGAGCTTAGCAGCGGAGAGCCAGCCCCTTTGCTCCTGGCCTAATCGCAGGGGGAACTTAAAGTCTTTAGCATGCAAACTGCTGATGCTGTTGGGGGGTCTAGAGGTTTTCATTTAAGAACTTTGTCGGATCCGTGCCTTTAAGTGCACAGAGCGGTTTAAAAAGGATATCCTTCCTATTTGCGTTCACTCGTTTTTCTGATATTTAGTTTTTTTTTCATATGCTCTCGTTTTCTTCTTTTTTTATCACTTTTCTTCTTTAAAAAGAAAATGTTCTTTCGTTGTTCGCTGAATCAGAAAGGACACTAATCCATGCATTGTTTTTCACCGGCTCTACAATGGCTTTAAGAAATATGAATATCAATGAATCATTGAACAGTAGCGTACAGCTTTGTGACATTTCTCCAATGTTATATTTTCAACAAGCGCTGCTCCCACAATAAAACAGTTTTCAATTTCAACAACTAAAGTACTATAGAGTTCCCAAGGGTTTCTTCACATGGGATACATAGAAATAGTTCTAGACTTTTATTCTGAAAATGCAATATTTCCATGGCACATTTATCTGTAATCCTTCTAGTACACTAATCACATAAAACACACATTCTAACACTAACTCGTACACACACACACATGCGTGGTTGCATGCATGCACACACACACACACACACACACACACACACACACACACACACACACACACACACACACACACACACACACACACACACACACACACACACCCAAGCACACTCTTATAAATAATCCTGACAGATTGTTTAAATATTAAACGGCACACTAGAATGCAAGAGCAAACACTTGCCAGGCGGGTATATGGGGCGGAGCTATTGCCATTAAGCATATTTAGTGTGTGTGGCTGTCTGTGAAGGACTGTCTGTGACTCGCTACTTAGCCCATCAATCACGGTGCCACTGTCCTGGCCCTACCCTGTCTGCTGTAGGTAAAGACGACCACGAATAGAGCAATAGACAGAACAGAAGCACGGACATCAGGTCCATTATTGCCGCTCCATCAATCACAACTCTGAGACATCCTCACTGACTTCTGAGTCCTGTGTCTTTGCTCCTCTTCCTCTCTTCCTTTCCTTCTTCCTTTCTCTGTCATTTTTTGCATAACCCGCAGAGCCTTCCCATCTGGTTCTCTCCATTCTTAATAATGGATAGGATGCAGTTTGGTCTGTAGTTACAGAACACGTGGGACACGATCCTGGGACACTGCGTTCCGTGGTGCAGAGAGAGAGAGCAAGGGGGAGAGCAAGAGAGCGAGGGGGGGGGGGGGAGAGAGAGCAAAAGAGAGCGAGAGAGAGCAAGAGAGAGCAAGAGAGAGAGACAGTGAGAAAGAGACCGAGAGAGAGAGACAGAGAAAAAGAGACCGAGAGAAGAGAGAGAGAGAGACAGAGAGAGCAAGAGAGACAGAGAGAGAAAGAGAGAAAGAGGGAAGAGAGAGAGAGAGTCTACAAGTCCCCAAAAATAGTTCCGCTGTCCCAGCACAAAGTCCTGCACCTGCTGCACTCTGTGTTGGCTGGAAACTGGCTGTCCCCGGTGCCCTCCTACACCTCTGCCAAAAAAGACAGACACACACACAACCACACTCACACTCACACACACACACACACACACACACACATGCACACACACACACACACACACACACACACACACACACACACACATGCAGACAAACGTGCCCGAATACAGATGCCACCCACCTACACACACACACACACACAATAGACACTCTCAACACACCCACCAGCCCAAACTTCTCCTATATCTTTGCGTCAGCTCTTGGCAACCTCCCATCCATCTACTCTTGTTTGACTTTGGTATTCTGTACTTGGCGCGGCCATGCTAATGGCAGTGGGAATACACTGCATCCAGTGAGTGAACAGCCCCCTTGTTAGATACAGTGGATCCGGATCCATCGATGTAGATCCATACTGACCGGTAGAGAGAGATAGGATAGGAGAAACCTGACCTAAGGCTGGGGGAGGGGAGTACGAATGAGGGGGGAGGGGAGTTCATTTTACACTGTTGAGGTTCTGTCACAGGATGGACTTGGGTTTGTGCAGTAGGCTACCCTGTAGACTCTAGATTACAGCTTGAACATACGTTCATTTATTTTTTTCGGATTGATTTTTATTTCTTCAAATGTATTCATCTTCAGAAAATATATTTTTCGATTCACTCACAATTTACTCACAATGTGTGTTACCTTATTTTGAAAACTACAACATATAAGTTAACTTTATTCCTTCTTCTTCTTATACACAATGGTATCAGTCTCTCAAGCTTGCATCTTGACAGATGCAAGCCCTGGGAACCCCAACGCTGGGCTCCAGCAATTTGCTATGAGGTACACAACAATTCTAAAGAACCCCAAAAATCAGAACCGCAGCCAACTCCAAAAGGAGCTACCACCCAAAGTGATGCTTCTCATAATTAATCCTTGCCCGCGAGGAAACACGGTGCCTTCATACCTCCTCAGCCAGGGTTGGCCCGCTCTCTCTCTTCACTCACCTTCTCTGCTGGCTGTGGGTCTGTGGAGAGGAAATCGAGGGGAAATATGGAAAGCAGAGCACAATGTACCTTCTGTTAAGCATGACAAATGTTCCCTGGACCTACTGAGGCCAACTCAAGGAAGAAGGACCCTGGACTATTAATCAGCTTCTTAGAACATTACACCTGCTCTTATGGATCCTTTGGCAGGGGCGTGAGAGGTAGTTCTGTGTGAAGGAGTGTGTGTGCTGGATGTTAGGTATGAGTCGCATCGCGACTGTATGTGTGTGTGTGTGTGTGTGTGTGTGTGTGTGTGTGTGTGTGTGGTGTGTGTGTGTGTGTGTGTGTGTGTGTGTGTGTGTGATTGGGTGGTGACGTCATATTGCTCTTAAGGGAAGATGCCATCCCAGATCATTTCTGTTCTCACATGCTGGCACAGCCGCAATCAGTCCAACCCCTTAAGGGGCTCTGTGTGTGTGTGTGTGTGTGTGTGTGTGTGTGTGTGTGTGCGTGTGTGCGTGTGTGTGTGTGTGTGTGTGTGTGGAGTGCATGGTGGCATAGTGTGGTGGTATGGTGCGGAGGACAATGAAAGATAGCAGCCATTAGTGCAGGCAGAGTTTTGGCACCCACTGTGAGGCGCAATGGTGCATGCCCAAAAGACGCAATGCACCCTGGGAGATTCTCCAGAGCATCAGCCACAGCAGTAACAGCAGTTGTGCCATTAGGATTGTCTGTCTGTCTTTCTGTCTGACTCTCTTGTTGTGTGTTAGGGATTATGCGCTGATGTGTGTGGGAACAAGTCTCTGTGGAGAGTGTATGTGTGTGTGTGTGCATGTGTGTGTGTGTATGTGTGTGTGTGTGTATGTGTGTGTGTGTGTGTGTGTGTGTGTGTGTGTGTGTGTGTGTGTGTGTGTGTGTGTGTGTGTGTGTGTGTGTGTGTGTGTGTGTGTGTGTGTGTGTGTGAGGGGGGTATTCACATGTTTACTTAAATTGCATGGATAACTTTTTTCTGGGTTAGTGCGTACACCTGCTGTGTGTCTGCTAACTGAGATGCTTCTCTAGTTGCTCTCTCTCTCTCTCTAGGCTACAGCACATTTACATGATGGTGTTTTTGTATGCACAATGGTACTTTATTGTTATTCATTTCTGATCACTAACTTTTCTGAATGCCTTTCAGATAGACCCTTTGAAAGTTAACCAACAGTGGTGACGTTTGTAGGTGGCTTGCCAGTGCACAACATTGGGCCATGGTGCAGTGGTCTATCTATTTTCCAACCCAGATCGGGAATTCTACCTCAACAAAATTACTTTGAAAAAGCTGACTGACGTCCAGATCCGCGTGCAGTCAATGAGTATAGTTAGAAGACATGGGCAACTCACCCAATATTCAGTGGACAGATGTTCACAATAGCTGCTTAAAGAACCTAGCGTGTACACTAGACTTTAAGACCATACAAGTTGCAAGCTCCACCATGTCTGTCAAGTTTCCATACCGGCCGAGTCTAGCGACAATTATGCATTTTAAAGTGTGGTTTCCCTTAGCCGGACATCTATCCTACCAGTGTGAAATAAGATCTCATGACCAATTATTAAATGTGAAATATTATACCACCAGGTGTGAATGTGATTAGCTGTAACAAGACGTTTTGAAAATCTGCCTCTCATGACATCACAAGTGGGCGTGTTCACCAAGATGTGTGCTCGATAGATCAGTCATCAGCCAAACACTCACACCTGCTGGTATAATATGTCACCTTTAAGTGTTTATTTGTATGTTGTGAGGACGCGTCTCATCTTATGACTGACCATACGATTCCATCATACCCTGTTAAGATAGACCGTCTGAGCGAAACAACAATGCTTTCAAATTCATGACTCGTCACTGGACTCTGGCGGAAAAGGTTAAGCGGTATGAGGACTTTTGTTTCCAGGACAGGGAGGAATGGACAGCATGCCGATTCTACACAGAGCTAACAAGTCGCTGCATGCTGACACTGACGACAATGCAATCGGTGGTCACGTACAGAAAGTAATCGATGATGTTGTGAACTCACTTTGCTGCTCCTCCACCAGCTGAAGACTCTCGTAGAAAAGAGGCCGTGAGGTGGTTGTTGTATCACATGAACCTCTTGAAGTCATGGTCGACGCCGATTGATCTGAGACAGTCGCGCTGCTGACGGAGTTCTGCATAACGAAACGTCAGCTGGTAGAATATTGATTCTTTCAACCAAACACTGTCTTTTTAATGCTGATCACTGTTCAAATTAAATCTAGGTAGTCTGATAATCGTCTGAATATATAAGGCACGACACTGTCTATACTGCCGCCGTACTCGACCCCAGTGGGTGAGGGCCTGGGTTCTAAACCACAGGTATCCGAGTAAAAAATTGTTAAGTATAGTTCATGAAATTATATAGAATGTAGCTTCTTTTCTATGGCTCGGCAGATTGAACAATAGGGAAAGAGATAGTTTAAAACAATTGATCACAAATATTGATCAAAACATCACAACGCCCATTTTTCCTCATAGGGCACAGGGCATTCCTCATACATTGCTTTCCTTTACCTTCAATGTGATGGAGTGTGTGTGTGTGTGTGTGAGTGTGTGTGTGTGTGTGTGTGTGTGTGTGTGTGTGTGCGTGCATGGTGTGTGCTTCTGCTGTGTATTCAGTCATTCTTCAGCAATGTGTCAAAGCAGTTATTCCGGCTTTGAGGCGACCCCGTGTTGGATCGATATCCTCGTACTCATTGACATATTTACGGGTAGTGCAACCATCAGGCTGCATCATGGCCAATCGTGAAGGCGAGAAAAAAAAACAACACATTTGGCTCATTTTTTAAGTCGCCTGCCTTGGTTCTCTCGGTGATCACCATTTACAGTCGGACCCAATGTGTGTGTCTTAGTGATCCACGGCTCCACAGTGACTCGGCCGTGCCTCCACACCCGGGACCGGCTGGGTTTTTGAGACCGGGAGGACAAGCGTGAAATTAATTGTTCCACTCCATCTCCGACCAGCACTCTCCTTTTTGAGGGGAGCAATTTGTCGCCTGGTGTACAGGGGGATGGTGGGAGAGAGGGAAGGGGGCGCCGCCCTGATTTGATGTCTCCTGGGAGATTTTTCCCTAAAATGCAGACACCAGAGACCAGGGAGAATTTGGCTGAAGACCCCTGTTTCTGTGTTCCGAAACACAAACCTACTGTTCTCACAGGGCGGGATAAACACTCTCTGTCCCTGTTTGTTTGTTAGTTCTTTCATTTGTTTGATAGTTCTTTGTGGTCTTTCTGTCCTCCTGCCTTTCTCTCTCTTTCTCTTCTACCACCTAGCTTCATGTCAGACAGAATACCTGAGCTACCTTACTCAGGAAAATAAGAGGGAAACGCTGACGTCTGTAAAAACGCCAGCAAAAGAGCAGAATCACAACGTGTGCCCCTGTTCCTTTACTCTCCGTCTTACCTCGTCGCCTTATCCTCCACGTCCCTCTCCTCCTCCTCCTCCTCCCTCTCCTCCTCCTCCTCCCCCCCCCTCCTCCTCCTCCTCCTCCTCCTCCTCCTCCCTCTCCTCCTCCTCCTCCTCCTCCTCCTCCTCCTCTACACCGCAACCTGTCTTGCTGTAATTGAAAACATGGCTTTGGGGAATCAATACCCATTCATAAAAGACGATGATGCTGTGATGCTTTTATTCTCCGAACATGAATCGTGAGACACATCCCAACTCAGGGCTTTGAAAACACAACACATCATAGATGCACACCCAATTCTGCACGACATGTGACACAGTTTCTGTCTTTATATAATGAAAATACATATCCATTAGGGTCACTTCAGAAAGTACCGTTTGGGCAAATATAATCAAGGGGTTTACATATCCTTATCCAGCCTCATGATGTCTCGTAGACATTCATCTGTGTATGAACCATGTAAAGTAAGCGTGGCCAAAACTAGTTGACGGCTTTTAGATGTAAAAAAGTATAATGGAGTAGCAGTTTCACTCCGCTTTTGAGCCTCATCTCGATCTAGTGGTGAATAGAGACCCTGGAGTCTGGTTCTGGATGATCCATGATCAGATAAAGGATCGTTGTCGTACGTCACGAGACAGGCGGGTCACGCACGCCCAGCCATGGGCTCGTGGAGTGATGAGGCTTGTCAGACCTCTGCTCACCTGAAACAGCAAGGAAACTGATTGAGTGTGAAGCCGAGTCCAGACAGAGACACTCCTCCTCCCATCTCCTCCCTCCCTCATCCCTCTCCCCCTCCTCCCTCTCCCCCTCCCTCCTCCCTATCCCCCTCCTCCCTCCTCCTCCTGCTCCATTCTCCCTCCTCCTCCTCCTCCCTCTCCTCCTCCTCCTCATCCTCTTCTTCCTGCCTCTCCTTCTGCTAATCCTCATGGACACAGTGTTTAATTAGGCCGCTGATTGGTCTCTGTGTTGCCTCCCCCTGTACCGCGTTCAGGGATCAAAGCCCACCTCACATCCACTGTGGTTCAATCGTTGTCGTACTCTGTAATAGTATCTGACCTTCAGCCCCCCCTGCTCCCCCCACTACTCATTGCTTCCGATGCCAATGCCCACCCCCCCTGCACTTATCCTGCCGTTCTCCTGTGATTCTTTTTTTTATTATATTTATTGAATGTTTTTTTATTTAGTCTAGTCTTCACTTGCTCTCTTGCTCGCTCTGCTGTCTCTCTCTCTCTCTTTCTCTCGTGCTTTCTCTCAAACTCTCTCTCTGTTGCTCTCCTCCTCTCCCTCCCTTTCGCTGTCTCGCTCTCTCTCCATACTCTCTTTGTTTTGCTGAAATGTTGTTGCCTCTGGCTGCTGGTTGTAACCAGAGTGCTTCGTTTGAGTGGCTTTGATCAGGCTGAAATGTCCCGAAAAAACAACCTGTATGTACACTGGCTTGTTGAAGACGGTAAACACACACAGACATGCACACAAAAACACACACACAAACACACACAGACACACAAATACACACACAGACACACAGGTGCACGCACGCACGTGTACACATGCATACACACACACACACACACACACACACACACACACACACACACACACACACACACACACACTCCTACAAGAGGCATCCACACAAGAGTCTTCAACATCAAGCATCGAGAGTGGTGTTTGTTCTTGTGAACAGACACAAAATTGTGGAGCTTCCATGGGGTTTGTCTGAATGAGTCAGGATGTTGTAGCCGAATGAATGAAAGGCTTAAGATTACTGGAAAGATCCTGGGCTGGGTAGCACATGCTCACCCAATTATAACCTCTTGTCTTGAACGTTGACATCCATTTATTGAGCGACGAACGAATGCATTTTGTTCCCCCGCACAGCTGAGTATAGTTCGAACAAAGACCAGAGCAATGCTTTACTCTTTGAACAGCTACTGCTCTTTGCCTCCGGTTTTATTGATTGTGCAGCTATGTATTATCGATCAACACTTCAATTAGTACAATTGAGGTATATCATTTGATACACCCTAATTAATACATTGAATGACAGGTATCCTGTTCACAGGTATCCTCTGATGCTGCACGGCTCTCGCTGCTTGTGTCTTCGGTAGATGTTTGATGGATCACACTTGGCTGTTTTGTGTGTGTTTGTGTGTGTGTGTTGAGGGTCTCTGTTTCACTCTCTCTCCCTCTCTCTCCAACCAATACACGGAAGCACATTGTACGTGGTCTTCTGTGTATGGGTGAGGGAGGGAGGGAGAGAGAGAGAGAGAGAGAGAGAGAGAGAGAAAGAGAGAGACAGAGAGAGAGACAGAGAGAGAGAGAGAGAGAGAGAGAGAAAGAGAGAGAAAGAGAGACAGAGACAGACAGACAGACAGACAAACAGACAGACAGACAGACAGACAGACAGACAGACAGACAGGGAGAGAGACGAAGACCCTCAACAGCTGGGAGAACATGTTAGGCTGTGCTGTGGGAAGGGAGCTTTAGTTGTGCGTAAAATGAGCTGGGATTCTGGGGCTCAGTGCTAAATGAACCTTCTCTCTTTCATGAATCCCCCTTTCGATCACCCATGTAGAAATGTTACAAAATAATTGACATCATTTGTGCGTCCACGCATTCCAATTTTGGGGATCAATAATATAAGATAATACATTGTTGATCCCTGGTGATTCACCAAGTAAGCTCATGCACAAAAGCAGATCAGTAGTCAAATATATACATGCTTCTTCTCAAAAAGACGTCTATTAGCATAAAAACAAACACCTGCACACATCTGAAATGCAGTATTTTGACCGTACTTGTTGGCTATTTGTGTGCATATGTGTGTTTGCATGGTAGTGTGTGTGTGTGTGTGTGTGTGTGTGTGTGTGTGTGTGTGTGTGTGTGTGTGTGTGTGTGTGTGTGTGACAGGTGTTTTGCAATGTCAGGCTGCCCTATGTGGCACAGATTGTAAACCTCCAGTCCAATAACTTATAGAGCGTAGCTGGGAGGTGAAGGGACAACTAAGAGAAACGCAGGTAGTGCATTAGCTCTGAGCTCATTAGCCATTAGTTCAGCATAGTTTAAGATCTCAGGTCTGTTTTCCCCCAATGCCTTAAGGCTATCACGCTGCCATAAATAGTTGTAGCTGTAAAGCGGTAACAAGGATGCCAGTAGTTTAAACTACGAATGTAAACAATAGAAATGTAGCACTTTCTTCTTTGTGAAAAAACGTTTTAAACTACTTGTTTGGTGTACTTGTTTGACTAAAGTGCAATATTGCCGTTGACATGCCATAACAGGCATGCCTAGCTAAATACTCTAGAGTAGACTTATGTTGGTAATGGATGTTTTTGTGAAACCAGGAGAGATGGTGACGATGGTTCGATCACCCAGACCGCTAATGTCCCTAAGATAATAGCGTTCAGCCTGCTTACGGGCCAGAATGGTGATCTCACGGAAAAAGTTATATTTTAAACAAAGGGGAAGCTAACAGGAATGAGGTTGTCTCCCCTTGCTCTCAAAAACAAAAAGCCCAGCTGCCTGCTCTCTGTCTCTCTCTCTCTCTCTCTCTCTGTCTCTCTCTCTCTCTCACCCGCTCTCTCTTGCTCTCTGGCTCCTGCTCTCGCCCTCCTCGCCCTCCATCTTCTTCTGTCTTCCTTTCTTCCTGACTCACTCTCTCCTCTAATCTCCTGGGCCAGACGATGGCGTTCAGAGGCCTGTCTGCCGTTCCAGCTGTGGGATGTGAGGAGGAGGAGGTGGGGGGGCACTAGGTTGTTGCCTGAGGCTTAATTGGGCTTCCTCTGCCTCTTGCTCGGCCTGACTGAACACAACTCAGCAGACGGGTGGGGGGGGCGGGGAGGGGGGGTCCCGTGGTCGGTCTGCCAGCCCTGTCTGGATCTCTCTCTCGCTTCTTCTGTCCATTCCCTGGGCTCTCGGAAGCTGTGGGGCTGTCTGGTTCCAAAGAAAGGTTCACAGAAGCATTGTGGGTGGTCTGTAAAGACGCCATCATTGTCTTCTTTTCCTGACAGAAAACTGGAAAGAGTTGAGTCTGTAGTACCTTCTGTAAGTGCCACTACGAGGCTTCTAGTAATTTATATAACATAGGATATAGGATTGATTATTTATGCCTTTTTATGTAGGAAGGCCTTTAGTAAGTTTAAGTTTGTTTTTTTGATAGTTTCTCTACTTGTTCTGTTTGTTCTGTTTAAGCACTTTGAGATGTTCAAATGAAGTGCTTTGTAAATAAAATGTTTATTTATGATTTTATTATCTTAAGTATCATTATATAGATTTAAATGAATTCAAATATTAGTTGTTTTGTACATGTCATCATGGAGAAAGGGAAATGAGGAGAAGATAAATTGCATAATTTGTTTTACAGAGTTGTTAAGAGACAGGGGGGAGGTGGGTGTAAATTATTCCGGTAACAGGAAGAGACTACGGAGGAACGGAGGCTTGTGTCAAAGTGTTCTGTGACTGTCTGTTCTGTCACTGAACATCCTATATCACATCGAAGTCAGGCTGCAACCACTTGACTTCAATGTAATATTTCAACACATGATTTGGTCCTGCAATTATTTCTCCATACCTTTATTAACATTGCATACAAGCACACAACAAAAATGCAGGCTAAATCTAACATTCTAAAATAAATATACTAATTCAACCAATCCCATCGCCCAATGTCCTCAAGTCCTGGGCATGCAAACGTTTAAGGGTACAAACAAAGATTCTAAACACATGTTTACTGTCACACTTCAGGGCACTTATATTTAAAAAGATGCCAGATGACTCAAATGAAGTCAAACTGTGTGATTGCCTGTGCCTGCCTTTGTACTTACTTCCCAAGCATTTACACAGCATTTTACACCGCTCTGTCCTCTTCCACTTCATTATTGCCTTTCTCTCACTCTCTCCCTGTTGGTTGTGTCATCCCTCCATCGCCTTGCATCTTCCTCCACCTCCGCGGTCCATTATCATGAAAACTGCTGTACTCTCTCCGTCTCCATTCCACTCTGCTAAGCTCCGTCCCCGCTATCTGGGTCCTATTAAGGGATATTGTGCGCCTCCCACACAATTTCCCCTGACCTCCGCCCAACCCCCACAAAAGCCACCCACCGCCACCGCCACACATCCTCTGTGTCCCG
>NC_136941.1:12297723-12337723 GCF_949987615.1 Pollachius pollachius
ATGGTTTATCGAAAAAAAGGCCACGGTATAAAACGTAAGATATTTGTTTTTGTGAGACATGGGTTAAGATAGCTGCAAATCCGATGGTACACTGCAGTAAGAATCGACCAGGTTCATTTTCCTGGTGTCTTTTATTTGTGCTGTTAAAGTTGTGAATGGGGGGACCACACACTGCCCTCCCTTGCCTTCTGGTTAGATATCCTATCCAAGCTAAATGATGTGAGCTACAAAAATTGGATTTCTCTCTGATAGTCTAAGGTTAAGGTACAAGAGGAAATGGAAGCGAGAGAGGGAGAGAGAGAGAGAGAGAGAGAGAGAGAGAGAGAGAGAGAGAGAGAGAGAGAGAGAGAGATGGACATTGAAAATGTTGGAAAAGATGGCCTTTATCAAAATGTTAATGTAACATGTTATTCTTTGTCCTGCTTGTCATGCATTACATTTGTTTACATAGAAAATGCTGTGGCTGCACTCAGCCAGTATGTTCAACACTGTATATCAATTATTTTCTTACATTGATATAGTAATAGTATCATCTGCCAAACGGAACAATGAATGAAGTTATTTTCAGTTATTTATTTTATGATATAATAAAAGGTGCCGTAGGTAACATTTAAGAGCTATAACTTGTGTTATGTGTTAGTGTTATTTATTAGAAACGCTATAGGCATCCATAAGCTGGAAGTCACAGTAGTGCTCTGGGACAATATATGTTCTGGTTTACTGTGTTTGCCCCTGTATGAGACATTTTAGGGTTAGGGCATCTCTTCCCTGATTGGTTTTGTTTATCCATCTTGCCTTCAATCACATGTTTACACACAGCGTTATCATAGCTCCACCACAGGTGTGTGTGTGTGAATGCAACACCTCTTAATGACGTAGAAACGTAGAGAGGGAGGGGCCAGAGATGGAAGACTGTCTCTTTGGGCTGATTTTTTAAAGAATATTTTCTTCTCTCTCAAAAAACGATCTCCCATCAACAACTCACGGCCATCCGCCATCATTGTTAGTGAACACTGAACGGCAGCAATGTCCACCAGTTTGGATCCAGACACCTTTTCACCATCTGGCTGCAAAAGCATAATTATACTTTTCAAGTCACAAGTGTGCACCGCAAATACATAGAAGAGGTGTGGAACCCTGTCCTCTCCTGCTCCTGGCCTCCATAGCTCCTAGTTGTCGAGGGTCATTTTCTATTCAGATGGTGTGTTCGGAAATAGGAGTGCGCTAGTCATAGTGGTCTGGAAGTGTCATCTTAGTGAGTGTGCATTAAGTCCCTGGAGCCATGTAGGGCTCTTTTAGATAACAGCGTCTGCATGACTGCAATCCATGTTTTAAATCGGATAAAATCCATCCTTGCTTGCTTATATTTGTCATTTGTGCCCTTACGTTGTTTGTTCGTTTGTGTGTGTGTTGGTGTGTGTGTTTGTGTGTATCTGTGTCTGTGTGTTGGTGTGTGAGTGTGTGTGCATGTATTTATGTCTGGGTGTGTGTGTGTTTGTGAGTGTGTTTGTGTTTGTGTGTGTGTATGTGCGTGTGTGTGTGTGTGTGTGTGTGTGTGTGTGTGTGTTTGTGTGTGTGTGTGTGTGTGGGTGTGTTTGTGTGTGTGAAGAATACTGCCCCAGGGGGCTGATGGGGCGTTAGCTGAGTTTCAGTAAAAGGCATCTGGAGGAGAATGAGAGGAAGTGGAGAATGAAAGGTTCTATTAACATAACGGCCCATAGAATATGTTGACAGCACCGGTGACAGATGCCCAACACCTGATGATTGGTGATAGATAAACATTATGAAGCCATGACTGAAGCTAATGCGTGACGTGGTGCCTGTCGCCAACCCATTAGGCAGAGTTTATTAAGCCTGTAAATGCTTTATTATGATATGCAAAATGGCTATAAACCTTTTTTTCTGTTTTGTTATTTTGGAAAGGGTGAAAACCTCACACACATTAAATAAAAATTACTAAAGCAATTATACAAAACCAGAGGTAGACATGACATATTTGCATGACATTTTTTAACAGCACTGAAATACTCTATTCCTTTATTAAGGCCCAATCCCATGTCTTATTTTTACCCCTAACCATCATTTTCTAGTGCCCTTAGCTTTGCGACTTGCCCCTGAGAATAGTTACAAGGGGCGGTTGTTGAAATCCTCTCCTGTGAAATGGGTCAGCCCTACTTGACCCTGATACGTCATAAGTAGTTGTCAATGGTGATTAGCATCTAGGCGTTTTCGCTTCCATCTTGCCAATTATTCCCAGGGCCTAGTGGGAGGTTTCTTCTAACGCTTGGTTTTGAGTGTGACTCTGAAAAACCTCAGTCTCGAGAATATGTAGCACTGCCACTTGGCATAACCCCTCTTTCCAAACAAGAATCGGGACACTACCCCTCTTGTGAACGCGCTAAGCAGAGGGTTAGGGGCAAGGAGTGAATTGGGATTGGGCCCAACTTGTAGGAAGCTGTGAATCAGTTGTGAGTTTTGTTAAGGAAAAATTATAAGCTATATGGGAGTGTGTGTGGATGGTGGCTGTTTGGAGTCTGATTGGACTCCGGGGCTGGTTTAGGCTGCACACCTGTGCACACATTGAGCAATCAATGTGTGCACATGTTAATCACCACACACACTCAGGGAGAGATCTCCTACATGGCAAAATGGAACACCAGGCCATGTATCATTTTATACAAAACTTTCAATGAAACGTAATTTCTAACACTGTCACCCAGCGCATGGAGGAGCACAATACAACTTTTTTTCGACAACCAAAACCTCAGTTTAAACCTTACTTCGTCAATAGGTCGAAGGATTTATCCCTCCATTCCCCATCTTCATCCAAACCCCCAAGCCCCTGCCCAATCCTCCCCCCAACCCCACAACCTCCCCTATCTCTGGATACCTCTCCCAGCTCTCTGGTTTTCGCCAAAGTAATTGTGGCGCTTCAGCGATTCAATTTCCGTGCCGGCGCTCTCCTCTGTCCATCGGAACGGATTTATCTGCCTGTCTCCATGGCGATTGCCCGTCTTTATCGCTCGCCGCCACCTGCTGAGAGACAGGGAACTGTGCGACGTTCCTGTGTGCTAAAAGGGGCTGACGCATGCCTGACGTGTGTGTGTGTGTGTGTGTGTGTGTGTGTGTGTGTGTGTGTGTGTGCGCGCGCATGTGTGTGTGTGAGTTCATCGTTTGGCGTGTGTGTTAACATATTTGCAAGTTTATGTATTTGTGTGTGTCTTTGGGCTGGGAAGTGTGTGTGTGTATGTGAACATGTGTGTGTGTGTGTGTGTTTCATGATGTTTGTGTGAACATATCTGCGAGTTTATCTATTTGTGTGTATCTTTGGGCTCGAAGTGTGTGTGAGTGTGTGCGCATGTGAACATGTGTGTGTGTGTGTGTGTTTTTGTGTGTGTCTGTTAATTTCTCGGCCTGCGTGTTGACATATTTGCGAGTTTATATATTTTTGTGTATCTTTGCGCTTGAAAGTGTGTGTGTGTGTGTGTGTGTGTGTGTGTACGTGTGTGTGTGGTTGGGTGGGTGAGGCTCGGTGCTTGTTAGCACATGATTTCACTCTAACCGCACACCTCTCTTTGGTGGGAGATAAGTGTGTGCATGTCGGTGGCTGTTGATAGACGCTAAATGGTGTGTCCTTTCAGAAAATAATACTGGTTGAACTTCCAGAGTAAATGAACATGCTCTTTCAGATCTCTATTAGTCGTTTTTTTGTGGGTTTGTTTGTATGTGTGTGTTTGTGTGTTGTTGTGTATGTGTTTGCATGTTTGTGTGAGTGTATGGGCAGCTGGGTGTGTTTGTGTGTGTATGTTTTAGTGGGCTCTTCCATTTTACTTTGAACTGCAGGCTTGATGGCGGTGAAAAGCGCCTATTTGGCTTCTGCTTCTAAACAGACCTTGAAGTGATTTGTACCCTTGAGAAGAAGAAGAAGAAGATGCTGTACGCTAATAGCATTCAGACCAAGGCTCTCTGCGGGTGCTGTTTGGGTCCTCTTCCATCCCATTATGTTGTCCTATTGGAGTTGGCGAAGCCTCCAAGTTATTCTTCAACAAGTTGAAGCAACTTTTTAAATTGAAACGCCCATGAAACGATTGGTGCATTGGATTAACACGCTTGGAATATTGTTATTTCATCTATTTAATAACACGTTACTGACTTTGAATTGCAAATTATAGTATGACTAATAGGCATAATTCTGTTTTATGGTTCATATCTGACCGAGACTGGACTTCACTCATGTCTTATAATTGCTTCGACCCATTTTAATTGCAGCTTCCGCTTATACAGATAAGGCCAGTGTATAAACAAGGACTTTCTAGCTCTGTGTGTGTTTGCGTTCGCATGTGTGTTTGTTACCATACATAGATTCATTTCTTAATTATGATTACCGTTATCTTAATCTGAGTTGGCTGACGATTATGAATATCTCTGTTGTACAGACACTTGCTTATGACTTGCCTGGTCTGTGGTCTCCTCCCCTCTCCCCTCCTCTCTTCTCCTCATTTCCTCGCTGCTCTTTAGCTTCTGTCTCCTCTCTGCATTGGACCTCTCCACTCCTCTCTAAAAACATCTTCTAATGTTTTCCCCTTCTCTTCTTACCTCTTTGCTCCTTACCTCCCAACCTCTCTCCTCCCATCTCCTCTTCTCCCCAATCCCTTCTCCTCTCTCCTCCCTCCTCTCCTCCTCTCATCTCCCCTCTCCTTTCCCCTTCTTTCCTCCCCTCTCCTCTCCTCCACTCCTCAACTCTCTCCTCTCCTCCACTCGCTCCTCTCCTCCACTCTCTCCTCTCCCCCACTCGCTCCTCTCCTCCACTCTTTCCTCCTCTCCTCCACTCTCTCCTCCACTCTTTCCTCCTCTCCTCCACTCTCTCCTCCTCTCCTCAACTCTCTCCTCTCCTCCACTCGCTCCTCTCCTCCACTCTCTCCTCCTCTCCTCCACTCTCTCCTCTCCTCCACTCTCTCCTCTCCTCCACTCTCTCCTTCTCTCCCCCACTCTCTCCTCCACTCTTTCCTCTCCTCCTCTATTCCACTCTCTCCTCCACTCTCTCCTCTCCTCCACTCTCTCCTCCTCTCCTCCACTCTCTCCTCCACTCTCTCCACTCCTCCACTCTCTCCTCCTCTCCTCCACTCTATCCTCTCCTCCACTCTCCCCTCCTCTCCTCCACTCTATCCTCTCCTCCACTCTCTCCTCCTCTCCCCCACTCTCTCCTCCTCTCCTCCACTCTCTCCTCCACTCTCCCCTCTCCTCCACTCTCTCCTCCTCTCCTCCACTCTATCCTCTCCTCCACTCTCTCCTCCTCTCCCCCACTCTCTCCTCCTCTCCTCCACTCTCTCCTCTCCTCCACTCTATCCTCTCCTCCACTCTCTCCTCCTCTCCCCCACTCTCTCCTCCTCTCCTCCACTCTCTCCTCTCCTCCACTCTATCCTCTCCTCCACTCTCTCCTCCTCTCCCCCACTCTCTCCTCCTCTCCTCCACTCTATCCTCTCCTCCACTCTATCCTCTCCTCCACTCTCTCCTCCTCTCCTCCACTCTCTCCTCTCCCCCACTCTCTCCTCCTCTCCTCCACTCTCTCCTCTCCATCCTCCCCCTATCAGGTGGAGCGTTTAGTTTGAACATCAACGCTCTGCTTTCTCTCATGGAGGTCGAGGCGCACAGGGCTGTAGTAATGGGGTCTTTGAAGTCAAGCGTGGCTATGTTTCACGTGACAGAGGCACTTCAAAGCTGAGGGTGCGAGCATCTCTGCTGGGCGTCTCCCCTGTAATGCTGCTTCAGCCCTGGACATGTTTTTATCACTGTCTAGACTGCTGCTAAGAAAATCTTCTTGGTCGGATTTTGTATTCTTTATTTAAAATTAAGGTTGGTGACAAATTAATTCAGTGGAATTTTCGAAGCAGGTAAATATGGGATGGAAGGATTATAGGTTATTTTAATCGTGATGAGTGTTTCCTCCGAGGGGGGGGGGAGGGTGCGATGAGGTGAGGTCAATGTTACCCGTGAGGCTGATATTTAACAATAGCAGCCTGAGGTGAATGGAAGGAGATGAGGGGGGGTGGGGTGATGAAGGACTGGATTGGAGGCTTCCATTATTGTAAAACACATTGAGAATGTCTCCGGCGCTAGTGACAGATCATAGACCCTGTGAGGAAAATCACCGTCTAATAGTTGGCAACACACCTTGTACCAAAAAAGCCAATCAAATAAAACAAAATACAACAAAAACATTCAAATCTGACAACAATACATTCAAATCTCTCCCTCTTCCTCTCTCCCTCCATCAACACTGACACAGCCCCAGACAAATCTCAATGTCACAGTGGGAACACAGCGGACTCTCACGCATCTCGCTGCCTGTCTCTTGTCTCAAATTGCTCTCACCTCTGGGAGGGTCTGTGTGTGTGTGAGTGTAGGCGATCATCGTATCAGTCTGTGTGCGTCTGCTTGTCGGTCTGCGTGTGTGTGTGTGTGTGTGTGTGTGTGTGTGTGTGTGTGTGTAAGGGTCTGTGTCTGTGTGCGTGAGTATGTGTGTGTGCTATTTGCTATGATGGGTTTCCATAGTCAGCCAGTAGATGACAGGAGCGACACTGCCATTTGTTTTGGGTGTGCTGTGTTGTAAACAATAACTTAATGGCGGTATCGTAGGATGTATGCGATGAAAGTGCACACTAAACCAAGAGACATTACATGAAACGTAGCCAGAGTTGAACGTGTGCCAAAGCGAGAGGCAGGCGAGGTGAGATAAGCTTCATTTCTTGTTCTTGCGGGGGAACCACCTTCGATCGATCTAGTATTGATTATTGGCAGCGGCTAATGCTTCAAAGTATGCCACATTCTCTTTTTCTCACCCTCTCACTCTCTCTCTCGCTCCTTCTCTTGTTGTGGATGTCTTGCACCTCAAACCAAGCCAATCTTAATGTGCTAAGCAGGGGCCAATCAAAGTGTCACAGAGCACTTTTCTGTTCTGTCAATGCTGCAACCCCCCCCCCCCCCCCCCCCCCCCCCCCCCCCCGGCCGGTTGAACATATTAATGGCTGTCGCTTGGGTTATCGAAGGCCGGCCCGGACCATCCTAGGCCATCTCCCTGTCTCCCTGAGCCTTGGGTACCAGGACTCTGGGAGGACCAGGGGATCCCCACGGACTTGTGCCAATGGGACAGGTCTTAGCCAGCAAATTATCCTCTGACAGCTATAGAGCTATACCTCAGCATTTATGTTGATCCCGCAAAACCACACTGTAGAACTTCCTGGAGCAAAAATATAGCTTTGCATACCATTGAATGTCTTTTTTAAATCTCTTAATCTGAGAAATGCTCTTAATCTGAGGGATATGGCCAAGGCACTAGTCGATGTGCCTTTTAAAACAAAGTGCCCTGCATCAAAAATCGTGCACCATGTTATTTGCATCACCATGTCAGCATAGATAATACAATACCTTCAAAAGCAGCAGAAATGAGGTGACCCCCTGTACAGTGTTAAAAACACACAGTCCACGCTGAGGAGGCTGTGCCCGCTTGCTTGCGTGGGGGTTCAGAAGGGTTCTCTGGTTGCGTTCTACCTTGGGAGAACATTCAGAATCAGGCCACTGCCTCCGAATCCCCCCCAGAGGGAGAAAAATGTGCAGAGGCAAGACTATAAGTACTGCTGTCTGAAAAAAATTGTCCTGAATTTTGCGCTACCAGTCAATAATGCATGCAGCTCTGCCATGTCCTCCTCTTCTCCACCTCTCTCTCTCTCTCTCTCTCCCTCTCTCTCTCTCTCACTCTTGTGCAGTCTCCCTTGTGCAGTCTCTCTCTCTTCTCTCTCTCACTCGCTCGCTCTCCCTCCCCCCGACAGCAGTTGTTAGCATAGGTCAGCTGTATTTGACAGTAAGCACTAACTTAGACCGGTTTTTAGTAGAATTAATGATTAATGAGCATTTTTAAGGTCAGTGCCTTCCGTGATCAGCCCATATGCATAGTTATGCTCAGGCCTTTAGCAGCGACCGCCAAACCAATCGTTTTGACAGCAGAGGAAGGGAGATTGTTTACGAATTGAGGAGAATGTAAACAAGCTTTGGTTTTCATGCAAGGTAATCCATGTGCAGCCATGGGATTATAAATGTCAAGGAAGAAGGAGGATGAGATGTAATAAAAAATGCCGTAATCGTTGTGACATTTGTAAGAAAGAACAGACTTTCAAGTCGTGATGTCCAGTTTATTTGTGTAGCTCCACGGGCCCATTGTTAACCCTAAACCTGTTAAGCTGGAGCCCTCAGAGGGACAAGGAAAGGTTAGGCACAATGGGGGCATGGTTTAATGGAGCCTGTGGGCGGAGGCAAATGGATGGGTCAGAGGCCGCAGCATCACTGCCAAGCCAGCAGCAAGACCTGTCACTCATTCAGTTAAGGGAGACACGAGATGGAGATGAGATAGGTGGTGATGGACAGGCATGTGGGCGGACCTGTCCAATACACCAAGTATAGAGGCCTGTAAAGAGGATCACGTAAAGTGAGCAATCTCTTGTAAGTCAGTGCTTCAGTAAGAGTTCCTCAGGTTTGAGATGAGCTACAGTTAGGTCGAGTTATTTGACAAGGCCCTTTTGCCTTAGAAAGTGAGCTTTAACCTGGTTCTACAGAGACCCAAGATACCATACCTATGGTCCATAAATATCATAGATCAGGATTATTGTAGAAAGATATGCAGCAAATGTAGATTGCAGTTTTTAGCCCCCGGAAGCAACAAAAGACAAGGTCACATTATTAGGGTTAATCGGACTGTATTTATTGTCACATATATGTTGCGGCAACTGTAGCTGCTGAGATGAACTGGTGTGCAACTAAATGTTTAGAATCTCATGCACTGCAGCTGGTCGCAGTAATACCATAAAAGCCTAGTTATGTAGCTGAAATGTGTCAGACAATGATTTAATGATAGAAACTCGCTGTAATGGATGTCTAGACAGATAAAATGAAAAGTCCTTTCTGGACAAGTAGCAAAGCCCTCACATTTGTTCTAATCCAAATGCCAAATGGCATTACAGCTCGTCTTGTGAAGTGTTTGGTGCATCTCCTTGTGTTTTGGTGTGTTCTTCTTCCTACCCTAAGATCAGCCTCCATATCTGGGGCTCTGCTCCCTGGTGGGGGGGTGGCAGGTATGCTTCTAGAGAGCAGAAGAAATATGCAACCCCTCAAAAAGACCCTGTTAAACTCTGCTCCCTCCCTCCTACATGTCTCTGCTATGTAGCAGGTATGGCACTCACACACCTGTGGTGGAGCTGGAGCAAGTGCTGTGTGTGTGCAAATGTGATTAACAGGGATGATGGAGCCCCAAAACAAATCGGCGTAGCGATGCCCTGATTGGTCAGGAATGAACTGGGAGCGGTCTAAATCTAAATCGGTTTATACAGAGGCAGGCAGGAGCACTAGAACATGTACTCCCACAGAGCATTTGACTCACTTATAATTTACACATTGATATGCCAGTTCTAACAAATGTCACTGATGGTTAAGACAGATGTGTACGATTTAGCCCCTCCCAGTTAGTAGGTGGGAGACGTTCAGAATTCACAAACTCAATAACAGTGTTGTGTCCACTCTTAACTGGCTGTGCAACTGTGTTACGTATTCTTGTAAACAAAGAGAGAGGTCGGGGCTGGCCTGCAGTTTTCATTTGTAGAATGCGTCAGTTAGGATCTGGATGTGATTTCATTGATAACATTATTAAAATCACTATCGGGTCAGCCTTAGCTATGGGGAGATGGCACAGAGCCTGACCCGGAAAACAGAAACTGAAATGGACTGAGTTCGCCTTGATTCCTGATTGATATTCTACCGAAGAGGAACTCATTCACAGGAGTTGTTGACAGTTTCTATAGGGAATTTTAATCAGTGTATGCCTACACAATTGTAGAAATATACAGATACTGACACTTCTGTGCAAGGACAGGATATTCCAGGTTGTCTTCCCACCAGAAAGGATTACTAGTGCTGGCCGACATTGTGTTCGCTGGTAACCGAATATGATTGGTCGTAACAAGATTATAAGTGTTACAAATTGGAACTAGTCTGCCATTGGACTTTAGGTTTGTGTCTCTTATTTTTGTCGTTGCTAGCTTTAACTCCTCTTGCCGACTTATTTCTCACTCTCTGGGCATGATCTATTCCATGGGAGACAAAAATACAAAGGAATCCATGGTTACCTTGTATGATGCCAGGATTCAAATTTAAACTAATGACAACAAAGCGACTTCTCAAATAGCTGCTTGTTAGCCCTATTGCATATAGCCATCCCACTTTCCTCTTGAGCTTATACACTGCATTAGCTTGTCCGTTTTGTAGACTTTGTTGTGTGCGTTTGTAATTTTGTGTGTGTGAAAGTGTGTTTTGTCTGGTGTGTGTGTGTGTGTGTGTGTGTGTGTGTGTGTGCGTGTGTGTGTGTGTGTGTGTTAGACACGGCCTGCCATTCAGATAGTCTCCGTTTAATTACTGCTATCATCTCACACTGGGCTGGCGTTGCAACAGAACAACTGGAGAAGAAAAAGTAATTTCCTCTCCCCTTTTTAATCTGCCTTATAGACTCTGGCAGGACCTTACGCTGAGGCACTGCGGGCTTATTCAAATACACAGGAGACAAACACATGCACTAAACCATACACAAAAGTACACACACACACACACACACACACACACACACACACACACACACACACACACACACACACACACACAGACTGACACACAAACTCACAGAGAAAAACCCACATATAGACAAACACACGCACAATCGATATCTTTATTTTAGTGATCTAGTAGCATACACTTTAAATGCAAATTTAAAGTGTAAATCAGGTGTACTGTTGTCCAATAATTGCAAAATATCTGTTTAACCGAGGGTCAGTTTTGTTATTGTGACCTCAAGACCAGCTGTGACCTAAATTATGGTCTGAACGCGCATTAACCGCATTCAGACCTTAATGTTGGTTGTTTGTTGTTGTTAACAGGTTTTAACAGCAACAAAATCTAGATGTAGAAGCCAAACCGAACAAAAGATGCTGGCTGATTTAGACCAGATGGTTGATGGGAGCAGTATGCTAGCACTTTGTCAGCTAGCTTGTCAGGTTGTTAAATTATGTGTTTACAGTTTTGTTTTTTTCTGACTGGATGATTGTCTTTGTCTTTATGTGTGTGTGCGTGCGCGCGTGCGTACCAATCTCAGATACAGATATCAAGACTTCCTCGTGCGTGGGTGGGGGTGGGTCAGGTTTACAGTCCGATTAGCCACATCAGACACACAGTTTTTTTATTGGCCGCAGAGTCCAACGTTTCTCCACATACATACACTACAATACATACAATACACAAACATCAATATTTTGTGTCGATGGTTCAGGTCAAGATGACATTTTGGCGAATCTCTACAAACAGATCTCAAAGCTATTTAGAAGCAAAATCGCACTATGATTGGACTCGATGGGTTCAGAGATTTTCGCTCTTCCCACAGACTGTTTACCTGCATGCAACCAGACTCGAACGTGATTGGTCAACGCTATTCGGACTATAAACGGACTACGAACGGAAACCAGAACGATAACAATGTCTTGTCCCGTTGCCTACACAGTCTGCATTCATTTTCATCGGTTTATAGATATTAGACCAAGACAGACTATAGAACTGAGATGCTTAATGTTCCAGCAGCCCCAAGCACACTACCTCACATGACTATACACACGTGAACATACCTAAACCCTCTCTCTTTTAAAAGACAAACAAAGTGGAAAAACTTTCACAGAAATGAGTACAGAAGGTACAGAAATTCACATCCACGGTGAATTAGCTAAAAAGACACAACGCCATAAAATTATTGACATTTGCAAAAGCACCCGTCAGTGTGAATAGGTCAAAGGGTGAGTATCCTAACATCCATACGCACACATAACCACACCCAGATGACACACACCAACGCACAAAAGTGGCACGCCGATCGACAGAGATGCTTTTCTTCCAGCGTCTGACATTTCACTGGAAGTCTGAGGCTAAGCTCTGAGACCTTTAGAGAGTGTTCCTCTCTCGTTCCTCCCCCATCCCCTCTTCATTTCTCTTGTTCTTATCTCTGTTTGTTTCCCGTTCTCTGTTCTCCCTTGGGCTTGAAACTCAACCCTCCTATCCACTAAAACCACCCCCCTCCCCCCCACACATACATCACCCTCCTACACAAGCATTAAGGCTGCACAATTAATTGCATATTATTCAAAATCTTGGTTTTGGCCGCTCCGATTGGCTAATCGTTGAGGTGAACATGCAAACAAAAATACATTTAATTCTGTGGTCCTGTTACAATAATATATAAACACAAACTGCTCCAACTTATTTTTTGTAGCCGCTACAGAAAAATAATATAATCAATAATCTGTTTCTCGCAGTGAATAGTTGCGAACACAATCTCAGACATAATTATCAATTTTTAATTTTTTTTACATAATCGTATAGTTTCTCTAGCACACAAACCATACAAACACATGCATGTGCACACCAAGATAGCAGACCCCCACAACAAGCGAGCATAAACATACACAAGCACGCAACCACATCCTCACGCAAACACTCCCCCGAATGGACACACATCAAGGTGACACACCAAACCGCGTAACGTTTCATCACCGTTTCATCATGGACATGCCTCACACAGATGCCTTGGCCTAATCAGATGGATTTTTTTCTCCTTATCTCCTCCATATCGGCAGGAGCAGGATAGAGGTGGCCCTGATCTTATCGCCAGCCACAACATTACATGAACGTTGCAATTCAATGATCTGAGGAGAGACTCAGTAGCCAGGGGGTGCTGGCAACGGAGAACCAGTTTTCACACTTTGGTCACTCTTCCGCACAAAGAAATACACAAAGCCGCCAACATATGCATGCATGTTCATAGGTGCACGCACACACACATGCCCCACTCACACTCACAGTGTCACACACACGCACGCACGCACGCGCGCACACACACACACACACACACACACACACACACATACACATACACATACACACACACATACACATACACATACACATACACACACACACACACACACAAATGCACGTATAAACACACGCCACAAGATAAAATAGGCTGGCTGATTGCATTGGATTGCACTGGCGGAGCCATTTGAATGGAAATGCGACACAGACTCCATTACCAAAACTCGCAGATAGCACAGCCAGCTGTGGCGGATAGAAATAACTTGCCATGTGAGCTTCAGCCATGTGCATCATATCCTGGTCAGAGACAAAGCGAGTTGTTGTCTGTGTGTGTGTGTGTGTGTGTGTGTGTGTGTGTGTGTGTGTGTGTGTGTGTGTGTGTGTGTGTGTGTGTGTGTGTGTGTGTGTGTGTGTGTGTGTGTGTGTGTGTGTGTGTGTGTGTGTGTGTGTGTGTGTGTGTGTGTGTGTGATGACCAGTTCAAATACAAATCTTTCAACCCTTGAATGCTTCACATCAGCATTTGGTTCTTGGCTAACACGCTTTATAAAAGGGCACACAAAGAATCGCCTGACTGTTATACTATCTGAAGCCAATGAATGGTGTCGGTGAACGGTTGCGAACAAAGCGGACAGCCATTTTTCGGAAACCTTTTCGTTAGTTGTACATTTTCTCTCTATGTAGTTTTGTCACGAGAGTGAACATATGTTGGAAATATCTATTTTGTATTTCGATGAATGTATGTTTTATAACTTGTTGAATGTATTTAAGAATCGGGAACAAGAGATATAGCGGTGTCGTATGTGATAGAAGAGGAGAAGGAGAGAGATGGATGGAGAGAGAGTCTGAGAAAGAGAATTATTTTGAGGACACACGAGAGCAGACTGTCTCCCATTGAGAGTGTGATGATGGAGTGCGTTGGTGTGTGCGTGTGTGTGTGTGTGTGTGCAAGTCCATGTGTTTGTGTGTGCGTGGCTGTGTGTGAGTGTGTTGTGGCCTTGTCCAAAGAACCTGAGGCAGTCATTACCTTGACTGCTGAGCCATTTAGGAAAATAGCTTCTTTTCACAAAATGGCCAAAAGTCCCTCCATCGTGTGATTGCGTGTGTGTGTGTGTTCTTGTATGTGCATGTGTGTGTGTGTGTGTGTGTGTGTGTGTGTGTGTGTGTGTGTGTGTGTGTGTGTGTGTGTGTTTAGGTGTATGTTTATGTATGTGCCTGTGTCACTGTGGAAGTCCCAATGCTACTGCAAAAAGAATAATTTAAATCAACTGCTGCCCTTATAATGTTTTTCTGACCATTGTTTATAGCCAACAGTCGCAGTAATACTGTCGTTTCTCTACTTTTTGCTTCTCTTTTCTCTTCTCATCTGTCTGTTCCTCTAGAGGCTGGTGGATGCAGCAGAGGAAGCCCACCTCCAACACGAAGAGGACCCAGACCTCCAGGTGGGTTTTATTGCGCACATCAATATGTATGTCCAGACAATTCCAGCAGCAGTGCTGATGTGAATGTGCACGGTGCTGATGTGTGGGTGCATGGTGCTGATCTGCACTCACACAGTGCTGATGGTTGGGGCGCAGGGTATTTTTTCTGTGATCACTGAACACCAGTAGGTCTCTGGTGCATTCCAACAGAAATGGTCTCACACAATGGTACAAAAATAAATAAAAATAACATAATAATAATAATCACACAAAGTGTGCGAGGCAATCAATAATGTTACAGTTTTCAATCAATACAGATTATTTACACAATGGCTTCTGTTCTACATAATCACGTGTGTAGCCAACTTTATTTAATCAAGTCACTTGTAGTTTTTATCTTAGTGCTTCCTACATCCTACATTCCTAGTTTGTCTAAAGCCGTTCATGAACTAATGCTACTTACAATATCCTCACACCTTTTATTCTTCTAAGGCAGAACATTATTTTGCTGTCAGTAGTCTTCGACAGTAGTTCTCCAATGGCAGTAATGAAAATGTGACAGCGGACTTATATATATATATATATATATATATATATATTTGTACCTGTATAAACCCAGGGTACACTCCCCTTCTCTTAGTGAAATTGAATGCATGAATGTCTGCCCTAACACAAGTATTATCTTTGGTACCTGATTTATACATCTAGTATATCTTGCTTTTAAAATAAAACTGGTTATTCAAACAAAATAAACCAATACGCCTATCATACTGCATCTTCAGCAGCAGATCATGACTATAACGCTATAAACTCTCCCAAGCCTTTTGTTGATTTCCTTATGTCGATCTGAGTTGAAGGTAAAATGGCGACTGAGAGCGAGTCGGTTTGTTGCTTGGGCTCAGCCCCTGGCCGCCTCGCTCCGCTCACTCTGCCAGTTTCCTTTGGATGGGGCTGCCATGATTGGCTCAACGTGTTTGACATGCTCCCACTAGTTTAAGTATTGTGCGTTGGGGGGAAGGTCACTGATTCCCTTGGCATTTGTCCTGGTGGAACCCTGCTGTTCCCAGATTGAATGGCACTGGGGGGGGGCTTAACAACCGCTCGCTCTCTCCGCTCGCCCTTCTCCCCCTTACCACAGTAAAGGTTGTTTCATTTTACATCTTTACCTAGTTTAACTTTGTTCTCTGCTAACCAGCGCTGACTCAGCCCCTGCCATCACTGATTTGATCAATAGTTGTCATTGGTCGTGTTTAAAATGATGTTTAATACGGTCCTGCTCATACTGTTTAGAATAATTATAGGGCTCGGACTCAAAACTGTTCCATAATCCCACATCCTTTTTCATACATCCCAAACCATGCATGTTTGCGCACCAAACCGGGCATGTCATCCTGTAGGTTTATGTTCTTTCCAGGGGAACATTTATATTAAATCGAATATTGAGTAAGGAATGGTGCCATGCCAAATAACCTTTTGACAGATGCAGTTAAAATACTTTGTAAATAATAGTTCCTCGATTTATTTTCTCATGAACTTGCCAACATATTAACGGAACCATTGGAGTAGCAGACTCAGTTCCCCACACTTGGGCATACACACTCTAATCGTATTACACATTACACACGCTAACACACCACAAACTCAGCCTCTGTTCTCATGATACTACGAAATCCATTTGAGCAACTTTAATGGTGAGAGAGCAACTGTGTTTAGGTGTGTGTGTTATTTTGTGTGTGTGTGTGTGTGTGTCTGTGTGTGTGTGTGTGTGTGTGTGTGTGTGTGTGTGTGTGTGTGTGTGTGTGTGTGTGTGTGTGTGTGTCTGTGTGTGCGTCTGTGTGTGAGCATCCAAAAACATTTGTGCTTGCAGGACAGTGTGTGTGGCCGTCAAAGGCCATTAATATACATATAAATTGGAACATTATGGGGTGTATATGAGCGTCTGTGCCTGCAAACTTGTTTGTGAGTTTGAAACACATTTAGCAGAGTTCAGGACTTAACTGGTGAACTGCAGCAGCAGAAACAGCAGAGTTTCAAGTTGAACATATGACAGTAAGCTGACGTAAGAGTGTTCTCTCTGGAAGGACTTATCAGTGTGGTTGTGTGTGTTTGTGTGTGCGTGTGTAAGTTTGTTGAATTTGTGTGTCTGTGTGTGTCAGCACTGTTCGGCATCATCCTGACTGCTGCCCTGTGGTTTAATTGCGTCCTGTCTATTTAAAGTGTAAGTAAGCCCCCTGTTTCAGCTCGAATTTGAACAATATGAAATTCGGAACAATATGTTTGGTGCTGAGAGTTCTAGAAAGCAAGTGTTGTTCCTATGGTTACAACCACCGGCAAATTATCATTATTTCTTTAAGCTGCATGAGTCGTGTGTACACTCATATCGTGTGTATGAGTGTTGAGCGTCGATCTTCATGAAATGCACCACACACCTGACTATAAACTTTGATAATGATACTTTGAGTCTCCGAGAAGGGTAAGCCTCTCTCGGATCCCACCATTAACATTAACCGCTTACCAGACGGAGGTCCACGCTTCCACACACACACCTATGTGCCCCCTCGTCACAACATCAAAGGGCCTCCAAAAAGCACCTCAATGTTACAGAAACAACAGGACCGGAGCTTGTAGCAGAGAATAACTATTATAAACTAGTTTGTGGAGACTGGAAAAACATTGGATTTCTAATGTTCAAGATCATGGAAGGCATTCTAACGATAGCGCTTTGGGGTTCAATGACACTTTAAGAGGATCAAATCAATCCTACCATTGATTTCTGGCCTTCATGGATTCTCTGGCTGGTGTTTTCATCCATGTAAATGTGTGTAAGCTTTTGTGGGTATGTGTTTGTGTGTTTGTTTGTGTGAAGATATCTGTGTATGTGTTTGTGTGCACATCCATTTGACAATGTATATACTGTATATGGATGATGATGATGAAGTCTGTATATGTGTCTGTTTGTGTGTGTGCGTTTATCTATGTGACTAAGTGTTAACATGTGAGTCTGATCCTGTTTAGACTATACCTTATGCGAGTTTATGACAAGGGCAGTCTAGTAAAGAGGGATGGGATTATCTCACGGTGTTATATTCTGGTGCATGGCTCACTGTAATGAAAAGCAAACGGCAACAAGAGTATGATTGACTGTGCAGTAATTGTTTTGCAATAAAGCCATGAAACAAATAACAAATATAAAGATTAAAGCTTATTTAAAAAATAATGGTTAGTATTAAAATGTGCAAAAAGTGCAGGAAGTCAATGAAGAATCATATCAAGTCTAGTTTCTTTGTAATACAACGAACAAAGTAAAAGACCCATTAACAAACTCAACCGTTTAATACTACGGACCAAGGAACAAAGGACAGATTAGGTTATGTCTTTCACTCTGGCTTTACTAGGCTTTTGAGATGTCTTCAAATGACAGATCACGTCAGGACACACCGACACCACTAGTTATCAAAACAATGGTTGCGCCATCTGCTGTGTAAACAGTGCATTGCGTAAACTGATGAACCATACAGCGGACCGGGGTTCGTTCTCCTCTTCCACAGTGCGTCTTGCCGAGGTTCTGTACCGGGGGATACCGTCCGAACGATATTCCGGCCCATCCCTACCATTCAGCGGGTGTGTGTGCTGGCGTGCTGGCGGAGGTGCTTTATGGTGGTGATTACAAGGCAGAGAGGAGGAGAGGGCCGTGGTGGACTGAGTGTCCAATTGTTTCAACATTAACGACCAGTTAAAGCCACAGCCGCGGGGCGGATGGCTGCTGACTGCCCTAACCCTCGCTGCAGTCCCAACGACCGCAACACTGTCAACGGAACACCTACCAGAGCATAGTGCATGATGGGAGAGCGGAGGATCTGGAGGAGGGCTTAAAAGGGCTTAGGAGATGGAAGAGGCGGCAAGAAAGTATGGTGCTGAGGAAGAGGAAGATGATGAAGAAGAGGATAAGGGTGAAGATGATATGGTAATCATGACAAGGCATAGTGGTTTATATAGTGAAGCGATAGGGATGATGATGGACCAAAGCGATGACGGCTATGATGATACAACTCGGTCGGGATTGGGAACAAGCGTTACATTTTTGCATGCATAGTTAAGATCCAGGCCTCAGTTTTTACTCAATGGCATAACGATAAGGCAGGATTTGGGCATTTATAATATGATCTCTTACAGCTGCTTATATGTTCCTGCTAATGGTTTGTATGTAGAATCAAAGACAGTATTATTCTTCTCCTCTCATCCGCTTTTTTTTTTTTATCTTTGTGTGTGTGCTTTGTGTGCATATGTGTGTGTCTATGAGTGTCTATTTGTGTCTATTTGAATCCATGTGTGTGTTGTTGTGGTTGTGCAGAACTCTGATGGTGGTATTTATTATTGCACTGGTTGGTGGAACGTGGTGCATACATGGTAATTATCACCAACTGTGCTAAAAATACCGTATCCACGCTGTAGGGGGAAGCCTCCCTCATCGCTATTTGGGCTTTATTATAAACTGATGTGTGTTTTTGGCTATTGGATACATATTTGGCTGGCAGCTGTTTGATAGGAATTTCCTTATCTCTCTTTTCCAGAGCTCTTCTGCTTCCATGTGAAATTGGTACGGTAATCTGTTGCCATTTTCCTCCCTCTTCTTTTTCACCCACAATGCTTATGCAAATAAGAAAAACACAGAGCAGTATCCCTCGCTGCCCTCTGCCGCCAATGAAAGGGCTTCTTGGAGCTGGGTGGTAAAATGGCCAATCACCATTTGAAATGTTGCCTAAAAATGGAGCTTCAGTCCACAAGAGACAGGGAGTGAAGAGAAAATACCCTATATGTTTCCTCTGAGAGGGACTGTACACCCGAGGCTCTCTACCTGTCCATTCAAAATGCTTTTGATTTATGCATGTCCGCTAGTATTCCTTGTGAGGTCACAGATTAAGCTTGGTCTCTTTTTTGGGGGTGGTTTCAACGTTACTCACAAATGCACGCACAAACACACTCACACAGAAATTAACTAGCATTAAACATGGTGCATACTCAAAATACCCCAAACCACAAAGCTAACCTTTTAAATGCTACTTCCACCAACAATGGCATTTCTATCAACTATATTAACGTATGTGAGGTTTCCCCCAATCCAATTCACCCTTCTTTTTTCTTTTGCTATATCGGTACCCGGTTTGACCCAATTTTTTGCGACGCTGCGTAAGCCATGCCTGTAGCAGGGATGTGGGAGAGCAAATCAGGTCCAAGGCGAAGCGTTTTATGCGGAGCGCATGAATCCATCGCGGGCCCTCCCTCCTGGCTGTTTGCTCAATCTGTTTACTTGCTGATTACCTGTAGCCGTGTCCCCCGGTTGTTTTCCCCTCCCCACGGCGGGCGCAGGGCTCTTCTCTCTCCCTCACGCCCGCCCACTCCAGTCAGGGTGGGGAAAGTTAGGAGATGAGGGTGAGAAAATGGAGAAAAATAGCAAGGAGTTAAAAAGCACATGCCAGAAGGTTCCTCTCTATCTTTACTGCTCTCTCTTTCTCTGTCTCCCTCTGTTGTTGTCTCAGTCTCTCTCTGTCTCTCTCTGTCTCTCTCTCTTTCTCACTATTTTTCTCTCTCTCTCTCTCTCTCTCTCTCTCTCTCTCTCTCTCTCTCTCTCTCCTCCCTCTGGCTCTCTCTATCTCTCTCTCTCTCTCTCTTTCTCTCTCACCCTCTCTCTCTTTCGCTCTCTCCCTTTCTTTCTCTCTATCTCTCTTTCTTGCACTCTCTCTCTTTTGATCTCTATCCCTCTCTGACTTTGACAGTTATGTTGAAACAAGTTATGATTTCTTGTTGTTGTGTGAATGTGTGTATCCCTATCTGTGTGTGGGCCTACACACACATTTTTATAGGTTATCCTCTGTCAACTCTAAATCCCTGAAATGTGTGAACCCACCCCTAACACACACACACACACACACACACACACACACACACACACACACACACACACACACACACACACACACACACACACACACACTATGCATAAACCCTTTCAAGATTTTAATCATTCCTAGGCAAGTAAAGTGGGTACTTGAAATGTAGCATTCTGAATTTTTACTTAACCCTTTGTTGCCGTTATGATCCATCTCTTTGTATTCCTCTCTATTCATCTGTTGTCCATTAAGTGAGTGGGTAGCGTTGTTACGTGTGCATCAGCATAATGTTTGTCAGCTTTGAAGAGCAGCCTGTTAACACTGTGATCAGGGAATGCATTAGTAGGAACTAGGAATGGGCAACTTAATATTGTCAGCCTGCTGTTGTTGTTAGATTAATACACACACACACACACAAACCTTCACCGACACATTTCACTAGGGCCTGTGCCTTCATGCACACATGTGCAAAGACAGATTGATAAATACAAAGACAATGGTATTATCACTGGAGGATAAACAAGGATAAACGCATCACGCACATTTAGAACACACACTTATAAACACACACACTCACGCACGCACACACACACATTAACTTCACAATTTTAATCATAATTAGAGCCTATACACTCTGAAATGTAAAAGTGCAGAAGGGTTGTCTTGTTCTAAGTGTGTCAACGTCTGTCTGCCACCCATTAACTCCTCACTATGGATTTATAATTGCATTTAACACGCAGGTTAATTTTGGTTAATTATCTTTTGACGAGATAGCAAACGCCTATTTTCCCCTCCTCCTACGGTCCTGAAGTATGCATCTGACCTCTGCTTTTTGACGTTTCAAATTCTTACTTCTCAAGGTGTCAGTGACCACCTCAGACACAGAATAACCAGAGGTAAACAGTGTGCAGGCGTCAGATCATGGCAGAGAGGGCTATTATGCATTCTTTACTCATACATTACATAGCCCATCTACGATCTCCGATAGACTTGGTCCACACATAGGTTGGTCACTTGAATGTCAGCTTTATAAGCCCTTCAACGTGGTAACAGTCATGATGCGCTTGAAGATGAATCCCTAGATTTAAAGGACATTTATAGCTATAAACACAGGAGAGGAGATGGGGTGATCCGAGAACACAGGTTTGATACACGCCTGAGCACCAAGCCACAGCTTCAAGTGACGGGGAGTGCCTATACAGTGAGAGTAGGAGATGAGTAGGAGATGCATGGAGGGGGGAGCCTTAGGGAGATAAGACGGTCTAGACACAGTCTGGGATGAATGACACAGCAGGTGAAAGTACTGCCATAAGTATAGGTATTGCGGAGAGTGATAGAATTGAGACTGAAAGCTTCAGATGTCAGCACAGCAGTCTGTGTAGCTCTTATTGTGCTTCTGCATGTATCGTTTAAATCACCCATGCATATGCATGTATAACATGTTATTGAAAATGGTTTTCGATTATCCAAAGTAGGATCCATAAATTGCATTGCTTTTAGGAAGAACATCCCACTGGTTTGCTATTAATTGAAAATCATAATCTCGTTAGCGTTCCAAGATTATAATCTCTGCGGTGTCGTCATGTAATGGGCCATATTGATAAGAGTATACTTTACTTTGGTAATTATAGGGGTAATTTAATATAATAAACCCTTTTTGATTTCAAAAGACTAATAAAACAACTTTAAGACGAGGCAACTTTCAAAGGGATTTTACTTTGCTGCATCAAGATTAAGTTACTTTGCCTAATTTACTATTAATAGAGTATTGTGTTCAAGCCTTTAGAATCTTATGTGATTGCTTACTTAATTTACATAAAGATAAAGTTGTAAATCCTGCATGTTTATTTATTCTTATATACCTGACCACCTGCACAACAATATAGGTCTTATGTGGTCTGTCTGACAGGCCAACAGCATATACACCAGCCCAAACCTATACACGGTCAGCCAAACTGCAGCCGAACTGTAGATGCATGGGGCGGTGAGTCTCCGCCTTTCCTGTCAGCAGGAAGTGAATGCTACATGAAGGGAAGGGTTCAGAGAGTGCTAGGAGGAAGGGGAAGAGAAACAGAGAGACTCCTATGAGCTTATGAGGTTGCTAATCATCAATTAAGCATTTCCTCTGAGGGCAGCTCTCTGTGGAGAGCGAGACCGAGCGAGAGACAGCGGGAGAGACAGAGACATGCCCTGGGTATTGTGGGCGGTGGTGAATGGATATGACAGGCAGTTTCGGAGTGCAGACTCTGGGATGCGACACAGTGTCTGAAGTCTCCCATCGCCTGGAGGCGCCGGCTGCTGCTGCACACTGGGCAGCTTGGCCGGATTAAGCACCCTGGGGATTCACCTTGTAACACTCACACAGTTACGCACCTCTCAGTCTAACTGCCATCGTCATGGATACCGCAACATTGCAAATTAGTTTTAGTGCAATGCAATATGTGGGCTGATTGTTTTACTTTAATTGAAATGTACATTATTTTACGTGTACGTCTAGAGGGGACACCAATAATTTAACACAAAACTGAGAATAAGTAGGGCAATCAAATGTAGGTCTCTCGTTATTATCAAAACAATATCTGCTTGGGTGAAACCGCCTGGAGTGTAACTTAAGATGAATCTTATTTCTATTTTTACTTTGCATCAATGGAGATATCTGTATCTAAAGAGGTTCCTTCATAACAATGCAGCAAATGCTGCTGATCAGTTCCAACACAGCATCTTCATCTGTTAGATGACATTGTCTTGCCTGTGGCCTTTAGCCAGAATCCTTAGTGTTATTGCTCTAAGGGTTCAGGCAAGGACAGTGAAGCACAGTGATGGAATTAGAAAAGCGCAAACCAGCGGGCAAAACTTTATTTATGTATCCATCACATCTCTTTGTTCATCTAAAGTTCATAGTTTCTTTATATTTGGTTCCCTGATCTGCGTAGGGAGAAGAGGGTAAGGTGAGGGTCAAACAAGGGAACAGGATAAAAGAGAAAAATAAAAGATTACATTAAATGGAGGCGCACCTTGATGAAGCGTGAATAAGCCTAACCAGGGCTGATTAATTACACGGATAGAGCTGCGTTCACAAGCTTAATTGATGGCTTCGTCAATGTTTTGCAGCAGGTTATGGGGATGGGTTTGATGCAGAAAACGAATGTTGCAAGCATGGAGAGGGTGTTTCTAGCCAACACTCCAAAGATGATATAGATATTGGGGATGTGGAACGGGAGTAAAATGCTGTCATTACTCGCCGAGAAGGCCATCTTCAGAAGAGTCCTCTTCAAACTCTATTTGCCGGGTGATTACAGAAGGGACTGTGTGGACTACACTTTGAACCGAGCACTTGTGGTTTGGACTATGTTTTCAGAAAAAGAATACCATTCAGGGAAAAACTATCTTTATCCAAGTCAAACCATTTAACAATTCAAACTGTATGAATTTAACTCATTCAATTCATATTTAAAGTTGACTGTGAAGCAAGTAGAATAGCTTTTTCATGGGAGACTTATTTTTTTATTGCATTTATTGATGTCATAACAATATCACTCCACCTCTAGCATATCAAGAGAAGCCATATTCCCAGCATTTTATCTTACAAAAACAAAACAGTATTCATTTCATACACTTTAAGTAGGATGAGGCCTGGCTCTGTTAACTTTGTATTATTAATATTATATACTTTAATCATACTGCCACTCTAGGAATGTCTACATCATACCCGGTTTATCTCTAAAATGTAGAATCTAGAGAATAACAGATCCAAAACTCCCAAATTGCTGTGAAACTAAATAATCAATGATTGTGACCATGCCTTTAAGAGCCAACTCTAAATCCGGAACATAAATATTCATAACAATATGTTTTTTTTAATAATCCATTTTAAATAAATTACAGCAAATCCTTTCTATTGTCTGTTGTACAACGATGACATCACCTCAGATGTTTTGCATAATTATACTCTGCAGCTCCGCAAACTCAAATCTCCTCTGGCGCAAAGACATCGCTGTAGGGTGTGTATGTGAACCTGGCGTGTATGGATGTGTGCCTGTACGCACGCGCATGTGTGTATGTGTGTGTGTGTGTATGTGTGTGTGGGTGTGTGTATGTGTGTGTGTGTCTGGTTCTGTGTGTGTGCGCGCGTGTGTGCGCGTCTGTGTGTATGTGTGTGCGCCTGTGTGTGTGTGTGTGTGTGTGTGTGTGTGTGCAACGGTTTCTGCCTACAGACCCACTGGACTGAGAGGAGCCGATGCGTGCTATTTTTATCCTGGGTGATGATTTATTAATAGACTCCTCTGTGTGAGCGCCTCCTAAAAATACAGGGCTGAGCAGCGCTGAGCTGCGGCAGCAGCAGTGTGAACACGGCATCAGGGCTGGACCGCCGGAGCAGGACTCTGCTCATTCAGCAGCCCCTCAACTCCCCCACCCCCGCCCCCCCAACCCAACATCGCACACCTCTGGGGATAATCCCAGGACCCGGGTTACCTCGGCCAAGCCAAACTGGCGCGCTGACTCTGCACTTTAGTTAGTGATTGAGTCATCAGATAACACCGATGACATGATTCAGCAAATCCGGATGTTATCGAGTGGCGGGGAAAAAAAAAAGTAGAAGAAGAAAAGACATTGATCTGAGGACGGCTCCTCTGAACTTTGTGACAAATGGAGAATCACAGGCCAACACGGACCTTATAAAAGGTGTTGGCTGTTGATGCCCGTGGGTCTGCCTTGCAGTACATAAACGGTGCGGGTGTTGATATCTGTAGGTCTGTTTTGCTGTATATAAACGGTGTTGGATGTTAATGTGTCGATGGGTCTGTCTTGCAGTACATTAACGGTGCGTGTGTTGATGTGTCCGTGGGTCTATCTTGCAGTACATTAACGGTGCGTGTGTTGATGTGTCTGTGGGTCTGTCTTGCAGTGCATAAACAGTGTTGGTTGTTGATGTCCGTGGGTCTGTCTTGCAGTACGAGTACTTCAATGCGGTGCTCATCAACGAGGTGGACAAGGAGAACAACAGCGTGGAGCTGGGGGGGCGCTTCCTGCTGCAGTCCAACGACCACTTCAACAACCTGCCCGTCAACCTCAGCCTCAGCGTGGTGCAGGTGCCCACCAACATGTACAACAAGGGTGAGGACCTCGCACACACGCACGCACACACACACACACACACACACACACACACACACACGCACACACACGCACACACAAACACAACGCAGCATCACAGCAGGGCTAGCTGCCACTATAGGAGCACAATGCGGTGAACAAATCAAACACAAACACAATAAATAAATATTACTTACAGTTTTAAAATAGTTGGCTTTTGTGTGAAAAGTCTTTGTGTGAAAGAGCTGCAAATATTTCGGTAATATTTGATAGCCTCATAGTGCATATCGTGCTCGTCACCACTGCTGCAATTTTTTTTCTTTTGTTTTTTCTTTTAAATTCTTCTGTTTTTTTGTAATGAATGCAAAAATCTCAACTTCAATATCAGGTAGGTTTTCTGCGAGGACGTCAATGACGGTCGAATCCACTCGTCGGTCTGAGTTTGACTCGGTTTCCGCAGAGCTTCAATGTAACCAAAAATTTACATTCAAGTTGGAGCTTTTTGGTGTCTTTTGGCCTTGTTTAAACATAAAAGTAGCTGCTAAATATATTGAAACCCTTCTAAAATAATGAACCCCTGCTCGCCTCAATCTCCTATTTCTATGGCCACAACTGACTCGTGGGAGCGCCACAGAATGGCAAAGAGAAAACATGGGGAGAACCCTAACATTTCATAAACATTATTATCATTACAACCAGTTAGTTTGAAGTCTGTCTCTATGTTGCCGATTATCACACTGTATGGCAAAATGAACAAAGGATAATTTGGTTTTCCGGATACTTGGGGCCAGCCCTTGAAGTGCAGCGAGTTAAGATCTATAAAAGCCTAAAGAGAACAGGAAATAGCCTGAAGAAATTGGCTTAAAGAATGGCCCGTGGCATTAGGGCAATAAAATAAATCTGCCCTTAACGTTTTATCATTAACGCATCAAGATAAATGAAAATATGCACTGCAATGGTGATGAGGTGGCTGGAATTCCTAAGCAGTGCTAGAACTCTCAGATGTCTCTCTTTATCTCTTTTACACATATCGTTCTCCCCAAAATAAGTATTTGAACCCTGAAATGAGATCTGAATACCTACCCAAAAACAAACATCCGAATAATTGTAATATTCAGGCCTAGAACTAATATAAACACACAAAAAATGTCAAACTTTGTCAGTTTGTTCTAAACTACACAACCTTATATTCCATATGCACACACACACACACACACACACACACACGCACACACGCACGCACGCACGCACGCACGCACGCACGCACGCACGCACGCACACACACACACACACACACACACACACACGAGGTGTATGGTTGCCTGATTCCTATCAGCCTGGATATCAATGAAAATGTGTGTGTGTGTGTGTGTGTGTGTGTGTGTGTGTGTGTGTGTGTGTGTGTGCACGTATGCATCATCTAACTCAAGATCATCTGTAACTTGAAGTGGATGAATTATCAGTTTAATAATTAGGTACTCTGCTAATTTGCTGTCCTATGTTTAACATGTCCCCATCTGTCATGTTGACTAAAGGATGTTACCAAAGGAAGATAAATGATTCAGAGAAGCAGAGTAGGGGGATGTTGAAGAAAAAATAGGTTAAGTCCAACCAGTGGACAGTTTGGGTTAAAGATTAATTATGAGCGAGAGAGAGAGAGAGAGAGAGAGAGAGAGAGAGAGAGAGAGAGAGAGGTGGAGAGGGGAGAGAGAGACAGAGAGAAAGTGAGAGAGCGAGAGAGAGAGAGAGAGAGAAAGAGAGAGAGAGAGAGAGAGAGAGAGAGAGGGAGAGAGGGGGAGAGACTGGCTTTCTGGAGTGTCCTTCAAACATTCCTCTCTATTTTTTCCTATTTTTCTACTCTCTTTTCCTAACTTTCCCAACCCTGGAGAGAGAAGAACAGACCAGTGATAGAGAGAGAATCGAACATAAAAGGACATTCTTAAAAGAAGGCCCAAGTCACCAGGGAGTCCATGTACTTTTACATGTTGAACTCTTTGCCCACTCGTCAGTTTTCCACTTGTATCTGAGGCGTTTTTGGCTCGCTTTGCTCCCATCTCTTAAACTCTTAAACTCAAGGTTCCCCAGATTTGGGAAGACCATGATCACTCGCGCAGCAAAAGGCATACAACACTGCCCTTATTATGTAGAAATAGTCATATCAAATTAAACATGAGAAACTCTGCTACAAGTACATATAAGTCATTTTTACACACACCAAACACAACTCAAACACCAAGCATATTAATTAGACAAATTAGACAACTAGAAATTGGCTGGAGCTTAAGAGGTTAAGCAATATTAATTCTAATGGTCATACGTGGAGAATTCAAGTAATTTTGAATTCAACAAATTCAATCGGGCATTCAACAAATAATGCAACATATAGAGTCCCCATCCATACACAGACGTACTGAAGAGTCAGTGTGCAGACAGGACTCCCTGTTTTACACAGGTGGTTGCATTGCTGTTGTGTTTCTGGACCCCACCTGGAACATTAAGATAGTTGGTGTTAAAATGGTGTTTTGCTGCTGTCTGAGAAAAATCATATAATTTTCTTCGCCGTACAAAATGAATCCTAAATGAATAATTCAAATTGCAGGAAGATGAGGTTGCTTCCGGTAGACGTGAAGCGGGAGAGCCATAAATCCTGCTGTTGTTTGGCCGACCTTCCGCATCATAACCCTATTTGTCAACCAGTGTGTACCGGACAGCTGACTGCAGGCGCGTGTAGTTCAGAGACGCTTCTGACGGCAGCCGTGATGAATGGGAGGTTGAATCCATGATAGCAGTGAGCTGCTTGCCGCCTGCGATGAATTGCAGGAGGAATCCTCCGTGCCCAGCATCTGTCTTCCCCCCGTCACTCCCTCTTTGCAACCTGGACTCCACAAACACCGCTTAACGTTGGTCAGCGAAAACACTCCCGGCTCTGCAGTCTCCTCATGCACGTATAGGAACGCTCTGTTAGGGGGCACGTATCAGGTGTTCACCCCCGCACACACACACACACAAAAAACACACAAACCGATAGAACACTATACATGCACTTAGAAACGTGATAACACGGATGAAAGCACTAATGCGCACATAAACATACACTCCTTTTTGTATACCACACACACACATAGAAGTGTCTGCCAAGTCATAATAACGTTATATAAAAATGATTCTTAGTCCACATAAAGACCTAAACGTCCTTCCTTCATGCCTTCATTGCTCTTTCTTGTGATCCTCCCTCATCATCATCATCATCATCACGAGATAATATGATGCTGGATTCAAGCCCAGATCTTTCATCTACACAATGTTATATAATTATACAGGCACACACGCACGTACATTCACACACACGCACGCACACACACACGCACACGCTTGCACACACACACACACACACACACACACACACACACACACACACACACATACAAACAAACACACACACACACACATACCCACACACGCACACACATACAAACAAACACACACACACACACACAGATACATATCTACACACACACACACGCACACCACACGCACTTCCAGAGCGGCGGGAGCTCTCTTTATCAGATTGAATTAAGTGGTGCACGAGTGGCGATGAATTTAAATAGCAGCTTAGAGAAAGAGAAGTACACCCATTCCCCCATCAATGAGACCAGTTGAGGGCCTCATAGACCCTTCATCCCCAGCACCACATGGGACTGGCTCGGAGAGGGGGGGGGGCCGCATCACAACACATGCACACATGAGGGCCCTCCTGCAAAGCTCTTTCTCATGGGGACACAGATATCTATGGAAAGGTTGGAGCATTCCTTTTTTTTGCATTAGAGACAAGAGGTTATTGATTGCAATCTTACAACATTGCATTTACATTACATTTTACATTTAGGGCATTTAGCAGATGCTTTTATCCAAAGCGACTTACAATAAGTACATTTGTCATAAGATGTGAAACAATATATCGCTGTCGGTACAGTAAAGATGTTCATAGAACCAAGTGCAAGTACTAACAATCGCTAGGCTAACCCATTCCCTGTGTACAGCAATGATAGCAGCTACTGCAGATGCTACACAATTAAGTACTATAAATAAGTGCGTACAATAAGCGCGCACATTAAGTGCCAGGACGTACAACATACAATGGTGGCCGGAAGAGGCTGGGTTGCTGTGCAGAGTCCAGGTGAACTCTGAACAGGTGAGTTTTGAGTCTTTTGCGGAAGCTGGTGAACGACTCTGCGATCCGGACATCGGCAGGGAGCTAGTTCCACCACTGAGGTCCCAAAACAGAGAGAAGTTGTGATTTTGCTGACCGACCTTTGCTTGCTCTTAGCGATGGCGGTACCAGACGTCCAGCTGAGGTAGTTGAGCGGAGGGATCGAGCTGGGGTGTGCGGCTTTACCAATGCTTGGAGGTAGGCAGGGGCAGTTCCATTGACTGCCTTGTATGCCAGTACCATCATCTTGAATCTGATGCGAGCTATTACAGGGAGCCAGTGGAGGTCCCGGAAGAGGGGGGTCACATGGGAGAACTTAGGTAGGTTAAAGACGAGGCGCGCTGCCGCATTCTGGATGCACTGCAAAGGTTTAATCGCAGAGGCAGGGAGTCCAGCCAGGAGCGAGTTGCACTAGTTGAGGCGGGAGATGACCAGTGATTGGACTAGAAGCTGAGCTGCTTCCCTTGTGAGGAAGGGCCGGATCCTGCAGATGTTGTAAAGTGCAAATCTCCAGGATCAGGCCACCGCAGTGATGTTTGCGGTGCAGCATAACAGATTATCCAGTACCACACCGAGGTTTCTGGCAGTTGGAGAAGGAGATACAGTGATGTTCTCAACAGTGATCAGTAAGTCCATGTGTGGGCAATCTTTCCCTGGCATTAGGAGGAGCTCAGTCTTGTTGAGGTTAGGCCTCAGGTGATGGGCAGTTGTCCAAGTGCTGACGTCTGCCGGACATTAAGATATGCGTGTTGCAATCAGGGCTTTTTCAGATGAGGGGAAAGAGAGAAATAGCTGATTGTCATCAGCATAGCAGTGATAGGAAAAGCCGTGTGATGTAATTACAGAGCCCAGAGATCTGGTATAGAGGGAGAACAGAGAATTGCAATACAACTGTTTAGTTTGCTTTTGGTTAAAGGTGAAATAGTTGATTTCTCAACGTTGAGATGAAGTTGTAGCTTGACTGGACGGTGTAGGATTTCTGTACAAGGTATTGTTACGATGGAGTGTTTTAGTTAAGCAACGGTTGCAGGTGTATTATTTACACGGCTATTAGAAACAATATCCCTACTCAGACCACTGGGTCGTGAACAAATACACCACACTTATCCATGTTTCCTAACTATTTACAAAAGGTTTTACTGTCTATGGTTTGAGGTTGAATCATTATGTCTGCCCATTGCTTCCAATTCACTGAGAAATAAAGGACTGTCGAGTTAGATACCGTGATGTATCGTTAGTACCATAGGTGAGTACTCCGAGGCATGTCAGTCGTTGGAACTCCACAAGTATGCCTTTGAGTTACGCTCGACAGACATTCTAGCAGTAGCCTAGTCTCACAAATCACACTTTAGATGAATCGCCTTAAGTGTGATAAAGCTGTAGTTTCCCCTTCTTTCGCTTCATATTTGTATCTGATCATACTGCTGGAGGCGGGATCTGTAAACTCGTAATCGGCCGCCAGCACAAACTCAGCCATCCCTGGTAAACTTCTAACAGATAAAAACATCTCATACTCCATCGTTCTTAGGGAAAGATTCTTTATAAAGGTTACAAATTGACACGGTGCGCCTGGCCATTTGAGAAATGGACTTTTTAAAATCCCCTCTGAAAGCTTTATCCACTCATGCAAATTAGTGTTCTTCGGTAGAATATCTCGGAACATGGAAATAGATGTATCTCCGCCCCTTTCAGTTCTTGGTTCCCGACTCCCCCCAGAGGTTCTGCCATACCATAGTAGGACTGCGGATCCGAGATAAGCAGTAGCCTGTACTGAGCATGGTCTATTGCACATTCAAGGAACTTTTTTTTTTCTTTTTAATCTTGATAAAAATTTACAAGCAGTAAGCACACGGTCCAAGCAGTGGATTTCAGCTAACTCTGTTTCCTATATGCAATTTCATTGCAATAGGAACAATTTTTCCTTGCCTCGTCGTATCATAGTCGGTTCTAGTAGAATACTTTGGTGACCGTATATACTGTCTATTTTTTTTGCCAACAGACACACATTTATATTTGCTATTTATGAATGACGTGTATATAGATATGAATGACATGTATATAGATATCTATCAACATTTTTCCAAGGTCCAGAAAGCTAGTTGATCTTACGCCCCATGAAACAATGACACTCACTCAATCTTTAATCCTGTGAATTGAGATCTCCCGGCTATCGTGCTCTCCCACGTTTTGTGAGGCAGTCATCCAGATCTTTCCCTTATCCATTCCCTCCCTGTCGCTCTCTAATCCTCTCTTCTATCCTGCATCTCTATGTCTATCTGCTATCGTTTCATCCGTTATCTCTGTGGGATGAATAGGGGTTGACAGTGTTTCTGTTTCCGTATGCGGCGATGCACAGTTGGATAAATGGCCAACGTGTTGTTTCCCCAATACCGCAGCGTGATTACTATGGTCTATTCCAAGAAACCTTCTGTATCATTATAAACATGGCTCTCCTTCTCTTTCTCTGTCTTCTGCTCTTCCTCCATTACCTAGACTCAGCAATAGTCAACGGAGTGTATTGGTCGGAAGCCTTAAACAAAGTGTTTGTGGATAACTTTGAGAAGGACCCATCGCTCATATGGCAGTACTTTGGCAGTGCCAAAGGCTTCTTCAGACAATACCCAGGTAAGTGTATGAGCCTTTTATGTATTTTGGTGTTAAACGTGGGTGTATGTGTGTGCGTGTGTGTGTTTGTGTGTGTGTGTGTGTGTGTGTGTGTGTGTGTGTGTGTGTGTGTGTGTGTGTGTGTTTATGGCTCTCGGCTTATGACTAGGTGTGTTTGTTTGTGTGTGTGTGTGTGTCTATGTGTGTGTGCGTGTCTTTCAGCTTGTGGCTGTGTGTGTGAGTGTATGTGTGTGTGTGTGTGTGTGTGTGTGTGTGCGCGCGCGCATGCGGCTCTCAGCTTGTGGCAGGGTGTGTTTCTAATTAACTTGGCAGTAGCTTGCTCCCTAAGGCAGATTGAAGGGCGTGTGGGAGTGTTCAGTCACTGTGATTGGCAGCTGCAGACCAGAGGCAGGCAGAGACAGAGAGAGTACCGGTTGAGAGGGGAGAAGGGAGGGAGAGAAGGGAGTGGAGAGAGGTGAGGAGAGAGGGCGTACAGCAACAAATGACAGGTGAGGAAGGGAATCTGCTGAGGTTAGAAAACAATGGATGAGTAGGATTGAATAAATTAACTCTTAAGTAGACGTTAACAGAAGGCCTTCAGCATGACCGATGACATCCCACTTGATTTCCACCTACAAAAGTGCTTGGGGTCGTGTCTTTGAAGCCAAAGGAAGGGAGTTTTGTTGCGTTCGCTCTTTATTCTTCAATCATATTGACTTTTTCATTTACAGTTCTTAACAAAGAATTTCAGTTCCTTGAGATGTGCTAAATAACAAAGAACTATTTTGATGATTGAGGATTATCCAATCCTACCTTAAACTCTGTTCGTGGCTTCTTGTATAGGCCACTTCAGAATGAATCGTTGATTACCTGGTTTAACACATCAGAGGTAATTAGGAAAACAATAAAAAGCTTCTAAGAGCTGTCACCCAACTTGCGAGTAGTGAAGACATGCAAAGAGAATGCAAAGATTCAGCCATACCAGAGGTTCGGTTTTCGAAAGGCAGGCTTTTCTTACAAATGCCACCGATCAAACAGATGCCTCAGGACTTCTGAGGTCTCATTATTCATTGAAGCTTTTATCCAGACCCTCAAAGCAAACCCTCCAAGATAAGATCCGGCTTAGCAAAATTAGCAAGGAAATGTTTTCTAAGTGACTCTTTGATCTGAACGGAGACTTTTAAATAACTAACAATAAATACAGCAAAACACACTAGGGACACAGCAGTTGATTGGCCCCTTGCTGCACAGGGCCCGAGCTGCCGGAGTGTTGGTATGGATGGATTGCAGGGGAAATAGACAATCTTAATGGCCGATATGAACTGCGTGTGTTGAAATGATGCTGTGTTTTTATGCAAATGTTGATGACATCATGATACCATGACGTCATGACAAAAAAAGTATTTGTATTCGTATCACATCGGTTATTGACTGATCGCATCTTATTAAAGGTGACATATTATACCACCAGGTGTGAGTGTGATTAGCCGTCACAAGCCGTTTTTAAATTTGGCCTCTTCTGGCATCACAAGTGGGCATGTCCACCTAGATGTGTGCAGGATAGATCAGTCTACCAGCCTACCCAGTGGACTGTAGCAAACGTTGCTCATCTCTCCTTCATACATCTAGGTGGACACGCCCACTTGTGATGTCAGAAGTGGCAGATTTTCAAAACGGCTTGTAACGGCTAGTCACACTCACACCTGGTGGTGTAACATGCCTCCTTTAATATCGGGATCAGCCAAATAATGTAATATCATCGCATCCCTAAGTGACACTAACCTGCCATCTCCCTCTTGCCACACTGCCTTCTACTTCTATTAATCTTCTATCTTTTTCTCCTGGGGCTCAAGGGATCAAATGGAAGCCCGACGAGCACGGGGTGATCGCATTCGACTGTCGCAACCGGAAGTGGTACATCCAGGCAGCCACCTCCCCCAAGGACGTGGTTATCCTGGTGGACGTCAGCGGCAGCATGAAGGGGCTGAGGCTGACCATCGCCCGGCAGACCGTCTCATCCATCCTGGACACGCTGGGCGACGACGACTTCTTCAACATCATCGCAGTGAGTGCAGCCACTAGGGACGCACTAACTGGGCCTGTCAGTCAGTGTGTGTGTGTGTGTGTGTGTGTGTGTGTGTGTGTGTGTGTGTACATGTGTGTGTGTGTGTGGGTGTGTACATGTGTGTGTCTGTGTGTGATCCTGATGGTGTTTTGCAATGTCACACCCAGACACACACATAAACTAGGGATGCAACAATTCCCCTTTTTCTCAGACCTTGTACAAGTGCTTACATTTGGGTACTTGCCGATACGAGTACTTAATAATACCTTTTCAGTTCAAAGAGCCAGCGAACCCACAGTTGCAGAGGGAATTTGACCACTTTGAGATCTTATGATATCGTCATGGCCAAAGCAACTTTGTGATTGTTTTTAAGTACCTTTGTTGTGTATGTGCGTTATAATGAGCGATGTTGTATATGACATGTGCCAAACACAGTAGCCTTACACTATATGTGTTCGGGAAGCCTAACACACACATACACACAAACATGTACGCACACACAAACACACACACACACACACACACACACACACATACACACACACGTACACACACACACAGACAAACACACAAAAATACACAGAGACAGACAGACAGGGACCCACAAGCATACACAAATAACAAAAAGTACCATGGTGCCGAGTGCTGAAACGGATCAGCTCTATTCCCTGTCACGCTCACAACCAATTAGCAGTCAGCTGGGTGAGTATTTGAATTGCAAAGAGGAATGCCGTGATTGGATCCCGCCTCAGGCCCCCAAACCATTGTTATCACATCTCAGTCGGATGAAATGCTTCATAGTGTGTTTGTGTGTGTAAGTATTTGTGTGTTTGTGCGTGTGTCGTGTGTGTGTCGTGTGTTTGGGGGTTTCATTAATTATATATTTATGTGAGCTCACGATACAGCTCTGTTTGATGCTGTTCCAAATCAAATCACCTTACATTTTCTGCTTCCACTTTTTCTTATTATTATTCTGTATGCCCTAATTACATCTGTGTGATAGCAGTTATAGGGGATGGATATTTGAACCATGAGGCACAATAGAGTTTTTTATTCTGTCACACCAGGGCCGGTGAACATCGTAGTGGAGAGAGGTGATCATTATTTCAGTTAACAGGTAGATTCTCCTCACCACTGTAATCTAATGCCCACATTTTCCTTAAGGCAATGTTCTATGAGCTTTATGACCCTGTTAACTCATAACATACCAGCAGTTAACTGACTGCAGAAATAAAGAACTCCACTTTCGAAAGGCCAAACACTTCCACAAAAGTTACTAGCTGGTTCGCTGACATGGTGCAACATAGTTGCTAAATATCACTGTGAAAAAACATTGTTGGTCACAACAAGGTTGAGCCTTTCTGTGTATTTACGTGCACTATTCATAATTCATACATACTTTACAAAGCCTTTACATTGTCAGGTCGTCTCTGAGATGAGTAGTAAGGGAAGTATGGAGTATGGAGTCTTACTTATTGGGTTCTAGGCATCAGTTAGACCCATACAGGTATATGCATTTAGTCGGATCATTTGTGTTTTCAGGACCACAACACATTGAGCAAGCTAAAAGTTAATATTTTTAGGCAAAATCTTCCAAAAATATGAATCTAACCCATTATATTTTAGCTTCCTTGCAGGTGGCAGTGGTTTAAGCGGGATAATCCACTCCTAGGTGCGCTGTTATCTAAAAATAATGCAGTTTTGGGAGGCAAACCTTGCGAAGGTTCTGAGCCCTGAGTCGTGCATTATTTTTCGAATACGGCACACTCCGTCATGGATTAATCCCTTACTTTGACGACCTTCTCTTCTCAGCAACCCCACACTTGCAAGAAGAATCATGGCATATATTGAGGATTATTTTCCATATACATGTATCAACAAACACACACAATCACACGAAAAAGAGAGCTGTAACGGTGGATTTTCTTTCAAGGTTTATTTGTAGTTGGTATTATCAGAAACTGTCAGGTGTTGAATTTGTGCTTAGGCCTTTTGTTTCTCTCTATATTTTCATTTACAGACACAAGTGAGTCAATGTGGAAGTGTGTGCATCAATTGCGACTCAAACTTATTACGGATTTCTCAGTGATTATAATGTTATTTTCCACTGCAGTATAATGAAGAGCTGCATTACGTGGAGAAATGTCTGAATGGAACTCTGGTCCAAGCAGACGTCACCAACAAGGACGTAAGTCATCCTTCCTGAGTCTTTCTCCTGCATGTAGGCCTTGACTTCATATTTGTTTGTAGCTAAAATAAATTGATACCACACTCTTTCCCAAGGAAGGTTAATCGTTTGAGTGACAGGCAAGGCTTTTTTCAGACGACAAATGTGTAACCATTTGTGTATTCCCTGCTTGTATCGGTTGGCCCTACATTTTCATTAAAATTTCCGCTGATATTTCAAGCTGTGTGAATGCTGCATTTCCCAGTTCCCAGTATTCATTTGTACTTTCTCAGCCCTATAAAACTCCATCTATCTTTTCTGTCATGTATTGGTCCTATTTTTAGATCCCTTTTAAAATTAAACCTCCTATCCCCAGATTAATCTTTATTCCCTCTCATCAATCTTTATCAGAGGCCACGGGTTACATGTTCCAAGCAACCCAGGGAGTTTGCTAATGTTCATCATTAGGGGGAAAAATAAGCATATTTGAATTTTGATTGATTCACAAGCATTTATTTGTTTGTTTTTGTCGACCACAGTGGATGCAGACAGATATTGTGCGTTGTGTGTATAATGACGGTGGATAATGTTACTGCAAGCTTGATTTCTGTGTGTGGTGTGGGCAGCCACCACCAGAAGACGACACCAGCTTCTCCTAGTTATACTCATCAATAAGGGCCGGACATGGAAGACACATCTCTGAAGGGGCAGCAGATAGTGGGGGATAAGGCTAGCCGCAATCATCCGGGCATGTCTGCACTATGCTGGGTATGATCTGCCCTTTGTTGTTTGAGTGCTTTGGGTGCTTCAGTGTGGATCACGTGCACACACACAAACACACACACACACACACACACACACACACACACACACACACACACACACACACACACACACACACACACACGCAAGCACGCCACGCATGCACACACACACGCAGGCACACACAAGCCTTGCACACACACACACACACACACACACACACACACACACCTTGCACACATACACACAAACACACACACACACACACACACACCAGGAAGCACGTACACGAATGCACAGATGCGCAGGCAAGCACAGACACAAAATTACCACCAGACCGTCTCACTCAGTTATTTGGCTGATTAGACCTGACGACAGACGTCTGAGCAGAGCGGGGTGTAATCAGGTACCAGGCTGCGGAATTCATCTCCTCTGTGCTCTGATTTACATAGGCCTCGCATGCAGAGCGGTTGTTGCACAATACAGACAGCCAGTAAACAAAGAGAATAGAACGAGACACATATGCTGTTTAATTACTAGAGGTAGGATTTTACAGTTTTAGCTATCGTTTCCGCACCCACACAGTTTGACAAAACTTTTGATGTTGTACTGGATAAAATTAAGCGAGGTACGATATCGTTTTGTCCTTAATGAACACATGTGCTAAATTTAAACAGACGTATTGTGGTGTTTGTTTTCAGTTGAGAAAACAAGCTATTTTTCATGTATAGGAAATATTCTCTCAATTGAGCTAGACTCTTTTTTCCAGCGGTGTTCAAAATAGACATAGACACACGCACACGTAAAACATGATTTCTTAATTACCGGTATGTGCAGACAATTGCATTCTCAAAGGTGGAGTGGAGTACATTAGAGTATGAAACTCTTAACAAGACACCATTGTACGTGTTGCCACTCTAGCAGCCATTCTGTATCTTCGTGTTTGCAAGGATGAATAAACAGTCCATGCAACTTAATTGTTGTTAATTAATATGGGTCACTGCGGATGATTGACAGAAAAACAAATGTGATGTTATTAATTCAGTCTGCCTTCTTCTGGTTTCTATCGGAATGCAATTACTATGTAAATAATGGTTTGCTCTATTTATTATAATTGTATCTCATATGAATATGGATCCAGCTAAGAAGGTATCCTATTTAACACACACTTACACACACTGTCTTGCACACACAGTAACACACACACACACACAGTAACACACACAGACACACACACACACACACACACACATACACACACACACACACGTATCACAAGCACAATCATTCATCCCTCAAACCCTGCATTTATGTACCGCTGTGCCAGCGATTGAAAACTGCCTGCTGTGTCAGACAAATTACCTCGATCCCAACAGACAACTTCACACACTGGCTTGCATAAATGCACACACACACACACACACACACACACACACACACACACACACACACACACACACACACACACACACACAAAACTAAAAGACTATCTCTTGATCTCTCTCTGTCTCTGTCTCTCTCTCTGTCTCTCTCTCTCTCTGTCTCTCTCTCTGTCTCTCTCTCTCTCTGTCTCTCTCTCTGTCTCTCTCTCTCTCTCTCTCTCTCTCTCTCTCTCTCTCTCTCTCTGTCTCTGTCTCTGTCTCTGTCTGTGTTCCTCCTAACCACAGTTAATAAAGAAACAGTCAGACAGGACCTGTGAGCTTGCTGACAACAAACTCAATTTATCTCAGCCGAGAGATAATGTCTCATTTGTACGATCGCCGCACACGTTATTTAAATACCACCAGCAATATGCACACTTGCCAGCATGGACCCACACATACCCATGCACGTACACACACACCCACCCACACACACACACACACACACATACTCACACACAGACACACAAACAGTTGCGTAGGGTGAGAGGTAAAATTGAAAAGGTGGTTTAATGTCAGATCACTGATTGATAATGGGCTTGTTTTTAGTCAACATGAGCCTGTGGCAAAATGGATCTGTTGGTGAAGTATAACCCGAAACTGAACCCATTATTCTCATCAAAATCCACATAAGAGGTAAAATGAAAAATAATGGTTTGGTATCTTTCGTCATTGTACCTGCAGTACACAAATTTCCTGCCAATTAGAGTTTTCATCTTTTCACGACTGTCTTCATCTGTTTTATACCTTTTCTAACCCAATGGATTCCCCTCTATGGCACAGAGTTGTTTAGATATTCTGGTCCTTGTTATTGTGTGGTGTGCCTGTATAACAGGGCTGTATCTATCCCCAATGTTTCCTCAGTACTTCCGATTGCGTCTGGACAAACTGTTCGCTAAAGGCATCGGCATGCTGGACGTCGCTCTGACCGAAGCCTTTAACCTCCTGACTGATGTAAGTTAAACACCCGAAACAGCACACACAAACACACACGCAGGCATGCCCACACACACACACACACACGCACACACGCACACACACATACACACACACACACACACACACACACACAAGCACAAACGCACAAACACACACGCATGCACACAAACACGCACACACACACACACACACACGCATGCACACAAACACGCACACACACACACACACACACACACACACACACACACACACACAAACAAACACATACACACACAAACACCCACACGCACATACACACACAGAAAAAGCTATTTATAGCTGCGCACCCTTATGTGCTTGCGGTCGAAAACAAACATAGTTTGACAGTTGTCTAGTCAGTCTCGTCTGTATGTTGATTAAAAAACTGTATTACATAAAGACCATCGTTATTAATTCGTGGACTTTGTGGTCATTGAATCTCTTTCTCTCTCTCTCTCTCTCTCT
>NC_136941.1:12342723-12357723 GCF_949987615.1 Pollachius pollachius
TCTTTACCTCATGCTTATGTGTAATCTGCCTGATAACATCTGTTTAATGGACAGGGGACAACACCTGGGGAGACACCTGGGGGACAGTAGCGTACATCAATAGCATCCAGCTGCAGCAGAAACTCGACCGGGTCAGCTAGGGTCCGACTGTGACACAAAACGTTGAAAAAAGCCGAAAAAACTGACCTGCTACACCACAGGCACCAGCTCCGGCGCTGCAGCTGGATGCTACTCGCATACACTGCTACATGGCACTAGTTTGGCCCACTTGCTTTGGCAAAACTAATGCCATGCCCAGCTCCTTATGTTTCAGAAAGCCACCAGGATTAACATTGGCCAATTGGCGAAAGGTGGAGATCTGAAGAACTGTGGCGGCTGAGACTTGACACGACTGCAGCGGGATGGGTTTGGCCGCTGGTTGTTGTTGAGTGAGTGCTGGCGACCGCAGCAAGCGAGAGAGGCCACACTAAGACAAAAAGACCCTCAGCACATCTTCTACTTTGTCACTTCAAATCAGTTCTGTATATATGATATGTTGAGATGTTCGTGACGTTTGCAGCAACGCGGGGCAAAGGCTTGGCGTTGTGGTTCTATGCTGGTCCTAGGCCACTCCACCTAAATGAGTCAGACATGCAACTAGGGCAGAGGCTGTTCTTCGCAGAGATGCTCCCTAAACTATATAGAACGGAAGCGACACTAAAGTAACGAGCTTCATCTTTCCGGCCGGAGGGGGGGGAGGGGGGGGGGTCTGCTCAGCATCGCTGACACTCAGATGGCTGAGGTCTTTGTGAATGAGGGTTGATTATAGACTAGATAATGAGGGCTTTTAATTTCCTCTGATAATCAAGACAATAGACAGCATCTGGGAGTGCCTGGTTCAACGCCACGATGATGATGAGGATAATGATGATGATGATGATGATGATGATGATGATAGCAGATGGATCCATCTCTTGGTGCTGGTTAAGAGTGTCTATCCGACATCGCAATCAGGCCGGCGAAATCATTACAGCTGACAATAGACTAATGCAAATTTATCATTTGCATTGGTTCAGTTATTCATAATTTACCTGGATCCATCTTGATTATTATTAATTGATATTATAGAACTTGACATTTTTGGGGGGGGTTGGGAAGAATCCTTGGGACAATTTCTCTCCAAATAAGTGTTGCAGTGAAAACTTGTTTTGTAAATCCTTCATTAATTTGCAGCTCCTTCTGTTCCAGGGAGTCATCCAAAATCAGAACGAGACATGGTTTGTGCACACACAATGTGCACACACAAACACAATCACACACACACACACACACACACACATGCACACACGCTCACACGCACACACAACAATGTCAAGCTGAAAAATAGGAAAACGGAATCCGAATTTGGACAGCTGTGCCCCTAGAGGCTCACATCTGGTCCAATCTGGCAACCCTCTGCCTCACACACAAAACACAGAGGCACACACTATCATTCACGCACACACCTGTCAAACCCACCGGTTCTCATTGAGTCTTGCCTACCATACGTCTCTATTTTCTGTTTGCTTTACTGAAAGAGTGAAATCATTTCAATAATTACAAACCACTCCGTTCAAAAAATCGTCATCATATATTTGATTCAATTTTACGCTGATAACCATCTTTGACTAAAACAAACTCACGATGCACCCCGGGATGTTAAAATCAACAGACGGTAGGGAGAGCTAATCGCTGACAGATAAAGCGGGAGCCTATGGTCGGCCCCCACGGTGCGCCCCCCTGTGGTGGCCATGCTGGGTACCTATCTGAATGCGATTAAAATGACTGACAGAAGCTATCTGCTCTCTCGCCACAGGTTCGCATTTTCCCCTACCTGATTGGCAGAGAGTCCGCCTTCGCTGATAATCTGAAATGGATGGCGTGTGCGAACAAAGGTGGGCTCCTGCAACACTCCTCGCACAGCAATGTTTCAGAGGGAAAAGAGTTCTAGTTTGTACGTGTGTCTGGTGTGTGTTTGTGTGTGTGTGTACACATAACTTTATGTTGCTGCTAGTCAGTATAAGCAAAAGCCAAGATTGACCATCCACATGTAGGTGGGGGCTGAACATGTGCATGTTTGTGTATGTGTGTGTGTCCGTATGTGTCTCTGCGTGTGTGTGTGTGTGGTCATGGTTGTCATCACTACAAATAACATGTTTCTTCAGGTTCTATATTTAGCTCAGAGGTGGGTGATGGCGACCACCTCACTCAATTTCCTCCGACCGCCCAGTGTCTGTGTCTGTTTGTGAGTTTATGTGTGTCTGTGGGTGTGTGCGTGTGTGTGAATGTGTGTGTGTGATTGTGTCTGTGTGTGTGTGAAAGGACAACAGTAGCCACAATATTACTTGGGACCAATATCGGACAGGATGGTCTTTTCATTCGGTCCATGCGAGTGTGTGCATTTGCATCTGCATTTCAAGACTCACAGTATCGCGCACCCAGCCCACCCGAGTCTTACTCATCACATCTCTCCCTGGAGATAGCAACCCTATCTCCCCACAGTCTCAGTCAGGCTACATTTACATTCAGATTAAGGTTTTTTCTTTCAGCCAATTCAGGTCAATCTTCGGGAAACCAAAGAATGCTTAAAGCGATGATGAGGTTGATACAGAATACACAGATCATACTGCACACGGTCCCAAGTGCTGCGTGAAGATGGATTGAACCTGAATGCAGGAGGCTGCTGAGGACCGGTCATTAATACGCATGGTGTCAGCCGGCCGTCCTCCACCGTGCTGTGGGCACAGTGTCACTGAAGGCAAGAGTCATCCATCTCTCTCTCTCTCTCTCTCTCTCTCTCTCTCTCTCTCTCTCTCTCTCTCTCTCTCTCTCTCTCTCCCCCTCTAACTTTTTCTCTCGCTCTCTGTCTGTCTGTCTCTCTCTCTGTCTGTCTGTCTGTCTGTCTCTCTCTCTCTGTCTGTCTCTCTCGGTCTGTCTCTCTCTCTCTCTCTCTCTGTCTCTCTCTCTCTCTCTCTCTCTCTCTCTCTCTCACACTCTCTCGCCAACAACTTTGACTAACTCGAGAAGCTCTGGCACCTGTCTGTGTGTCTGTGTCTGTATACTGTTTGTGTGTGTGTGTTTGCGTGTGTGCGTTAGGGTTTGTGTTTGTGTAGGTGTGTGTGTTTTAAATTCCCTGTGCATATGTGTGTGTGTGTGTGTGTGTGTGTGTGTGTGTGTGTGCATGAGTATGTGCGTGTTTTACTTTCTGAGTGCATGTGTTAATGTGCATTTGTGCTCCACCCCACATGGTCTACCTGATTGGGTCATGCAGATCCATGTTGCTATGGTGAACTATTTTTAGATGGTAAACAATGTTCATGTGGTTAAGGGTCTAGTATCAGATTATGATCCTGATAATGGCGTTGGGGTATATTGCCGGCTAACCTTGGACCCACGTCTGTTTCTCGATCTAAATGACTCTGCTCCTCTCCCTGAAGAGTAAAGGTTATTATCTCGTAGGATGACCGCTATGTGCTTGCTATAGCTCTGATTGTCTGCCTCCTTGACTTCTCTGGAGAAGGTTAGGGCAATTTGCTGTTCTACTAAGAATGTCACTTTCTCACATTCTCCTCCTTTCTCACCCAAAGTCAAACCCCTTTTTCTCTCATTTCATTTTTGAAGTCACCAGTCTTCAATTGTGAACTCTCCATGTCGTTCTCTCCGCTCTCCACTGCACTCACAGCATATTCTGTCCCCTGGCATCGACCTCAGCCCGATAGCAGCGGCATTGCAGTCATGGACAAAATGGCATCGCATTCACTCTAAATTGAGCTTCTCTTTCCAATACCTTCCCCATTCTGAGCGCCTCCTCGGCTTGCTCTTCCGCTATTGCTCGTTCCTCACTTTGGGAACTCCCGAAAGGACTACACACTCACATGCACCCACGTTCCCTCTCTCACATGTCATGCCTGCCTTTCGACAGCCCATCCAAGCAATTGCTCTGCTTTGCTGCAAGGGGAAGCTAAAATGGCTTTTGATGGTGTCTAAAGAGATGCGGTTGTTCTTTCGGAGCCGACCGTAATGAATCTGACATTGGGACCGTGTTCCGAAGATGGTGACATTACAGGGGAGCCATTTTAGCCGTGCTTGTCCACAGGCGTGTGCGCACACACACATACACACTCACACACACGTCTTCTGTGTGCGGGAATGAATGGTGGGCATTGGGATCTGGGGATGTACTGTACTTGTTCCCTGCTAAGTGGATGTGGACTCCACTGCTCTGATATTATGCTATTATATATCATACATACATACATATATATATATGTATATATATATATACTGTATATATATAATGAAATATACAGGTCCTTTCTGACTGCCCCTTTCCTTCTTCTCTGTTCCCTCCACTCTTTGCCTTTTATTTCTCTCTGTCTGTCTTTTTATTGGTCCATCTCTATGTCTCTCTGTCTGTTTTCTCTCTCTATCTCTATCTCCTCTCTCTCTTTCTATTTTTCGATCCATCTATCTTTCTCATCTTATCCGTCTGCCTGTCTGTCCGTCCGTATGTATGGACTCTTATCTGTCTGTCCATGTGTCTGGTCTCTCTCCATCTGTCCGTCCCTCTTCCACCCCCCCTCTCCAGGGTACTTCACCCAGATCTCCACCCTGGCGGACGTTCAGGAGAACGTGATGGAGTACCTCCACGTGCTGAGCCGCCCCAAGGTGATAGACCAGGAACACGACACGGTGTGGACCGAGGCCTACATCGATAACACTGTGAGTGGGCAGACCCCCCGTTCCACCCTCTCCCATCGGCCTCATGCAACTGGACACCGCCAGTTCTCTCAGCCCCTAGGACCGATGATATTGTATCAATGATGTCACTCTCCCCGAATGCCTTTTGCAATTCACTAAGAGATTTGTTTATGAAATATGTGTACAGGAAACTAAGCTGAGAAAATGAATCCTGCCGAAGCAGGAAGTGTAGTGTTGTTTTGTTAGAAATGTGTTAAAGGTTGTGACAGATGGAACCGGTAGGGGTGTTTGTGTGTGTGTGTGTGTATGTTTTTGTGTTTATGAGTGTGTGCGTGTGTATGTGTATGTGTGTGTGTGGGGGGGGACTATGTTGTGGGAGTAGAACATATTGGGAATCATTGGTGAGTTAGCATCTTCTATACTGTACTTCCTTTGTCACACACACACTTATGCACGCAAGCAAATATACACACACACACACACACACACACTTGCGAGCACACACAAGCACACACAGAAACACATACACACACATTCACACAAAAACACACTCACAAAAAAGCACAACTGAACACAGACAAACACATACACAGTTTTATGATGAATTGTATCATCTCTTTCAATAGTATACAAGAAATATCCAATTAACAAATAATTAAATACATAATTGATCTGCCTGGCTCAGAAAACATCATCCCCAAAAACACCAGAAGGATTGCTACAAATCCATATCATTCTTTGCATCCATAATCCATAAATCCACTCACAATCCACTTTATTCAGCCATGCACAATGGTCCCTTTTTTGTTGTGACGCCATTGTGTTTGGGCACATAAGAGTGAACGGTCATTTGTTCGGGTTTCTGAATATTGGAGATTAGAGGGGGGTGGGGGAGGGGGGTCCACGCCGTCTCCACGCAGACCCTTTCGCTCTGTGCTCTTGTTCCACACACCTTCCTCCCTCTCTCTGGTCGCTCTCACTCTTCCTCTCTGTCCCCTGTCATTTGTGTTTTATTTTCCCATTCCTGTGTTCCGCTTCCCCTCGGTGTGAATTGATCACAGTAAAGACGTGTGTGCTAACTTGGCCGCTAGAACAGCGTTGTCTCTGTAACGCTATCATGGGCGTACATCATAGAGTTTTGGAGCAAGTGTCAACAACTGTGCGTGTCTGGTAGAATCCTACTGCAATTCATGGCCACGCTTTCTAAAAATGATCAGTCATAAGTCATTTCAAGCCTTTAGTTAACGATGAAGTATTCATTGACAAAACATTACTAAACATTCGTAAAGTGTTATGTTAAAGGGCCCCTATTTCAGCCTAGCAACGAATCTGGTGGACTGAACCCACTGGTAGGCTGAACTGTCATCATACATCTTAGGTCCACTCAAGTGAACCACTTGTGATTTCACTAGAGGGTGGATTTTCACATGGATGATTAGCCTTGTAATGGCTGATTAACATCAAACCCGCCGGTAAAATGGGTGTCCTTTTAATATAGCTAGTATTAATCATCAACATATGTATGTTTGATTAAGAATTAGTTCATCATGCACTTAAGGCTTATTATAGTTTTGTTAATGATTAGTTACAAAGGACTTATATAACTAAACATTATTGTATAGCGTTAAATGCATTGTTCTTAACGTCTTGTTTACTTTTGGATTGTCATGAATGTAAATGCATTAGGTTGACATCTATTATAAATTATTATAAAAAAACACAATCCCTGAGTGGGAACTTGTGAAAGCAACTGTTTACCCGGCAAACCCCTCAACTCCAGAGCAAACTATTGTCAAACAAACAAGGACGCTATATTAACTTAAATATTAACATTATACATTGCATACTCAAGTTAAAGTAAGGGAAATTGGAACAAAACACACCAATAGCCGACACTTCATTCAAGTCTACACAAGCTTATTGACACGCTTTGTCCCTTCCCCCTCTCTTCCTTTTTTCCTCTTTCTTTCTGTTTTGGTTTAATCTGATCCCTGTAGCTCCCACAGGCACAGAAGGTAAACTCCTGTCTGTAGTCGTTGTGTTGCTGTGTTTCCATGTGTTTACAGCGTGACGCGTCTCCATCTCCATTTTAACTCTCTTTGTGGAAAATGGAATGAAGCCATGCTGTTTCCACCGTGGTTTGTTGTTCTTTTTGTTTGACCGGATTAATTGTTATTATTTCTGCTTTGTCGCCTTCTGATGTCATCCGTGGCTGCCTTGATTTCATGTTTCTGTTTTTAATTGTGCACCGTGACGTGACGTTGTCATTCACCAGTCACTTATTTTGCACAGCAGTTGACATAAGTGCACATAAGTGGACACTTAGAAACACGGACACGTGCACTCTCGTAAAGCCACAGATCTATATATATTAACTTAGGCACACGCACACGCACACACGCATACAAACACACACACACATGAATATACAAACATATACACACACGCACACATACAGCAAATAAATACATGCCAACTGACAATCACACACACACACACAAAAACACTCTCTCTCCCCCATGCACAAGGGCGCACACACACACACACACACTCACATGCTGATTTGAGCACAGAGTGATTCATTGTCGGTGTTCCGTTGGTCTTGCTTTGACAGTTTCTCAAATGTTGGCAGTGTGATCGTGCGTGAAAATGTGTAGTTGCGATTTGTTCATTTCCTTTTCATTTTTCAGTTTGGAAACCAGATCGCCTTTATCGTGCTTGTTTCCTCCCTCTCTGTCTCCGGGCCATGACACCAATAGCCTGTGATGACGCACTTGGATGATGTGTGTTGCCTTTTCATTGATCTCAGAGGTATATGAATCAATGGTAGGCTTGGATGAGGCCTCGTCCTAAGCAGCTCTATAATCATAACGGTGAAGAAAAACAGTGCTTTGCAGCACCATCAACATCAGCAGAGCCCTTGCATTCCCATCAGACAGCTGGAAAAGCATATGTCAGGCGTACCGTTGTTAATGGGATGGAGCCTACAGGGTCGGCGTTACTGTCTCTGTTGCTCACCATCCACTTAGTGCAGATGTAGCCTGAATGGTAGCTATCGCAAGTAACCTGCGTTCTCACTCACAAAAACACGCACAGACCAACAAGACACCTCAGGCATCAAAACAGAGTCATTTTAAATATAAACACTTCCTTTGATGGACACTGTCTTTTTAAAAAGAGATAATGCTGAGCCTGAATATTTGGATATTCAGTTAACGTTCTGTAGGTGTACAATCTCAATTCAAGATTCAGAAAGGAAAAAAAAGTAATGATTCATTAAAAAAGAAGAATACATTGCAACTTATTGCAAACCACAGGTAGAAGGTTAGGTTACATGTTGTCCAAATACCCTACTGATCTCCCAGAAAAAAAAAAAAAAAATCTAAGGGTGTGTGATGTCAACCATAATTCTGAGATCCCTTCACTTCAACCCTTCAGTTAGGTAGCTTCAGAGGTAACAGTAGCCATCATCAAAATACAGCCTTGCCAAATACGAGATGAGTGAATTATCAACGTGAATTGTGTCCTCAAATATGACAACATTATTCAAATCTGTACTTTGGTAGCACTTTGCCACCGGCTGTCCAGTATGAGAATCTGCAAGACCTTCAGAGACAGACTTTAAACAAACCGCTTGTTGTAATGATCATATTTATGAAATGTTAGGGTTTTGTGCAGAAGCTTTCCTTGGTGGAGCTCCAACTCGTCAGCAAGGCTTTTTCCTAGATGGCGAGCCATACCCCACAATAGCGCCTGTGTGATTTATCTTCCGATGAACAGTGCTAGTTCTGCCATGCGATGTTATCAAACCTTTGCACAATGTTCAACCACCTTTTTGCTTTGTGATGATTGGAAGTAGGTTGTGTGAGGCGTTGTGTCTTTGACAACCAGGCTCCATCGAAATCTGGCCTTAACCCAGTCAGACTTGGACCGATGAGGGTTATTAAAAATATATAGCTATTAAAAATATAATTCTACAGCACTGCTCTCCGCTAGAGCTGGCAAGGAAACATACACACTAGGAATTTCTCATTTTTTTTTTAATTTTTTCAACAAAATATGATACATTCGTTTGGGAAACCAAATTATTATTTGGTGCTTGAAATTATGTATTTGGGCCAGCCCTGCCTTTCTTCACACACTCATAGGGAAATTGCGATTCATATTGTCTGATCATAAATAACTGTACAAGGGATTAATGAATGGTGCTGCTATGATGTCTTTATGGAGCACTTAGCCAGTTAACACATTGGGGGATTCTGGCCTATTATAATGTCCTATTGATAGAGGTTTAAATAGCAATGACTGACAAATTAATTTACATTTCCCACTACAATGATGAGACAAAAAACCCAATTTTAAACGTATTCAATTGCTTCCAAAATAAAAAAGTGAATGTGAAAAGGACCAGTGTGCCAATGCTAGACCAGTTTAAACTGCCCAACCGGAGTCAGACGGGGATAAAAAAGAATACTTTAGACAACGGCAAACACATCCTCGAGCTGGAGAGCTCAGTGCAAAGTTATTTTACATTGACATTATTTTACATTTGTCTGTCTATTTAGCCACGTTTTCTCCCTAGTAAGTTGTCAGTTGTGAACAGTGAGCTATTCTACGGAAACATCCTGCGGTTTTGACAGTGTATTTAGTGTGTCCCCTTATGAATGCCTACTCAGCCAATGTTTTTGAAGTATATCCAACAAAACAAAAAGCTTTCCTCAAACAGAGCACTCAAGCATTGCCATAAAGAGATGGACAAAATGAGATAGTGTTTTCACACATTTATTCTTGTGTTTAATTAGACCTGAAACTCTACTTGGAAGAGGGGGAATTATGCTGGTCGGATTATTTAATTGCCCAGAGTTTACATATGATGTCATTGTTAATTGTAGCACTCATGGTTGATTGCCTCGCCGGGGGGGGTCGGGAACTCACTGTGTGTGTGTGTGTGTGTGTGTGGGGGGGGGGGGGGGGGGGGGGGGGGACTCTTGTTAGAGTTGTTCAGCCTCTCTGCTTCCCACCGCTAAAACCCCATTACACCACGTCCTCCTCTGACTCCTCCCTCCCCCCTCTCCCCCACCACGTCCTCCTCTGACTCCTTCCTCCCCCTCTCCCCCCTCTCACCACGTCCTCCTCTGACTCCTCCCTCCCCCTCTCCCCCCTCTCACCACGTCCTCCTCTGACTCCTCCCTCCCCCTCTCCCCCCATTACACCATGTCCTCCCTGACTCCTCCCCCCCTCTCCCCCACCATGTCCTCCTCTGACTCCTCCCTCCCCCTCTCCCCCCTCTCACCATGTCCTCCTCTGACTCCTCCCTCCCCCTCTCCCCCCTCTCACCATGTCCTCCTCTGACTCCTCCACCCCTCCTCTCCCCAAATTACACCATGTCCTCTGCTGACTCTTCCCCCCCCTCCCACCCCTCCCACATCCATCTCTACCCCCAACAGGTCCCCTGAGTGCTATCCATCCCCCCTCCCCCAACACGCACACACTCACTCCCCCAGAAACATCTCGTCTCATTCTGTTTCTACAGTAAAAAAAACACAAATCCTCTCCACCCTTCCCGGCCCCCTCCCCTGTGTGTTCTCTTGTTCTCCCCCCTCCTCCCCTCCTCTTCTCCTCCGTCTTGTTGTATCCTTTCTCTCCCTCCCGCTTCCTTACCGTCATCCATCATCCCGTGGCACTTTTGGCTTGGTTTCCCGCTCTGTCGGGGTGAGATGACACTTGCCGGGGTGGAGGAGAGAGGAAAAGTTCCGGCTACACCACATCTATATTTGTCTTTCTTCAGGCAAATTAAAAGGGAAGAGGATTTTAAAGTTCAGAGGACTCTTTTGTGGGAGATATATTCTCCCAGTGTACGGTGGAGCCGTGTCGAATGGTGCGGATGCTGTACGTTCTCGTACGGACGGGGACGATTAGACCTTAAGGCGAATAAGAGAAACATTAAGAGGGCGCAAGCTCGGCATGTGACGGCCACACGCATATAGATTAGTGTTTAGTCGCGACTCTTCCAAGACAGCACCGCTGGCTCTCCTGTCACGTCCGCATCTCAAGGGCTTATTTACACTTCCCTCCTTGGAGGAGTGTGTCCGTCCCCCCCCCGTCCCCCCGAAAGGGTGGCTTTGGCTTCACAAACACAGCAGAATCAGCACTAAAGCTGGCTCGCCCAGGGAAACAGGGTCGTAGGGGCCATGGGCGAACGATTCGTCAAAGCAACCCAGATTATGAGGTGTCCTATGGGGGACCAGACAAAAGGGCGTGTGTGTCAGTGTGTCACAGAGTGTGTGGTCTCTTGTAGCGAAACCCTACAATGGGGGTGTAACTTCTGTGAGCGGTGGTGCACGTGTGTGTGTGTGCACGCGTGTGTGTTTACGTGTGTGTTTGTGGCTTTGCAGCGCTAGTACATTGTGTATCTGTTCTCAGTCGCGCTCCCTGTCTTTCTGGGTTATTTTGCTGACGTGGACAGAAAAAAAGCAAAGACTGTAGTTAATGATGATCCATGCTCCTAAAATGCCAATGTTTTCACATTCATATTCTGTAGAGGATCACAAATCCCTCGGGTTAGTGGGGGAAAGGCACATTGTGTTATTGTGAGTTTTCACTGAGCTTGAACTTGTCTGTCTCTGTCTGGAGTGACAGAATAGTTTTGAATTTGTCTTGATTTTGTTCTTTTGGAGACTGAAATGAGAATATACACACTAACGACAAAAATATGAACAAACACACAGAGACACACACACAAACACACAAAAAAACAGCAACACAGCGCACAACCATCCTCGCATGAACATTCATTAATCTTCACCCACAAACACACACCCACACCCAACATCAAATGAACATGAAAACCTCGTCCCATAGCGCATTCAAGTGGATCTAACAAGGGTTGCAGTGGACAGGAGATTAAGTTCTGCTCAATCCTCAGTCAGCCTGCGACGTACACCTGATGATATATGATCCAATAGCCCTGGCACTGGAAATAGGCTCTGTATTTTATTTTTAGACAAGGTCCTGTTTCTTTGTCCTGTCCGTTGATCGATTCCGGTTGCCAGCAGCCCAGTGTGGTGTTGTTATAATGGCTGTACTTAGGTGTGCTTCGTCTCCCTTTTGAAGTCCCAATACTGCATCCTGGATGGCTTTTACCAGCTTTCCAGAGCCCAGATCCCCTATCTCTCTGTCCCAGTGGGACGGAGCAACCAGTATTTTGCTGTCAATACTTGTTATTACTGGTGGTGGTGGCAGGGGGGGAGAGACAGCGAGGCGGGTTGTACTAAGTTCAAGGGGATAGTTAAAGTGAGGCAAAAAGAGACTAAATGAAGCCGTTGTAGATTAACTCAATGTGAACAGTTAACATTGACAATGAACTAGACTCGAGAGGAAGGTCAAAGGGATGTCTACGTGACCTTAGACGATGTGTGTGTGTGTGTGTGTGTGTGTGTGTGTGTGTGTTTGTGTGTTTCTTTGTGTGTTTATGTACGTTTGTGTGTGTACGTGTGTGTTTATATGCATGTGTGTTTTTATGCATGTGTTTATATGTGTGTGTCTATGTGTGTGTGTGTGTGTGTGCGTGTCTGTGTGTGTGTGTGTGTGTGTGTGTGTGTGTGTGTGTGTGTGTGTGACTGTCTGTGTATGTTGCTGTGTGTGAATGTGTTCGTGTAACAGGCTGTTCCTCAAGGTACCAGACTGCAGCAGTAGTGTAGGGCTTTCATCTCCAATAGATCATCAGCCCATCTTCAGAAGAGAAAACGCAGCCGCTTGAAAGATAAATATCGTAATTATTCCGGCAGTCTTAACGGAAGGAAGTTGCCTGTGCTAAACCACGAGCCCTGCCGTTGGATAAGCTTATTACTGCAAACATCAAAGGCCGACTGAGACTGAACACGTTTAAAGGCAGATAATTAACATGAATAAAACATACGGGGAGGGAGGGAAGTTTTGTCAATCCCCTCTGGAAGATATCGGGGCCTAGAAGCTCAGCCATGACCACCATCTTAAAGGACATGTTCTGCCGCCTAAAAGATAAAGCCTTCCCTCCTGTGTCAACAGAAGGGCATTAAGGTAGATAAAGATGCACCTTCATGTTTGATCTATTAGTAACTGTATGAGTGCTTCTCTATCCATTTATTCCTATATATTTATTTACACTCTCTCTCTCTCTCTCTCTCTCTCTCTCTCTCTCTCCCAGATGGAGGATGGTCGGGACCCAGTACTGATGACCACCGTGGCGATGCCAGTCTTCAGTACCAAGAATGAAACGGTTGGTACACTAAAAGAGCAACTGGCATATTGCAATGCAAAAAGTTAATCATGAAAATAATAACAAATACATTATTTATTATTGGATATAATAAAAATTAATAGCTTTTAAATCGATTTGCCATATGCTTTCCCATCTTAATTAACCCGAGAGGCTGACCTGCAGGTTTCCCTTTAAATCAACACTATCGCAACAGTACATCCATATTCCAGTATTGTATTTACTTATTAGCATGCCTTGTTTGCATTTCCTTATTGTATGTTTTTCTGCTCATAAGTATCGTCCTGTATATTTGTTTGTTAATAGAAGAACCGAGGCATTCTGCTGGGAGTGGTTGGAACCGATGTGCCTGTGTCAGAGCTTCTAAAGACCATCCCCAAATATAAGGTACACAACAATGCCTAAGAATGTAAGCAATACACCACCGCTTCGGCATACATTATTTTCCAATAATGGTACAACCAAGAGTGGTTGATTCCGCTTTTTTACGACTAGATATTAGTCACTTTCGTCTATAATATTATCAGCTGAGTTTCAAATATTCTTCAGCGGCGAGCATATTTTTTTTGCGTTGTCAGGGAAACATCTGGTCGATAGTTGTATTTGACCGTTGTTGTTTGTGTTAGATTTTGAATGCATGGATTCAGAGCTGTTTCAAGGCAGGGGTGTCACATTATTGTAAAACAATACACAACCTTTGAACGGTTTTCACCAATCAGATTCAAGTATTTAACCAAGCTGTTAGGAGTAAACCAGGTCAAGCTTTCCTTTTAGTGGAAAACTATGTACCACTTGATGCGTGATTTGTAGCACATTAATTGCAGTGGTGTCCTGCTTTTAAAAAACAATGCACAGCCTGGGAAGATTTTTGACTCATCGGAATCAAGTATTCACTAATTCTGTGATATAAACTAAATGTATTCTACTCCATTATGTCAAAGAAGTGCCATTATTAAAAGTGCCTAGTAAAGTGCCCCTTCATTTGATGGGCGCACGTACGAATGAAGCCATGGCAAGAATTAAGTGTTGTTTAGACTCTGCTAATGTGACGGTCCAACTGACAGGTGGTAGTAATCACTTTGCCCCCCCCAAAAAACCAGATCAATTGTAGGTGGTGGCAGACTTTTTGGGAAGAGATTGTTTGCGGCTACAGTGTGATGTCTGCTGACAGGAAAATGATATTCGGTGGAAACGACTGCATTAGTGATAGACTCCTGCTGTCACAGTCTCTTATGCTTTGATACGTTGATCTGTTTTTTCCTCTCTCTTTCACGCTGGGTGGGTGTGAGGATGTTTAATGTGTGTTTGACAGTTTAAAAGTATGTTATTAATCAGGCTGTGGACACGATAAAATCGGACTGCTTGTCACAGGGACGATGGGCGTGCCATAAGTTACACAAAAACATATTCCTACCCTGTATTCTGTGTGTGTGTGTGTATGTGCGTCTGGTATGTGTATGTGTGTGTGCCTTTCTAATGTGTGTGTGTGTGTGTGTGTGTGTGTGTGTATCCTTGCAGTTGGGCATCCACGGCTATGCATTTGCAATCACCAACAACGGCTACATCCTCACCCACCCAGACCTGCGACCCCTTGTGAGTTCCACTTCCTGTCACACCCACTCCCCCTCACCTCAACAGTAGCCAAGGCGCCAACCTCATTATCATAGCAATTATTTTCACCGAGAACAGAGTTCAAATGTAGATCTTTTTATTTTTTGTGTTCGGCCGGATGTGATGTACAAACGTAAGTAGCTTGTGTCAAGTCAATTACAGATTTCACACTAACAATGAAATGCAGATTAACAGGCAATTGTTGCACTATTGTGCGATGGTAAACCTGCTGCTGCTTTGCGTAGGGCATCGCAGTATGTTTGTGTGCGCGCGTGTGTCTGTGCGCGTGTGTGTGTGTGTGAATTGCCAAGAAATGTGTCTGTATGTGTGTATGTGTGTGTGTGTGTGTGTATGTTTGGTGTGTGTGTGGGTTTAGCGCAGTGTATGTGTTTGTGTATTGGCAGCGTGGTGAC
>NC_136941.1:12360223-12380223 GCF_949987615.1 Pollachius pollachius
GGAAATGAACAACGGCACACGCACACACCAGACACACACGCACACACACACACCACCTCCATCTTTTGTTGTTTCATTCCGGCCAGTTCATTTTCTTTTTGCCTTCAAATGTGTCACTAGATGGAGCCAAATATCAGCGAATCAGTTACGCGATTATGAGCCTCCATGCTGCATAATGTATATTACATTATTATAAGTATAATGCATCGTTTGTAGCACTATATGCATACAGGGAGTAATGTTAAATATGTGTGTATGTGTTTCAGAAACGTGTTCTTGTTCTGCACAATGATTACTACTACACGGACATTAAAGGCACACCTTTCAGGTAAGTTCACCTTGGACCCACTTTAACCATTACAGTGTGAGGCTCCATTCACAACTCATTTCATTCTACAACCGACTCCCAAGTGATGCTCAGTTTACCTGATGGCGTTGACCTTGTTGTTGTGGCTGGAATATTGATTAATCGATGTGCCAATTTGCATTAACCTTGATAGGTAGCTAACATTAGCTAACATTGATGGGCAATGGGGTGTCAGCTGCTAAAGAAAAAGCTTTAAGCTTTCCTCCACCCAAGCGGTGATGTATTCCTGACATACTCAGGGCCTCGGCGTGTACCTTACGTTTGGGGATGGTCTTTAGAAGCTCCAGACAAAGGCACATCGGTTCCTACCACTCACAGCAGAATGCCCCAGTTTTTCAATCAATGCACAAATATGCAGGACGATAATTATGAGCTGAAATGCATACAATAAGGCAATGTAAACAAGGTGGGCTAATAAGTATATACAATGCTGGAATATGGATGTACTGTTTTAATAGTGTTGTGATAGGATTTAAGAGCAACTTCCAGCCTAAAAAAGGATATTGTATCGGCAGCAATCCTGCTTCTCTCTATTATAAATGTGAAATAGCATCAGAGGTTGTTATACAAATAAGTGACAGAGATGAGAGTTTTCTGACCAACAAAACATTATTTTAAAATAAAAGCACATGTATTCATGAAAAATGGGAAAGATTGTAAAAGCAGACATTGTCAGCATCTCTTCCAATGGAAATAGCTTTTTAAATGTAAACCTTACTATTCCTGTCCACAATAAGTGTTTGGTATAAGCTTTTTGCCATTCAGTCCATCCCAACAAAAGGTTTAGGAGGTGACCTTAGTGCTAAAAGCTCCATTAATTAACTTCCTTTTCCTTTAGCAGTCCTTAAAATAGACCTTAAATACCCACCATCTACCCTCTGTCTCCTTAAATCAACTAGTTGTGAGCTACTCTCAGCCTAGATGTTTAGTGTACTCAGCCAGATTGGCTGTAGAGTGCTTTATTTATTCACGAAGCTCAAGAATTTGAATTGCAGATTTTATTTATTTATTTTTTCTTTTAGGGCGTAAGGTTTCCATTTAAGAAAACATGTATTTTATGTGTTTGTGTGTCTGTGTGTTTTTTTTTCTTAAAGCCTAGGGGTAGCTCTTTCAAGAGGTCATGGTAAATTCTTCTTCAGAGGGAATGTCACAGTTGAGGAAGGTAGGAGTCATTTTTCCATTTTCTTTGTGATTCATACATTTTGTCGCTTTTTTTCTTCTGCAGTTCGTGGAAGTTCGTCCTCGCTGGCTCTCTCTCTATCTCCATCTCACTCCTCGTTCTTTTGCTTTTATTTCTCCCTATCACTGTGTTTGGCTAATCTAACCCCTGGCCGTGAAGCTGTTTCTCACCCCCTTCTGGTGCCTGTACTCTCTCATCAAGGCCGTCTTCCCGCTCCCCCTCTGCGGTATTCTATTGACGATGAGCGGAGAACCGCAGCTAGCAAAATATTGCTTTTATAGTGGCTTCCATGTATGTGCGCTTGTCTACAAGTGTGTCTGTGTGTGTCTGTATTTGTGTCTATATTCATGTCAGCCTCATGCCTGTTAATATTCATGCGGTGGTGGTAGTGTCGTTGTGTGTGTGTGTGTGTGTGTGTGTGTGTGTTTATGTGTGTGTGTTTGTCTGTAGTGTGTGAGTGTGTGTGTGAGAGTGTGCACGCTTTTCAATACCCGTCCATCATGCCGGGCCCTCGAAGCATGACTTGGCTCTTCCTGATCTCATCAGAGCTGTCACATCCACTCAAAACACACATTTTTCACCTCTGATGTGTGTGTGTGTGTGTGTGTGTGTGTGTGTGTGTGTGTGTGTGCGTGTGTGTGTGTGTGTGTGTGTGTGTGTGTGAGAGGTGCGGATGCGTTATTAAAGGGTTCATGTGTAGTGCATTCACTGATTCACTTCAAGGTCTTCTTAATTCTGCGCAGGACTCCACGACTTGGAGCACCCTGATGTAGAGCTGGCTGATGAGTGGTGAGAGCCCTGTAACCCTGTTTTTTATTCTGACTCTGCACTTCCACACCTCTTGGCCCCCTCTAAACCATCTGAGGGACTCGATCCGGTGATCCCACAACGTTAAACCCTCTCTCCCTGTTCACAAGGATGGCAATGTGGTATTTAGTGCACTTTCTTGTTAGTAAAGTAAAGTAAAGTAACTGTGTGAGTGAGTCACTTCTTTTTCTGTCTCACTTTTCTCTCTCTCCTCTATTTTGTGTTTGTTGCATTATCTTAGCCTCTCACCGTCAGACACTTAATAATCTGAAATTCACAAAATAGGTTTACATATAAAAAAAGAGTGACCCAATCAATTTAAATTCCAATTCATGGGTAAATCAAACGGGCTACACAATTTTTAAGTTTGATTGGGCTGATGTCTTTTCTTCCTCCCTTCTCTGTTTAATCAGGACCTACTGCAACACAGACGAGTATCCTGAGCACCGCTACCTCTCCCAGATCGAAGCCATCAAACTGTACCTGAGTGGCCATGAGCCTCTGCTGCAATGTGAGTCTATACTGACCCCTGCCCACGACAAGCACCTTTACATTCATTATTTACAGACACATGAAACACCTTAAAATAATCACTATAGGAACTTAATTTAAATAGAAAAATAGAAAACCACACAGAAATGTGTGTTTCATGAATACATTTGAATTTGTAATGTGTATAAATAATCCTATATTTTCCCTGGCCAGGCGACAAGGAGCTGATTCAGGAGGTCCTGTTTGACGCCGTGGTTACCGCTCCATTAGAGGCCTACTGGACTAGCCTGGTGCTCAACAAGTCAGAGTAGGTCACCCACCCACCCACCCCACCCACAGCACCCACAGCACCCATACTGCACTCCTCTGCTTCTTCTTCTGAGAGTTCACTCGTATCCTAGAATGACTAGTATTGTTGTAATAGTGAAATATAATAGAAGTTAGTTAAAATATTGTGTACTTTCATTATTGTCAGTCCTGTACTCCTGGCTTTGTAATAATTCAACCTTTATTATAAAACACATTATATATAACCAGGGTAGGGATTGTTGTACACACTTCCTAGTATAAAACACAACATATAGCCAGGTTAGAGATCACTGAGATCATTATCGTTCTACTGGTAATATCAGAGTTGTACTTATTGAGACAGTGTATGTCCTTCCCATGCAGGAACTCTGATAAGGGTGTGGAGATAGCCTATCTTGGCTCAAGGACTGGTCTCTCCAGGATCAACCTCTTTGTGGTGCCTGACGAACTCACCAACCAGTAAGTGTGTGTGTGTGTGTGTGTGTGTGTGTGTGTGTGTGTGTGTGTGTGTGTGTGTGTGTGTGTGTGTGTCTGCCTATTCATGTGGGCGCGTGAGTTTATGGGTGTGCCATTTTGCATGAATGTGTGTGTGTGGGTGTGTGAGCGGATTGACTTAAACCATCGCTCATGTGGCTGCAGATTTCATGTGTGTGTATCTCTTCTGTTTTATCGCTCATGCACCACTCCTCATTCCACCTCATCATGCCTTTCCGCCTCGGAGGAAGCCAGTGTGAGAAAACTCAAACCAGAGTTTTATGCTAATTCCCAGTAATAGTCTGTAAATCATATTCCATCTTCATCTGGCTAGGTGCCGGGTGAGTGAGCATGCATTACAGCAGGCCCGTGACGGACAGCCAAGGCATTCTGGGTGGCAACCATGTGAATGGAAGAAAACCTGGGCGAATGATAGTGGAATTATTATGTGTCTCAAAGCCATCAGCGCGCGCAGATGAAAGTGTGAATGGTCCACCTACTATGCACATGCTCCTGTTTCTCCCCAGTGTGTGAACATTTGTGTGTTTGTTTGTGTGTGGCTGTGTGTATGGGTGTGTGTGTGTGTGTGTGTGTGTGTGTGTGTGTGTGTGTGTGTGTGTGTGTGTGTGTGTGTGTGTGTGTGTGTGTGGGTGTGTGTGTGTATGAGAGAGAGAAACTGTGTGGGGGGTGTATAGGTGAATGCACAAGTGCACAGGAATGCAAGAGCCTGACTTTATGTATGCTTGCACGGGTTTCATTGGCAGTTGTTCCTTTTCAACATTCATGAAAGATTTTCTCTTCCCGTGTGTTTCCTGTCTGCTTCAAGAGACTTCCTGACTGCCGAGGACAAGGAGGGGGTGTTCAACGCCGACCACTTCCCCCTGTGGTACAAGAGAGCTGCAGAGCAGGTCCCAGGGACCTTTGTCTACTCTCTTCCGTTCAACTCTGGTGAGTGGAAATCAACGTCTATTGACCGTGTTGTCAATTTAACAACTTGGTTTCGATGTGAAGGCGCTAAACCCCAAAGGCATAACCTCGATTGAACCGGTGCTCCATCCAGGATTTATTTCGGAGTCGAGGTCAGTCGCCAAATAATGAACCCATGATACGTACCCTCGAAACAAAATCCCAACAAGACGGCTTCAAAGCTTTCCATCTGTGTTTTCTTGGCGTCGGTGCACATCTGACCAGAACCTTTATTTGTGCATGAGATGACTGTGATTAGCTGTGTTATGTCCGATACCGCATTGCATTCGAACTGACCGAGCTTGTTATGTATACTTCCTTTCGTTGCTGAAGACGCATTTCGTATGAAAAGTAAATCACGGGTCAATCTGTACTTTTCTCAGATCATCTCCCAACAGTAACACAATCTTGCCCGACCTCACATACCACACCTTAGCACCACCGGGTCCAGTGGTGTCTTCTGGGTCATAAAGACCAAACCCTCACACACGTAATTGAATGACTAACAGTTGATGGGGTATTGCACTAAATTAAGCAGGAGTTTAGATTACATTTTAAGTGAAAATTTAATTTTATGGGAACTGACAAATCTTTAAGAGGACTTGTATCCCTTGTAAAAATGGGTTTAACAACACCCATGGAACGGTTTTGTGGGCCGTTTCAAAGGCTCCACACAAGTACCATACTGTCGTTGTTCTGCCCTGCTATGAGGTTGATGTTGGCTGGAGGGAATTATTCTAACTTACTGTGAGATTGGCGCCACCCTGTGTCAAAAGGACTGTACATAAACATAAGGGCCATCACAGACACACACCAATGCACCCCCCCCCCCCCCCCCCCCCACACACACACACACACACACACACACACACACACACACACACACACACACAGGGGACTAATAGGAAGCTTAGACTTTGTCAAATGTATTTTTATTTAACTTAGCTATATAACTTATAATTGTAGCTTTGGAAAAGGCCAACATGCTGACATGTAGCTGGAAGACTTTCCTTCTGTCTCTTTTTGGTGTTTTCGTTTTCTTTCTTTCTTTCTTACTTGTTTAAGGTCTGTTTTCCTTGCCATGGGCCCCCACCTCTCTCCCCTCTTCCTTATTAATTCTGGGCTGTGTTCTTGTGGACAGGGCTGATTGCTGTGGGTTGAAATAGGATATGTTAGCAAAAGGCTCAGCCCTTTCCAGAGTCACTTGGCCAGAACACACACACACCGACAAAGCACACACACACACACTGACACACATACACTCGCACAAGTACAAAAGAAAAGGAATGATGCAAATATATATTTGCATACACTCAAAAAAGACCAATGAACTCATATACACACTCACTCACTTCCAATGCAATCAGCCTCAGTCCTTCTCTCGTTGTTTGAGCGTGTTGCTTGATGGAGGGCCGCCGTAGGTTTCAGCTAATATAAGTGCTCCGAGGCCCTCTTCTTTGGGCTCAGATGGTCTGTGGCAGCGAGCTAGCGTTGGGCCTTGGAACGCTCCTCTGTGGCTTCTCATGATCATTCTTCCCCTCTTCTACAATCGCCCTGTGGTCATCTCAGCGCTTATACTGGGAATTGTGGTATAACTCATAAAGTCGTCTGTTTTCCCGGTGTGAATGTCTGTGTCTGTTTCTGTGTGTGTGTGTGTGTGTGTCTGTGTGTGTGTGTGTGTGTCTGCGTGTGCGTGTGCGTGTGCGGGGGTGTGTGTGTGTGTGTGTGTGTGTGTGTGTGTGTGTCTGTGTGTGCGTGTGCGCGTGCGTGTGTGGGTGTGTGGGTGTGTGTGTGTGTGTGTGTGTGTGTGTGTGTGTGTGTGTGTGTGTGTGTGCGTGCGTGTATCTGTGCGTGCGTGATGTGTCAACAGGATCAGAGAACAGGAGTGTGGTGTTGGCCAGCACTGCCATTCAACTCTTGGATGAGAGGAGGTCACCCATTGCAGCTGGTAAGTAAAAGCGAAGCAGGGGGGGAGACCATCTCCCTGGCCTATACCCAATAGTACCTACTTCTGTGTACCCATCATAACTCATGTTACTGTTTATTTTTGCTCTTGCACGTGTACGTGTGTGTTCTGGAGGAAGGCGACCAGAGGCATGCGATTCAGGCTAACGGTTTCCTGCGTGCGTCACATAAATAGCCACGAGCTCAGCGAATGCCGACCGTGCGTTTGTCCCTGCCCTCTGACGCTTATTTATGGCAGGCTGTGGCCTGGGAGGATTCTGTTGTGGTGTGGCCTGGCTGGACACATGCACCCCTGGGCGTCTATGTAAGGCCTACGCGTGATGCCCGCCTATGAAGCATGAACCGGTGCTTCGTCTTATACCGCCACTGAAAGAGAGAGATAGAGAGAGAGAGAGAGAGAGAGAGACAGAGAGGGAGAGAGAGAGAGAGAGAGACAGCGATAGAGAGAGACAGAGAGAGAGGGAGAGAGAGAGAGAGAGGGGGGAGAGGGAGAGATAGACAGATTTAGACAGAGAGAGAGAGAGAGAGACAGAGAGAGAGAGAGAGAAAGATAGAGAGAGAGAGGGGATAAAAATATCGAGGCTTTAGTTTTATAGGATTTATGATATAATGTTTGGGCGGGTTTTGGTGTGACATCACTGGGCATGCTTAAAGGCACATCATTGTTTTTGCGGTGTTTCTCCCACAAATGCATTAGGATGGGATGTGAGTGCACCGAAATAGGTTGTAGAATCTCGTGCCTTTTATGATTATATTGTCAGTAGGGCTGATCCAGCTCTTCTTGGTTGTTATAATGTTGGAGATAGGACTGAGTATCGTGCTTTAACAATGAGTGAGAAATGCAGTCAGAAAGAGCAGTCAGATCCTAAACAAATGAATACAGTGAAGAAATAAATGAAAAGTATGATCAAAGCATGTCTTTAATGAGAAGAAAATACTTATGTTGCAAATGTACAAAATAGAAAGTGACAAAGGATTGAAATTGATGGAGAAAAAAAAAGACGAGAGGAATAATGGTGCTTGGCAAGGCGGCGGTGATTTCACGGTGCCTGAATATGTTGACGTGGGAGCAGTGCATTGTGGGTACTAGTGTGGCCTGAGGGATACCACAGTGTGCTGGAGCAGAAGGACAGCAATTGAGAGTCTGCGCAGTGCCATGAACACACACACATTTATTTGTGCATGCACACACACACAGACACACACACACACACACACACACACACACACACACACACAAACACACACACAAATACACAAACACACACACACACAAACATACTCAAAAAGATGCAGAAGACAGGCAGTGAGTGTCTTCCACCATGTTGACCCAGTTGCTATTAAGACATTACTTTCTGAATTGAAATCCCTAACACAATTGTAACCCACTTCCCCAGACCACCAGAACCTCTGTTGTATAGCTTTATCAAAACCTGTATTTAACACAATAGGGGTCCAGACCTCCTGCTATTACACACATAGCATTAACATTACCGAATGAGCACGAGCAAATGGGATTATGTTTACATAAGTCATCCAAGATGTAAACGCAATCTTGAATGCAAATTTGCCGCTCAGCTGGTTTGGGCCAGTTTGCTCCGGCCTTAGCTCGATAGAGTCGCGGTCTCGTGAACATGTTAGCACGCTAACTTAACATGGCAGGCGATGACATCACACACCCAGGGCAGTGCAGACGCCAGCGAGCCACACAGATGCTGAATGTGTGAGTGGGCTTGTGTATATGTGCACGCCCCTCCCATTGTGTTTATGTGCATATGTGTGCATGCGTTTATGTGTGTGTGTGTGTGTGTATTGAGAAGTCATGTGTCAAGTTGCTTGATGTGTGTGTGTGTGTGTGAGTGTGTGAGTGTGTGTGTGTGCGTGTGCGTGTGCGTGTGCGTGTGCGTGTGTGTGTGTGTGTGTGTGTGTGTGCATGTGTGTGGTGTGTCCTGAAAATAAGGGCCACTCTTGAATGAACATTAGGATCTCACAGAACTCATTTCTGGCATTAGTGATCATACTTCATTAACTCAACCTCTTAATTCATTACATAACGATGACAATGTGTGGCGACCCATTTCCTGAAGTCATTCATTCCATGAGTGAATCACCCAAGCAGCAAATTCATTTTTATTATAAAATGAAAAACATCTTGATATTGTTCCACAGAGCACCGTCATGTAGTTCAACTGATCCCGATTATCAATCACGTACAAACATTTTTAACACCTTACGAAATATAAGTTTTTCTTCCTGCTTATGTCCTTGTATAATATTTGATAGCATCAATTTTAAAAGTCTCAAAAATCAGATGGGGTCATGGGGTCACGAGACAGATTGTCTCCCGGACAAAGGACAACTTTAACAAGGGTGACAGACTCACACATTCACCTGAGGACATCTTACAGCTGATATAGAAGGGAACAAATTGCTGTTATAATAAGATCACGTATAGACTAACTGGATTGATCTTTAATATTGTTTTGAACTTTGAGTCATATTTTGAAATGTTATGGATTAACTGGCACAGCTCTCCTTCTTGAAAACAGTAATTAGACGAATTAGCTGTCTTCCATCTCTTTCTCTTTGTATGTGTGTGTGTGTGTGTTTGTGTGTGTGAGAGTGTGTTTGTGTGTGTGGGGGGGTATCTATTATCTGATAATCTGTTGTAAACTGAAATAAGAAATACAAGAGATAAAGGTCACACATTTGCTGTTTACATTTTACTTTACATTATTGCTTTATAGAACTTACAGCGTCACTACGTGAGTGAGAAAAATATGATCTAGGAAAGCAGAACTAGAGACTTAATTAGGCTGAAACAAACACATATTCTACTCACTCATATTCACTAACAAGGAGGCAAACTCATTCAGTACACAAACGCTAATGTTAATAACACACATCCATATTCACAAAAATGCCCGCTCGCACACACACTTAAACACACACACACACACACAAACACACACACACACACACACATAAACGCACAAACAAACACACAATACAAAAATGAATGTCAAACACCAAAACAGCTGCCCGCCATGAATTATCTTTTTTTTCTCAAATAACTCGATACAAAACCAAACTCTGAAATCAATATGTTTACATTTTCATAAGCATACATATAACAACTCCAAACACACACACGCACACACCACACACACAGACACACACACACACACACACACACACACACACACACACACACACAAATATAAATATATAACTATTTTAAATCCATCTGCGAAATTGTCTCTTGAAATTGTCTCTGCAACGTAATGGAATTGATATGTCATATTTCTTTGGCTGTTTCCCCACTGGGAAACCCTGTCCCTCGCTGTGTTTACAGCTCCAAACCACTGCATAGTCAGACCCCTGGGAGATGCAGTCCCCCATCCCCCAACACGCACCACACAGCAGTCTCTCTCTGAACAGTGTGGTCGCCTAGGCGACGGCGTTCTCCAGCGGCTCCTTTTCCCGAGCCTTGGCGCGCTGGGCCTCCTGCGCGGTGGCCAGCTCCTCGTTCTTCTTCACCTCCCGCTGGTACTTGGCCATGATGGCGGCGTAGGCGCAGCCGTACACGGCGGCCGCCAGCATCATCAGACACACGATGCCGCACACCACGCCGGTGATGATCACCGTGGCGATGGCGTGCCGGAGGTTGACGGGCCGCGGCCGCTGCTTGGGCTCGCACTCGGGCAGACCTCCTCCTCCTGCTCCTCCTCCTCCTCCTCCTCCTACTCCACCACCTCCTCCTCCTCCCCCAGCCACACCACCACCGACCCCACCGGCGGCGCCGAAGCCTTCCGCCATCCCCACGGGGGCGTGGAGCGCGGGGTGGGCGTGGTTGCCGTGGGTGTGGCCTCGGAGCAGCCTCTCCGACTCCAGGTGGTGGATGTTGGCGAACAGGTAGTTGTAGCTGGTGGTCATGCAGGAGTGGAAGAGCTGGTAGGGGATCCTCTGGAGGTCTTTGTCCCGCATGTCTTCAGGCTGGGTGCAGCGCACCTCGTCCACCACGCCACCTGGGGGACAGACGGAGCCACGGCCACAGTCAAGAGGGGGACGAGGATGGAGAGATTTAGAGTACGGCTCATCAAGAGTTGATGTATTTATCTGGCCGTTACATAAGACCATGAGTGTTTCTCTTGGATGAATGGAATCGTGATGAGGTCATGGTAATTACGTTCAGCTTTGACAGAAAGCTGAGGTGAAAAAAAGGTTTGCACTTTGCTAAACGATTGTTTTTGGACGATTATTGCGTAGAGTACAACACGAATCGTGTCGAATCAAACTTTGGAGTAAGGTCTTGTTGGCTGAAGTGGGTCTCGTCGTTGTGACCGCTCCTCCTCTCCATTTCCCCACACTCCTTCTTTCCCTCTAGTTTTTGCTCGCTTTATGTTCTATTTGTATCAGTGCAGCATCTCAGCCAGTGGATTACGCCACACTTGACTTAGCGCCTCTACTCACATCCTATTCATTATCGCCGCAATAGCCAACAGCCATAGAGCAGTACACCCACTGAGCAGTATATCCACCACACCACGGCTTTATACACTGTCAGGGTTACATTAGTATTGATTTAAAAGCCATCTTTGGGTTCAGAATGGATAGATAGGGGAGAAAATATTTATTAAGCATAGATACATACAAAATGGCTTCATCTTCAAAATGAATAAACGCACACACAAACACACATCCTCTTTGGCAAATTGGACGGACCTTTTAGGCTGGTCTAATGCCCAGTGTGTCAAGCCCCCTAGGGATAGAGTATTACCCAAACACTGTGTCTCAATTATGGGACTTTGTGGCCCCCTTTGCTACATGGCTACAATATTTAGTCCTCAACTGTGACCATCAGTCAATCTTATTAGACTGAGTTTAAGCAATTTTCTTTGACAGAAAGTCCTGTTTTTAAGGACTGTATATGTGTAATTTAAATTGAGCTTGTAATATGTTAGGTAATGTGAGTTGTAGGTGTATTTAAGACACTGACATTCTGAACTTAATTGTGCTCTTAATTAACTGTCAAAGCCAAGGCTTTGACAGTGAACGGGCGGCTCTACTAACAGGCATTCCCACTTATAAACGCATATGTTTCCCATAGTCATTAATCAAACCTTTGAAAATGTAGGTCTCCAGCCAGAGTTTGAGGACTATCAGCTGGCAGTCACATCTCCAAGGGTTTCCTCTTAGAGCCAGGCTGTCAAGGCGACCCAGGGCCTCCATCAGGGAGCGGTCCAGTCTCGTCAGCTTGTTGTGAGCCAGTCCCAGGTGGCTCAGGTTCCTAAGGCTTTCCCCCATCACTCCTGGCAAGCCCCACAGGCTAAAAACCATGCCACATGCAAGAGGAAGAGGATACAAATGATGAATGAGTGTGGGAACTTTCCTTATTGCATGATATTGAAAAGAATATAACATTTACAAATATGAAAATTCACCAATGGAAAGCCAGGAGTATCTTTAAAGGACAAGGTACCTCCATGCTTTCCTTAATGCCGACACTCCCTCTACCTACTACTAAAATGTACAATGGTTTTGTCCTGAAGCTTTGGCTGGCCCATCTCCTCAGCCGAATCCCCTGCTAATGGACTGAATTGATGAATTCAGTCATTTCATTTTTCTCCATGTTAGCAAAAGTGAGGCAGGAAAAAACGCACAGCGAACAAGCCCCCTGCCCACGCAGCGTATCCACCACTCAAACTTGGCTAAGTTTTACATTAGTATGTAACCGTTACATAACCACGAACGCACAGAGTGGGGCATCTGCGCTCTTTGCACTCGGACACAGAAAATGCCTCCTTTTTCCCCCGCCTGGGGCGTGTTCTTTTGCCGTACCTGTTGTGCGAGAGGTCGAGGTGCGTGAGCGAGTGTATTGGGACCAGCAGCCGCTTGTCCAGCTCCCGCAGCCCATTGTTTGCCAGGTTGAAGCGCTGAAGGTTCCTCAGGCCCAGTAGCGTGGACGGCGACACTGAGGTGATGGAGTTGTTGGACAGGTCCACGATCCGCACAAAGGGCGTCTCCCGGAAGGCCATGGAGCCCAGGCTCCGGATGCGGTTGTCCTGGAGGTAGAGTTCCTGGGTGTCGGGGTGCAGCCTCCGGGGGATGTCGTAGAGGCCGCGGCCCCGGCAGTCCACCACTTTGGCGCCGGCGTCGCAGGCGCACTCCTTGGGGCAGGCCAGGGTGGCCGGGGGGAGGACCAGGGAGAGGAGGGCGCACAGCAGGACCGCTGGGGAGAGAGGGGAGTATACAGACGTGTGACTGAATGTGGCCAGGAGATAATGTTAGTCTTGTACAACGGTGATAGTTAGTAGAACTTATATTATATCACCTGAAAATATTAAAATAAACGTTAAAAGTCCTTTAGAAAGCCATACCCACTTTTCAGTTCCACCATCTGGTTTCAGCTTGACCACGTCTCTCGCTTGGTCTGTAGCTACCCTATGCAGCTAAGTCCGCAAAGACGTTTTTATTTTTTTTTGTCGCGTTTTGACGAAGGTTTCCTGCCCCCCGCTTCCTCCATCTCCTCATAAGGCCCCAGGGCACTTCAACAGGGAGCCATCACCCCTCACCCACACTACCCACACACGGCTTCACTCGCAGCAGATATTGGGTGTCTGAATCCCTTTGAGATAACTTCATACGTGGTATCTTCCTTCTAGAACATTACAGCAGTATTTATAGAATTGGCTGTGCTCGCTCCAGGCTCTCGGAGATAAGGCTCCGGCAGAAGCTTGAAAAAGGCAGTTGGCTAGCTCACAGTGCTTACGTTGCGTCAGAAGCCTTTGATTAGTTTGAAGGAAAGGCAAGGCGTTGGTAGAATTGTGTTCTAATGTGTTCTCTATAGTTGAATGTATACTACCACAATAACATGATTAGTTACTCGAATAAACAAAGACCTCTTGTTGGTTTAGAACAACAATGTTGACAAACGTAGAGCAGCGGCCATCTTAAAATGGAGCCAACCAAATGAGCAGCAATGGTCTTTTAACAGCCTAAGATCCCCCCTGCTGATAGTTTATAAACAAGAGCAACCTGAGAGCAATCTGGTTCTTTATGATCAACATCCCAGCTGTTTGTTTGTATGGTGGCTTCGAAGAGCCTGCTGTAATATCCTGATGTGTTGAGACCTCTATGCGGTGGGTCAGAGATTTGTGTGAATCACATACTTGTTTTGCAAAGTAAGAAACATGCATTCGTGAGCACGCATGCCGCTGCACAAACAGAGACACAACGAAGCATGCACCGAAAGGAGCATGCTTTAATGTGAGCATACATGCCCGCAAATGAATCCATGCACACACATACACACACATGCACAAACACACGCAACCACACACAAACAGCATTAGCTCAGTCAAGTGTTAGAACAGCAGGTCTAGAATGAGGTCAACGCAAGAGAACGGCTGATGTGTTTTGGCATTACAAAAAATCCTTAGAGAACACACGGAATGACCACTTCAAACAAGCATCACATCAATACGAATATCACAAAAGCGTTACTCTTACATAACACGCATACAACAGAGCCTGTAGATCAGTGTAAAATTGCCCGTTTCCTGAAATAAGTCCGCCACACACATTGCCCTTTCTAGAGTACAACAACTCAACTGTTGCAGCGGTAATCACAGAACCACCCCTGTACTCATCAGTGCTCATCTGTTTCCCACCACATTATCGGCGTGGTTCTCATAAACACCCCATGCCTACTCGTTGCATAACGCACGCATCCTGCCACTATCCCCTAGCCACTCGACTCCTACCTGTCATGTCTGCTGGGGGGCTCCTCTCTTCAGCAGCGGCAGTGGCAGCCTCTCTCCTGCGTTCGGTGCGTCCCAGAGCGGCGCGGCGGCAGCGAGTGGTCAGAGGTCCTCGGCTCCCCGTGGTGTGGCGTTCCCGTGAGCGTTGCCGCCGTGGGGAGATCCATTTGGCAATCGATAAAGGGGGAAAGGACCAGGGCGCTGCGCGTTGCCCTCTCCTGGTCGAGTTGTAGTAGCAGTCAGGGGTCAGGTGGATATGAGGGGGGCGGGGGGGGAGGGGTCCAGCTCTGGGAGGAGGGGGTGGGGGGAGAAGAGAAGGAGAAGGGAGAAAGATCAGCAGACGAGCCCCGTAATGCCCTCAGGACCCGTAGCCCTGCCCGCGTGGGCTGGAAACCCCATCGGTACGGAGAGACCAGAGCACAGCCCACTGCCAGCCAACACGCCAGCCAGTCTGGAAATAAACAACACTGGAGATCTGGCTCGCTCTCACTCCCTTTCTCTCTCTCTCTCTCTAGCTCCCGCTCTCTCTATCTCTCTCCCACTCGCTATCTCTGTCTCTCTCTCACACGCGCTCACTCTATCTTGCTCTCTCTCTCTCTCCCTCTCTCTTGTTCTCTCTCTCTTTCTCACACACTCTCTCTCTATCAAGCACTCTCACTCTCTCTCTCTCCCTCTCCCTCAAGCTCCCTCAAGCTCCCTTCCCTCTCTCTTTCTCCATCTCTCTCTCACGCTTGCTCTGTCTCTGTCTCTAGCACACCCTCTTTCACTCTTTCCCTATTGATATCTCTTTCTTGTGCTCTGCCTCTATCTCTCACACAAGGCTCTCTATTTATCTCACAGTCCTTCCCTACCATGCACATCTCTTGTCATTGTCCTATTCAGCTTTATTTATTTTATTCTTATTGTTTTTTCTTATTATTTTTGGCTAGTGTAACCCGACAGTCGTGTTATTTCATACCTACCCGCATACATGCATATGTACGTAGATACACACACGCATACACATATACATACACATAAAGACATACATGCAAACATACACGCATGTATGCATATATACAAACATACATGCAAGTATGCATAAATGTGTACATGCATACATGCTTCCTCACGTGTAGAAATGTACAGGAATTGCTCTCAAGAAGAAGAAAAAGGTCAGGGGGTTAGAGATGAATGACAGATTCAATGTCATGCCCTATCTGTTTTTGTTTTGTATTTTTATGTTATTATTTTTTTATATTAAACAATTTCAGCATCTAGGATGTCCCCTATTGGAAACTATAAATGATTCCTCTTTAACTTCCAAGACTAAGTGAGTGCTGTATCTACTGATAATGAAACGCTACACTCCGACCCTGGAAGTATCGCATTACTGACTTCACATATGGATCTATCTTAACAATTTGTCCTCTTGAATCCTTGACCTTCTCAATCACCTGTGGCCATGGCATACCCAAACTACTCCTATAGCAGTTTTAGGGGTAAATGTTGGGTATGATTATCATCATGCACTTATATGAGGAATGTCAACAGATAGCAATGAGCAGTAAACATAAGAGAGACGGAAGAACAAATTGTATTAAACACATTTAGCAGAAAACACATTCATCTGTGTACCCATCTTCGCACCATCTTAACATGAACCAAAGCAAGAAATGCAATAGCTTTTAAGTTTAAGGTTTACACCATCACCATAAACATATGTTGCTATCGTTAAACATAAGAAACAAGTCAATTAGTTCAGCCTTCATAGCTACAAGCGCTAGATTTCCAACCTGCAATTTGCCGCACTCTTATCTGCTCAAGACCAGAACAAGGACATTGCACTTGAAGTCTATCACACAATTTTTGCATCTTGAGACACAGCCCCCTGTGTGTGTGTGTGTGTGTGTGTGTGTGTGTGTGTGTGTGTGCATGTGTGTGTGTGTGCATGTGTGTGTGTGTAGGTGTGTGTGTGTGTGTGTGTGTGTGTGTGTGTGTGTGTGTGTGTGTGTGTGTGTGTGTACTATATTCCTCCTCTGCATGTCGCCGGGCATCTCTTGTGTCCTGACATGATGTGGCCCCTTTGCTGTGCTCCAATGAGGAGCTACGCTGCCGGGCCAACGCACCACTGCACTCGCAAATCACTTGACGTGTGTGCGTGTGTGTGTGTATGTCTGTCTGTCCGTGTGTGTTTGTTTGTGTCTATAGTCACATCGACACAGGTAGCAACCATAAGATGACCCTTCACTTCTGAGGGCATAAACACACGGCAGTGCACACAAAAAATCCCACACAAATCTCACCCTCTTGTGTAGAGGGTAAGATCTGTATCTGCACACAAACACGCTTGCACACATGGAAATGCAAAGGCATGTGCTGTTGTTTAATGATTTAACTATGTCTCCTCGCAGCTCTCTTGTGATGGGGAGAATGTGGAGGGATTTAAAAAGCTGCTAGTCTTTTTACTCGGAAAGCCACATCAGGGAAATTGAATTCACTCTAATGCAGTAGTTCAACCAAAACAGAGCTTTGCAATCATTTGAAGAGGAAATGAGCTGCCTGTTACTCTCTAGTCTAGTCACTGACAATAAATGTATTTTTAGATAATTATACGTCTCTCAAGGCCTTACATACTCAACTAGTAATTGCCCAAATGAATTTTATATTTAATTACAGGACAAACTTTCAAAAATGTGTCATTTTATTGAGATTCTAATTAGATATACTTTTTATCTTTTTCTTTTTATTCTTTTTTTATTTACAATTAAATTCTTGCATTCTCTTTTTTTGTCTCATTGTAAATGATGTTTAACATGTCCTCACACAACATTGCACTACATTCGATTAGCAGTGTTGATTAGCAACCTCAATGCTAACTCCACTAACTTGGCTCTGCCCGCGTCTATAGTGTGTGGGTTTCCATTGTCCCTGGCCAACATCTTAAGTGAGCCAGTGCTCCTGTGTGGTGTTCTCCATGTGGGAGTGGAGCTGGTGGGTTTTTTGAAGGGGTGGGTGGGCAGGGGGACAGGCATGCCTGGGACTAGGGGGGGAGGGTTAATCTGCACCTGTTCCAGGAGCTAAAACAGGCAGTGGCTGTAGTGTTATTCTATACTCACTCACTGGACACGCGCAACCAAAGCTAAGTGTTTGACGGGTCGCAGAACATGTGTGAATGCATGGATGCGTGCACGGGTTATGCATACGTGACATGTGTAGGTGATACACATATTCGCAAAGCAACACCATGTTCACACATTTTAGGACTCATTCATAGCTGTGGGTTATTCATGTTGATTCAGTGTGAGACGTTTTCTCGGGCCACATATCACGGGGGCCATTATTAGGTTTTATGGAACGTTTGCGTGTGAAATTGAGATGAGAATGAAGTGCGAGGGGTAAGCCTGGGATCCTAAGGACTCCTGGCCTCTGTTGAAAGGGTCTTTTAAACCCCAGCTGCTGAAATATACACAGTTAGCCTGTCACTGAATGGTGACAGAAGCCCATTTGAATCAGATTTCTTTTTTGCGGGGGGTTACTCCTCACTTTTTCCATTTACTCAACTCCCCGTGGCTGCTGTGCAGCAGGCCACTGTGCATCTGAATATCAGCTCCTGTGGTGCACGGTCCTAATCTCAGAGCCCCAGAAACCTGATGGACCCCTGCCGTGAGACAACTAGGGGGGTCCAGAAGTAGAAGGGGGTTAGTGGGAGAGGAGGAGGGGGAGAAGGGGGGTGGGCAGAATCAAAGCTAACCTCTGTGCCGACGAGTATGTTGACTCTCAGACGTTCTCTGCAATAGATTCATATTCCACTGGGGGAAATGATGGTGGTATTCCTGTGTTTTGCTACCTGCTGCGGGAAGGCAGATTGCAGCAGGGAGGAGTGGCTCCGGGAGGCAGAATTGGAATCCAAAGCAGCGAGGGGAGGCCGATGGCGCTGGTGGATCTTATCTTGGCACACAGCGAGGAGAGGCTTATCCGAAACCAGGGGTGAAACCACACGAGTGTGGTTCAGATGTCTCCAGACAGATATGTTACTGGCACACTAAGCAATGAGCCTGTACCTGTTCCGCTTATAGGTTCATGTTTACTGAGCAGGACTCAGAGGCCGTGGCACCACATTATTGCATGCTTGTTTGGTTGTGGCTATACGGAGAGGACCTTACACTGGTTTGGTTTAAATATGCTCCCCCTTAACCCTGTGGATGAGGGCATTTGTGACTCTGCCGTCGTAAAAGATCATTGTACATTGTAAAAGGCTCATGCCTGTCCATAAGTACATACATGCATACATAAATACATACATACATACATGCATACATGCACAAATACATACATACATACATACATACATACATACATACATACATACATACATACATACATACATACATACATACATGCATGTATACATGCACACATACACACATGGATGAATACATGCTTGCCCCCACACACACACACACACACACACACACACACACACACACAGAAACCATAAATACACGGACATAGGAACAGACTTCCATTTATCCTCAGACGCCATGGGGTCTGGCTGCCAACATTTATTTTTAGCTGTTAACCACGTTGGTGTCGATCGTGCTTCGGCGAATACTGTCGCTCATGTGGCCTGCAGCACGCAGGAAACCAAAACAAAGTTGCCCACTAAGAACATCCTGCCTCCCACCAGTCTTTCCGCCCAACAGAATGTCGTAGTATTGACACACGGTAGGGTAAAAGAACGATCCGTCCCTCTATCTACCATCAACAGAGTAACTAGGCCAGTTAAGGTCCCTCTTCCCCCTGGCACCTTCCTCTAATCCCCCCTGGGGGGGATTAGAGGAAGGTGCCAGGGGGAAGAGAGACCGGGGGGGGGGGGGGGCGGTCTCTATCTCAGAGTGTCCGGCCCTGGGGGACCTTATCCCTCCAGTGAGGAGAGGCAGGGGCCCCGGGGGAGATCTTTAACACACGCTCCAAAACCCCGTCAGCTGACACCTCTGAGGGAGGAGGAGCAGCTTTTAGGCCCTCTCGGATCACCGGGCAACAGAGGGCTCTGCCTCATGACGCCATCGCCTCTCTACGGCAGCCCATGTTTCATCACCCGGATCACTGCAGACCACGCACCTAACTCACCGCACACCACTTCACTTTCACTTGCGATCAATTAAAGGTGACATGTTACACCACCAGGTGTGAGTGTGATTAGCCGTTGCAAGCCCTTTTGAAAATTGGCCTCTTCTGACATCACAAGCGGGCGTGTCCACCTAGATGTAAGCTTGATAGATCAGACTACCAGCCTACCCAGTGGATTGTTGCAAACGTTGCTCATCTATCCGTCATACGTCTGGGGGACACACCCACTTGTGATGTCAGAAGAGGCAGATTTCCAAACGGGTTGTAACACAACAATCACACTCACACCTGGTGGTATAATATGACACCTTTAAGATCCTGAGCCACCTGAACTCCTCCATTCAGGATCATCTCTCCCCCGTTCTCTTGAACGCAGCAAGCCAAGAGAGGACTAAAGGTTGAGGCTTGAAGTTGCTTGTTGACAGCCTTCATACGTACCTGCACGCAAAACACTCACTGTCTCTATGTCTCTCTTCCAGCTGTGGGCATCCAAATGAAGCTGGACTTCTTTAAGAAGAAGTTCTGGACGGCCAGTAGACAGGTAGGTTTGCGCAGGCTCATGCAC
>NC_136941.1:12385223-12387723 GCF_949987615.1 Pollachius pollachius
ATTCTTCCTTTTTTCCTCCTTATTTTCTTCCTCCTGTCCTCACTTCCTTCCTTCCATCCCACCTTCCTTCCTTCCCTCCTTCCTCCATTCATCCAACCCTGTACTCCCTCCTCCAATCCTCACTTCCTTCCGGTCCTTCCTTATTTTCTCCTTACCTAATTTCCTCACCTCCATCCTCCTCCCCTTTGCCACTTCCTTTTTCTCCATCCATCCTCCCTCCCTTTAACTCCATCCTCCCTCCCTCGCTTTCCTCCATCCTCCCTTCCCTCCCTCCCTCCCCTCCTCCCTTCCCTTCCTCCTTCCTCCTTCCCTCCCTCCCTCCCTCCCCTCCCTCCATCCTCCCTCCCTCCCCTTCCTCCCCTCCTCCCTCCCTCCCTCCCTCCCTCCCCTCCCTCCCTCCCCTCCTCCCTCCCTCCTCCCTTCCTCCCCTCCTCCCTTCCCCCTCTATAGGGTGACCCTGTACGACTACCAGGCCATCTGCCTGATCTACTCCGAGAGGAGCGACAGCGCACACACTCTGTTGGACGTGAGTAGGCAACCACCGCAGCACGGCTCCTTCTCCCCCACACCGCGACCTCCACGTTCACACGCCGCACCACACACACACACACACACACACACACACACACACGTGCGCTAGTCCCACCGCTTAATAAAAACCCACAAGGTCTTGACTACTTTCTGGCGTGACTCATCTATGTAGATGGCGAACGCTCGGATGGAAAGCCAGCGCTGACTCACTGGAGTGGACGCTTCATTTGCGTCGGGGTTTACAAGTTGCACATGATTATTGTCTGATGAAGTCTTTTGTTTTTCTTCCTCCTCCCCAGCCGTACTTCGCCCTCCTGGCCGTTGCCAAGTGGATCCTGACCGAGCTAATTGTGTAAGACGTGTGGTTTTTGTGGTTCTCTGTATGAGTTACACCCCTGTGTGTACACGTGTGTGTGTCTCGGTGTGTTCATGTGTGTGTGTGTGGCTCTGTGTGTGAGTGTGTTGGATTGCAAAAATGAATGCATTGTAATTTGAGTTTTCTAGAGGAATCTGCTACTGGCTGAGGTTAACTAGGTGTGTGTGTGTCCGTACATGTGTGTGTGTCCGCACTTGTGAGCATGGGTTCATGGTTGTGTTTGTATGCGTTTCTTTCCGTGTGTGTTGCCTGATTACAAAAATGGATGGCATGCATTTGCATTTGAAATGTTATATGGAAATACATGCTGCTGGCTGATGTTAGCGACGTGTGTATGTCTGTCTGTGGGTCTACGCGTGTGTTTGTGTGTGTATGTGTGTGTGTCTGTCCTTCGCCGCGTGAGAGCACATGCGCGTGTGTATGATTGTGTACATTAGCTGTATGTTTGTTTATGCCTGCCCTCCTCATGAACGCTGCACTGATCATCCGTTCTCCTGCGCTGTAATGGCCTCCTGATGTTTCCTGCTGAGCGTGGTTATCCCATGATGCCCTGTTGTGGCCGCCTAGCCTCCGTGGGTGGTCCCTGGTAGTCCTGGGTTAGCCAAATTACAGTGTGCGGGGGGGGGGGAGCAACCGTGATCGCTATGCTAATTTCGCTACTTGTCACAGTGATAGCGGTTACAATTCGGGCCTCCAGTCTGTACCCGAGAGATAAAGGCACTGGGGGGTTTAAATGTTTTTTGAAGTGTAATTATGCCAAGCTCACACTACAGGACTTTTAAATCTTCACAAAATCCCGACCGAGGAGACCAGCTCACATCTAACGACTGTCAAATGACAGCTTGTACAAAACTGGCTGCACAGTACATCCCACACCAGCCAATTTACGTAGGACAGAGATTTACCGGGGGTTCACACGTCACTCGATTTGTACAGGACTAAAGAGAGTTTGAATCTTTGCGTACAGTTGCCAAGGCGGGAGTCAGACTCAGTTTACTCTCCAAGGTGAATATCCTGTCCTTGCATATTATATACAGTTCCTAGTAAATCCAATTACTTGTCAATAATGCACTGCATTCTCATTAATGAACATGGCGTAGGCTATTCAAAAAATCTGAAATGGCACTGCTGTCCATGGACGACATGGTTCTGAAAGGTGACTGCACTCTACTTATAAACACAGGCCAAATCAGATCAGCCGCGATCGTCCCCAACATTTGACTCCGTATGTTGTGTTGGATTTGGTGTCCACTTTTTCAATTGCGACAATCTAGTAGAACGATGCAATCGCGATCAACTCCCGACAAATATAAAATGATTAATTTAAAGGGATTTAGAAATGATCTTTGGCTCCCCTGACGAGGTCTAGACTGGTTTGCGACTGAAATAATCCTGTATTTGACCACATCAGATCAGAGGACCTTTCCAGGAAATGGAAACAGGATTCTTTCAGACTTCTGACAGATTATACTAGGGCTGGAAAATAGTGGCTTTAATTGTCAGATGTATTATCGGGTCAAAAGTCCTGTCTTGTGAGCTTTGGCATTAAACTCAAATCATTTAGTTGCATTACTGTTAAGCACTAGCAGTACT
>NC_136941.1:12392723-12395223 GCF_949987615.1 Pollachius pollachius
CTATACCCATGAGGTCCACGTCTGAAGGTAAAAATAGAACGAGCGGTACTACACTGAAGTGAAGAATTTCGCGTCTGCCTGGTGTCTAAGCGGTCCTATTAACCGGTTTAACCCCAATTACTACGCTGATAGTTTCTTTGAAATGCATGGCTATGGTGCGATGTGTCACTTAACAAACAGATCCGGGCATCTGGAAATTCTCAAAGAAATGACCAACACATACATGAAGAAAAATGAAGCATGTATTCATTATTGAAGGAAATATGGCTTTGAGGGTCACTCTTTACTTTAATGCCAGTTCATAGATAAGGTATCTGTCATAATGTCAAGATGATTCATGATGACATTATCACCAATATTAAGTGCAGATCTAAAATAATAACATGATCTTACAACGCAAAATAACCTAAGGGTCACCGAGGGATGTATCCACTACACACTTACCAATCAACTTGTCATAACAATGTCAAGAACGATAGAAATATACATCTCAAAGTCAGCTTATGAACTATGAAGGATGTTGTACCTCAAAGTATAAAACGGTTCCAAATGTCATAGTTTCAGTCACTGTAATATGAGTTAACAGTAATTAGTCACTGGCTTTGGAGCCATGATGGTAAAAATAATCCACACATTACATTTGATTGAATTAACACAAGGAAATCAATTTGCTTAATGCTCAATGCACACCTTGATGACATTAATAGCAAAAATATATTGTTCTCTCGATTTGAATAGGAATTATATAATTATATATACTTTTAAAACTTGCAACAATGATTGCAATTTTTTTACAATTTTTATTCATAAGCATTATTATAATTGATAGGAATTTGCAGTTATAATACATTTATTATTTGTATTAATTAATTGAATGTGTTTTTTATGTTTAAATGCAATACACAATTAGTCAATATGAACAACCACTATTATCAGTTCAACAGTATACCACATTATTTATGTTCTTCTCATTGCGGTCATTTTATAAATTTTAGTTGATTTCTACAATTGAGAATTTAATAATAGCAATCATAGGCAAAATAGTTTTATATAAGCCCCGGCCCAAACATCTAATCCAGAGCCACTCAGAATGAATGATTAATAGTTCAAAGCTGTTTAGAATGTACACCTTATTGGTTGCAACAATAATAATACAATTCATATGTATAAAATGTAGCTTTGAAGTTTCAACACATTCCATCTTAATATTAACATAATTCTACACACAGAATGGCAGCAGATCAATCGTATTGTAAGATTAAATGGTTTGGAATTGTCCAACAATATTAATGTCCCGAAATTTGTTCATCTGGAATTTTAACAGGAATATAGTCAAAAAAGTGAAGAAATTTAATAAATCCCACAATTCATCACAAAACATATCAACAGTCTGGACTCCTTGCAATCGTAGATATTCAGCGGATACAGTTGATCAAACAAATTGTTTGCAATCAGTTCAGTTAAATGCAGACCAGCAGGCAGCTGGTGTGCCTGCGAGAAATTGGTGTCCTCGTTTTCCTTTGTGACAGGCCAGCGCTGAAAGCCAGTCCTAATTTGATCTGAAACGTTCTGGGTTCTGACATGTGTTGGTCAGAAGACCAAACCTTCCCAACTGTAAACATGTTTAAAAGCACTTTATCCCTTTTGAGTGCGTGTGTGCATATTTTGGTTTCTTGTGTGTGTGTGTGTGTGTGTGTGTGTGTGTGTGTGTGTGTGTGTGTGTGTGTGTGTGTGTGTGTGTGTGTGTGTGCATGTGTGTGTGTGTGTGTATGGTGTGTGCGCACATGTGTTTCTGTATTTGATGCTTGCATACATGCACATGTGTGTGTGTGTCTCTCTGAAATATGTGTGTGTGTATGTGTCTCTCTGTACTCTGTGTGTGTGTGTTTGTGTGTGTGTGTGTCTTTGCTATTCTCTGTACTGTGTGTGTGTGTGTGTGTGTGTGTGTGTGTGTGTATGTGTCTGTGTGCATCTCTGTATTGTATGTGTGTGCATGAGTGCAGCTCTGTACTTTGTGTTAATGTGTGTGTGTGTGTTTGTGTGTGTGTCTGTGTGTGGGTGTGTGTGTGAGATTCTCTCTGTACTGTGTGTGTTTTTGTGTGTCTGTGTGTGTGTGTGAGAGCTTCTCTCTGTACTGTGTGTGTCTGTGTGTGTGTATGTGTGTGTGCTTCTCAGTACTGTGTGTGTGTGTTCGTGTGCATCTCTGTAGTGTGTGTGTATCCGTGTGTTTCTGTATATGTGTGAGCTTCTCTCTGTTCTGTGTGTGTGTGTGTGTGTGTGTGTGTGAGTGCGTGTATGTGTGCGTGCATCTCAGTACTGTGTGTGTGTGTGTGTGTGTGTGTGTGTGTGTGTGTGTGTGTGCGCGCGTGTGAGCCTCTTTCTGTACTGCGAGTGTGCGAGCATGCGCACTTGTGCGCATGCCTTGCTATTTGTCTATGTGGTCTGCTTCCCAAGGCTAGCAGCTGGGCTGTCAGGATGTGTTTAAGTCTCTTCTCCAGGA
>NC_136941.1:12400223-12455223 GCF_949987615.1 Pollachius pollachius
CGCTGGCGGCGCTACACACTGATTAATCGAGGTGGTCTCGGTGGATGTCCTGTGGATAGGACTTGGCTGGCCCTTGCCTTTCGCACAAAATGAAGATGTAGAGGGCCTTCCTTAATTCCCAGGAAATGGTGGGTGGACACAAGTGTGTGTTTGCATGGAGGTTTGCATGTTTGTGTTTCCACATGTCTGTGTGTATCGTTTCCCCTCTTCTGTCACTCATGCAACTCTCTTCGCCAAGAGCCCATCGCCCTAGCCCCACCCACATACATACACACACACATACACACACACACACACACACAGAAAGACAATGTGAACCATGACAGCCAAAATTCGAAGGCCAACCACAACAAGCATCTGTATTTATTTAAGAAATCCATATAAACAAAACCTTCAGCGTGGTCTTGACAAACACACAAAAACCTTGCTGCTACACACACGCACAACATATTCACACACACAGACACACACACACACACACACACTGAGGAGCAGTGTCCCGATGCCCTGTCTCCAAGGCCAAACTCCTGTCCTCCCTTCTGGGTGTGCGTGCAGCGGGCTCGTGAAGGATGGTAAACAGTGAGGAAGAGAAGAATGATCCAGAGATCTTGTCTTTCGCTGCTCGCACTGCCCTGCTCCCAGGACGATCCAACAGGGTACCTTGTGATCCACAACGAAAAGGGGTCACAGCGTTTTCCATCCAGTGTTTCGGTTCCCGCGTTGCGTTGTGTTGCGTTGGCCGGCGTCGTGCCGTCTCGGCTCTGCTGCTCTCGTTTCACTTTAAACCCGAGGACGGGTTTCGCTCTCACGGTTCAGTTTGATCTGTTTTCCGCCCGGCACTGTTCTTCATTTCTCGCTTTGGTTCAAAGAGTCGCTGGCTGCTCTGCGTGTGTCATTTATCATGTGTAAATGGAGTTAGAGTTGTTTTGTATCAACACAAGGCCCATCCGGTCTCCAAGCCCTATTTGGCACATGACAGATGGAGAGAGCAAGGAGAGTGTTTAATAAGAGACCAAGAGGTAAACATTAAAGGAGAAGAACAAAATATATGCATTTTTTTTCGACGGGGGTGGTTGTAAGGCCAGCGACGCTGCTTCCATTCACAAGATCTGCTCTGGATTCTTCGTGTTTATAGAATTCCTCTTTCAACTCACTGGGGTGAACGGCATTGAGTTGGTTTATACACAGGTGCTCTGGACATGCACGGATATTGCAAACTTCTGCTCACCCTTCTCTATTGATTGATTTTTGCAACTTTATCATTGCCTCCGAATGGGGGCCGTGATTTTAGATTTGTTTGAATATATATAACAAAAAACAATAAATGTTAACCTAATCAAGTCAACAGGAACACACATTCAATTGGTATTGGATACTATGAATGAAAAAAAGAAACACAAAACCTTTGGCCCATAAAATAAATATCCTCTTCGAGAGATGGACTAACATTATGACTGTCCTCTGCCCGGCATTCAACTGAACATCCATAAGGTGAATCTTTCATGCACATAATCAAAAGTATTGCTCTCTGGATGTGTGGCCGTTCGCATTCCATCCCAAGGATACCTTGAGTCCAACTGTTGGTGGCGTGGAGGCAACCCCCTGACAGAGAGAGAGAGAGAGGAGAGAGAGAGAGAGAGTCCCTGATCACCGGGAGAGCCCAAGGGTCCAGACCGTCCATCCATCAGAACCCCGGCCTCGCGATCCTTCTCTGGGAAACCTCATCCCTTTGTAAATACCTTCCCCGAGACCGGCGACAACATAGGGATCGCACAACCGACTGCAGCCGCACACCCCAAACAAGTCACACATTTAATTAGAGACAACACTTATTTTGTGTTATCTCCTGAATGCGGGGTTGCACATGCCTTCACACAGTACAGAGGCAGAGCTGGGGGGCAGGGCACTGGGAGGGGCCTTGTGGTGTTACCTCCGATGGAGTGGGTCACATGGGGCGGTTTGGGCTCTGAGGACCGCAGATATGTTTGAGTTGAAATGATTCTGAACAGCTGAGCCGCACCAGGGCCACACACAGAGCCGGCGACCACAACACGCCACAGCTAAGGGATCAGTCTGGAGAAACACACACACGCGTGCACACACACACACACACACACACACACACACACACACACATGCACACACAGGAGAAGCTGCTGCTGTTCTCAAGGAATGACTGTATTCTAAGCTCCCTCTCACTGTGTTTGTATGTATGTTAGTGTTGTGTATTTGTGCACGGGTGTGTTTGGGTATTTGTGTGTGTCTTGTGAAAAGAACAGGATGGAATGAAAAATACTAATGAATACATTTTTGATGAGAGATGAGAAAGTGAACGGCGCTGGCCGAAGATGTCTTTTGTGCTTCTCGTCGTCAGTGTTACTTTTTCTATGCATGGTGTTATCGTTGTGTTGGTGGTATAGAACAGTAGCACCCCCCTATCTCAATGTGTGTCCCTATCTCGTCCATTGTAGTCCGAGCTAGGAGAGAACCTTCCATGGAGCAGACCGTAGACTGCAAGCATGGCAGAAACTATGCATTGTACAGCTCGGTAGACGCAAATAATTCCAGAGAATGTGCATTTGTGTTGCAACTCTCACTCTCTGACTTCTGACTCACTTTCTCTCTCACATTCACGTCTGTCTCTCTGTCTCTCAACCCCTCTCTTGCTATCTCTCTCTCTCTCTCTCTCTCTCTCTCTCTCTCTCTCTCTCTCTCTCTCTCTCTCTCTCTCTCTCACACACAAACACATACAGAGTACATCTAAGAGGAAAATTGAACTAAACCCCAAAGACAAATTTGCTCCTGCTGGAGCCAAGAGACACACTGCTGCCAAGGTTGAGAGGTGCCAGCTGAAAACACACAAATACACACACACACAAACACACACACACACACACACACACACACACACACACACACACACACACACACACACACACACACACACACACACACACACACACACACACACACACACACCCACACAACCATGCATAGGTAGAAGGCCTTGAGTACTTTTAGACCCCTTGCTGAGTCTGAGGACCTGACAACCAGCTGTACCAATAGAGTGTGAGTGCATCTGTGCAAGTATATTCAAATGTATGTGTGTGTGTGCAAGTGTCTGTTCTTGTGTATGTGTGTGTGTGTGTGTGTGTGTGTGTGTGTGTGTGTGTGTGTGTGTGTGTGTGTGTGTGTGTGTGTGTATGTGTGTGTGTGTGAGAGAGTGCGTTCACACGCTTGATCTTGCACATAAAACTGGGAAAAGGGGGTAATAAAATGGATGTGTTAAAGTGTATAAACTATCACACCAGGACATATAACTCAAATGTGTGCTCAGTATGTATACATTTTGCCAGGGCACATATAATTCTTCAACGCATCCTTGGTCAGCCCTGTCTTAATCCTTGGTCAGCCCTGTCTTAAGACAGGGCTGACCAAGCTATGAGATACATACTGTACATTGAGACCGTTACAAACAATTAGCATAAACAGCATTCCACCCTGTTGGTGTAAACAAAGACTTCTTCCGCACTTCAATATTCAGGTGAGTCCTTATAGCCGGTATTTCTTTTTTTGGGTTGCTTTGCCAACCTATCAGGGATCCAGAAGACTCCAAAACCAAAAATGGCTCACACAGGGCAAAGTATGCGTGGCCTGGAGGGCCCTGCCGATTGGCTGACTCGAACAGGAAGTGGCTAAATGGAGCCCCCCTGCCTTGCGTCTGCCACTCAAACACACCCAGGGTGTTTTCAGTGGAGGCAGAGTGGGACAGAATGGGCTTTATTTAATTACTTTCTTACTTGCTTTTTTTCACCTAGAGCTTAACAACCCTCCTCCGGGGGGGGGAGGGAGGCTGGGGGGGAGATCGGGGGCGAAGGGGGGGCTTAAGGCTGGGGGGATGGAAAAAGGAGCACTGGGGATTGCCAGATTAGAGGTCAGGCGAGCGATGGCGGGTGGGGGAGGGATGGAGGGAGGAGTAGGGGGGAGGGCTGATTGCAATCGGAGTAGGTGGTCCTTACAACCCTACAGCCCGAGCAAGCGACACCATTGGCTCGCGGCCTCCATCGGCGTGTCCGGGGGTCTCTGAGCTGGATTGGAGGAGACCGCTCCAGAGTATCATGGCCGCTTTAAGAGTTCTCTTGGATCATGGTTCATTAGTATCGGCATGTTTGTGTTGGACGGCGGGCCAATCAAAAGGCCCGCTGGCTGCCTCCCCGTCGTCCTGCGCTGATGAGGGCTCCATGTTGATGGGGTAATTGATGATGTCACGTTTCTGCAATGTCGTGTCTCTGGACACGGGGGGGGGGGGGGGTGCCATTAACACACACGCTCGCACTGTGTGTATGTTTGTATGTGTGTGTGTGTGTGTGTGTGTGTGTGTGTGTGTGTGTGTGTGTGCGTGTGTGTGTGTGTGTGCACGCGTGTGTGTGTGTTTGTGTGTGTGTACATGCATTGTTTTTTCTCGGTCTCCCATCTGCCATATCTAGTTTGTTTGCATAATACCCTGGGCAGTGGAGCTGTTGAACTCACTAACGTGGACAGGCTATAATCGGAGGTGTGATTAGCATAACGTCCTCTGTGTTTTGTGCGGTTGTGTGTTCATGTGCGTGCAGCGACTGTACAAATGCATTTCCCAATAAACGTCCATATCTTCATCTCTGTGGATGATAAGTACACCCGACTGCTGTGTTGTGCGTAGGGCCCTTGGACATCAGCACCTTTATGTTGCACGGCCAAGCGGTAAGAGACTAAGGCAGTGGGGTGCTAAGGTTACCACCGCAGGCCCTGACATAAAAAGCCCTGCTCCGATGTGACATTTGCATGCCCTGTGTGTCTGCCACTCTCACCTCTGTCACCCTCACATGCCTCCCTCACCCCTCTCTCTCCCTTCTCTCACCTTTCTCTCTCTGTCTCTCTTCTCTCTCTCATGCCTCCCTCACCCCTCTCTTGCCCTTCTTTCACCTCTCTCTCTCTGTGTCTCTCTCCTCTCTCTCAGGCCCTCTTTCACCCTTCTCTCACCCTTCTCTCACCTCTCTCTCCCTCTCATGCCTCTCTCACCCCTCTGTCAACCTTATGTGATGTCATTGCCCTCCCGACAATAACAAACATCTAAAACCACCGCCATGTTGTCTTCTGGTACTTTTATTCATTCTAACCACCAGTGCCTTATTCTGTGTGTGTCAGTGTGTGTGTGTGTGTGTGTGTGTGTGTGTGTGTGTGTGTGTGTGTGTGTGTGTGTGTGTGTGTGTGTGTGCGTGCGTGCATGGGTGTGTGTGTGTGTTTTTATGTGTTCATGCGTGTGTGCATGTATTGCTAAATATGTGCGGGTCCTTCCATGCAAGTTGTTTGTGGTCCACTCGCATGCATCTCTTCTGGTCTCTCTCCAGTTATTGGCGTGTGATGGCAGAGAGAATGACATCACAGCACAGTGTAATGCTGGCTGCTCAATGTGTGACTTGCAGTGGAGGATATAGCTAATAGCCTGTTTGTTTGTCAAGTTTTTCCCCCACCATAAGCAGGCCTATGGAAAGTGGGCCGATTACCGGGTTGGACCGTGGACAATCGTGGCCGTACTCCAGCGAGGAACAATTAGGTCGGTACGACATGTACTTTGGAAGGTTTTTCGTCACAGACCACTGTGGTTTTGAATGCGTGTGTGTGTTTGTGTGTTTTTCAGTTTTTTGTGTTTATCTGTGTATATGCGTGTGTTTATGTGTGTGTGTGTGTGTGTTTGATTGCATGCTTGTGTGTATGCGTTTTTGATTGTACTCGTGCTTACATTTGTCAATGTGTGTATGCATGTGTGTGTATGTGTGTCTATATTTGTGTGTGTGCTTGAGTTTGTGTGTGTGCGCGTCTATGTGTGTGTATGTGTGTGTCTATATTTGTGTGTGTCTTTGTTTGGGTGTGTGTTTGTGTGTGTGTGTGTGTGTGCGTGTGTGTTTGTGTGTGTGTGTTTAATCTCAACAGTGGGTGCATCTTATATCAATGAAGGGGATTGAAAACACAGAGAGACAGCAGGTGGGACGGGAGATATGAAAAGCACAGAGCAGATGGAGAGATGGGTTGGTAGAGAGATAAAAAAATAATTGTGGTACAGTAACAAGTAAAAGTAAACATAGGATTAGGAGAGGAGATCAATGGGGAACATTCATCATCATGTTCTGGCTGAATGCCAAACTGGATGAATTGTTCTGCTGTGCTTGTTCCACATGATCAAGGACAGGTGGGAGAGATTGAAAAACACATTTGTGCACGCAAACAATAGCTCACACACACAAAAAGACCCACACAGACACCCACACACACCCACACACACCCACACACACCCACACACACACACACACACACACACACACACACACACACACACACACACACACACACACACATACACACAAACAGCTACCTGGCCTTGACCCCGATAGTTCCCCCTCTGTGATTCATTGTGTGTGTGTGTGTGTGTGTATGTGTACATCCAGATCACAACATCTGCTAGTGCGGTGTATTCATGTTCTCCATATTACCTCCAGTGAGCAGCTCTCCTCTGCTCACTGGGCCCTGAACCCGGAGCTCTTCCTGGCAACAGCGCCGGAGCTGTGTGTGAAATTCACCAGAGGTGGATCAATCAAACATCCTTTAAACCGCCCCCCCCCCCCCCCCCCCCCCCCCAGTCCAAGATCCGGAGCCCCAGCCACAGTCGTGGTTGTGTGATGCTGCAAATCAAGGCAAACGAGGTGCGTTGCTTCATTGACACAAAAGCCACAACAATGGTCAAATCAAAACATGAATAACGGCTGGATGGGGCCGGCTCTCCAAACGCCAAGAACGAACAACACTCCTGTGTATTCCACTGGGTTTGAGCTGTGCTGAGACCCCTCCTCCCCCCCACACAGCAGAGCAGCCGTCGGGCCCTGAGAGAGCCCGAACTCTCTCTTCGCCGTCGGTTCAAAGGGCCCCCAAGAATCAGACACATAAACATCACCCGAGCCCGGGGCTTATCAGGCCTCGGGGCCCCCGCTGGGTTCCTGCCATGGACGAGGGGCAGCGGACGGCGAGAGGGTATTGTCTCTCGATCATCCCTCATCTCTCCGAGGTGTTTATTTAGGCATCCGATCTCCGTGCCGCCCCGACCTTCCCCACCCGCCACCCCTAAACTGACACAGTTTAGCGCTCACACGCCAAATTCGTCGGGATTACTGTATGGGAGGGTGGGGGGAAGAGACGGTGCCAATGCTAATAAAAAGCCAAGTGTTTATGGAGTTGGAGCGTGAAATGCGGTGCAGCTTGGTAATTTTTCAATGTGTGTTTATAAACTATTTAACAATGTCTGTTGGGTGAATTATGCGCACAGGGCTGTCAGCACAGGGAAGAAGAGGAAGAAAAGGCTTGAAACTAAGGGAAGGAAAATTGGGATGCAATTCTATGACGGTAATGTAAAATGTTGTGATAATACGTGACATTGTGTTTTAAATATTTACGCTTTTTATTCACAGTGCGTTAGCCACTTTGTCCAGTTTTTGTACGCCAATTGAATCAGAATAGTGACATGATTGAAAGTATTCTTGTAAGTAATTGCAACAAAAGTGAATCATTAATTGGCGTAGTCTGCTCTTACTGTTGTACTCGAGTATACACAGACACACCAACAGGATTGTTTTTTTCGGTTTGATCTATGAATGCAGAAACCAAGACCCAATCTATCAAGCTCAGGCAGGAAACCACCAAATTGTTTGTAAAAATACATCAGACCTATCTAAGCTTTTGTTACAAATATGTTTTTAGAATATTAAGACTTGTAGTATGACCAGCCTAACATGAATATATATATATATATATATATATATATATATATATATAGATATATATGTGTGTTTTTTTATTTTTTCTAAATGCTTTTTTAATTTAATTTTATTATTTAAAACCTCAAATTGTGTGTGATTAGTTATTACATCAACTACATTGTATAATTCTGCTTTCTGTCCTAGAACATCAGCCCTGTTCTGCTGTGTCTGCTGCTGTTTAAAACGTGCTGTGGATCTTTGTACAGGTCTATATATAGTACACACTACCTCTATGAGGTAGTGTGTACTAATGAATATCTGTATAAACATATAGTGATTGCTTTAACCAAATTATGATCCATTGAACACATCTATCATTATTAAGCCAGGTAGCTTAGTAAATAACTGAATACAAAATATTTCATTGTTAAGTAGTTCCAAAAGAAAAACAAAACAAACAATAAACACATGCAAAACAAAAAGCAATATAACAAAGAACAATAGCCAGACTGGCAACCAATACTATAACATGGCAGCTCAGAGGCACAGGAATCTCTGAACAACATGTGTTTTGGTTTTGAAAACAGGGAGCAATACCAGAAATGGAAAAAATCGGAAGATCTGTGGATTCCAGTGTGACTCAGCTGCATATTGGAATGATCTATGCGGAGCACTGAGGTGCAAGTCATGGGGTGATGGCTGATGAATCTGAGGACACAACCCTGTGAAATCTCTCATCCCTTTCTGCCTTTATTAAGATATGGGCTAAATAATAACACATTCAACAATTCTTTACCTACCGTCAAACTGTTTATGGTTATATATATGTATTACAATCTATTGATTTATATTAAGATTGTAATTTTCTTTATAAGCATTGTTAAATTATTCTTTAATCTAGTTTAATTTACTTGAAAGCCAAACTGTATTACCATTAGCATTAGTAGTTACTCAAAACAAGTTCACATTCTATTTTTTTTTAAACAAATTTCTATGGCCACGGCCAGCTGGACTTAATATTTAAACATTGAAATTGAATTGCACAATCCTCAAGAGCATATTATATAGTTACAATGGGGGCATGTTACGGTTAAAATGTAACAGGCTCAGTATTGTTTTCCTGAATCAGAAGTTCCAACAGTGGCCATATACATTTTAAAATGAAACTGTCTCTAAATACTGATGCTCTTCTGATAAAAAACATTCCAGGGATAAGAACAAAATGATTTTTTTCTTATTAAGAAATCTTTCAATTAAACCAATATGGTGAACAATTGGCTTCTTATCACAGTTTTAAAACTGCAAAATCTATTTTAATTCAGATTATATCTAAATGTGTATATTTTTTAATGCTACTACATTTCGTGAACACTTTAATTATTTCAATGTTAAAGCCAAACATTCCCGTAGACCCTATAAATGGAACACATATCGATTGCAGACCCGACTCACTCGTTTTGGATGGACGTTTGGTGCAGGTGCCTAGCAATAGAAAACACATTTTTTATGTTTCTCCTTCCTCCCTAAAGTGGCAAGTTTTTAATCAGGTTTATTCTGCCTCCGCTCCACTTGAATTTTTGCCACTCTCATCCCCCCCGCCGTCTGCCCTGTCTCCACTCAAACCCTGACAGAAGGACTCATGAGTGCCAGGTATGTGTGTGTGTGTGTGTGTGTGTGTGTGTGTGTGTGTGTGTGTGCGTGCGTGCGTGCGTACGTGCGTACGTGTGTGTGAGTTTGCGTGTATGCATGTGTGTGTGTATGTGTGTCTGTTTGAGAGTTTGCGTGTATGCATGAGTGTGATTGTGTGTGTGGGAAAATACATGTGCGCATGCATGCATGCGTGCACGTGTGTGTGTGTGTGTGTGTGTGTGTGTGCCATGCCGGTGTGCACGTATGCCAGGTGTGTGTCGGGCACCCCCGGAGGGCAGAGACAAGGCCCAGCTGTAGTGTTCACCTCTTGTCACACAAACTGATCGCAGTTGACGTCTACCAGGCTTTGGACGGCAGCCTTCCTCCTTGTATCAAACGCACCTGTTTCCAAACCCCAAAGCCTGAGCGTTGAGCCAGGGAGACGGGGGAACACACGGAGGCCGCCGGGAGTCAGACATGCTCGAAAATAAATAGAGCCCATGCAGTTGACCTTGAATTCATGGATTCGTTAGGAAACAGAGAACATTCCGTCCAGCGAACGCAGACTCACAGAAGCCCGCGTTTACACAGTTTGACGGAAGGTTTTTTTCCCCGCATAATTCAGAGGTATAGCCTCACTCACTGTGCTGAGGTTTTTATCCGAGCCATACTGTTGAGTATGTCTACGTGTAGTAAAGGCTTTAACATTGAGAACCACCGAGAGTGAATGGTTATTTTATGTTCACGAAATTGATGCTAGGGCTAGCACTTGGATCGACACAAACAGCAGTTTATGGCCGTTTATTTAAGTGCAAATAAACAACGGGAGTTGATTAAATTATATTCCAGGGTGTAAGTCAGTTTAAAACGAGCAAGTTCTGAAGTGATGTTTAGTGAGCACTTTAGGTGTGTAATAAGTCAATAAGATAAAATGATATTCTTATTCAGTTATCAGTTAAGTATTAAATCTGTCAACAACTTTGATGGAATGCGAGGAGTGTGCTATATCACATCCCTGCTTCTGCCGCTCCAAATGTGAAATGTTTATTTATCTTGCATAAAAAAGTTAATATGTGTAGTTGCAACCTGCACTAAATCAATATTTATAATGGGAGCCTGAGAAGCCTAAGGAAAGCTGCAGTGAATGCCAAAATACCAAGTCAATATTTTTTTCTGAATACTTTTGAGTCCCATAGATTGTACTTTGGCTTATGTTTAAGAATAATTGGAAAATGAAATAGAAACCTTTTTTGCAACTTAATATGAAGTGTTAAATTTCTTATGTTCGCTGACATGTTTCACGGCTACGGTTTAATCCTGCATGACATCTGTATCATTGAGAGCAATTTTCAACTTATCAGGCAGCACTACTTTTGTTTGCTGGCTGCTATAGGCTGGTAGAGTCGAGAAAGTCATATTTTAATTTGTCAGTAAAGATAATTTCTTTCAAAGAGTATATATTACATTTGGTGTCCTTGAGAAAACAAAGAAAGAAAAATGGAATAGGGCTGCAGTGGTGGGAAAAGTCAAGTTGGAAAGTCAAGTATATCAACAAATAGCTTAAAGACTTTACCTTGCCTCTGTCTCCTAATAACATAACAGTTTATCCAGCAGAGAAAAGAGTGTTTAAGATACCCTTTAACGGTTAGCTATGCTGTGTTCATTGCTAATGTTTCAGCTGCGCTCCTTCTAAGTTGCCCTTGAGTTTTGGCTGAATGCCTTACGTGTAAAATGTAATGTTTTTACTAAGTGAATAATGATCTATGATAAAACCGGCAAATGATTATTTTTATAAACCTTAAACGAATGCCCACTTCCCTGGCTTTCTCCCCTCACCAAACATGAGAAAGATAAACAGGAAAGCAGTTAAACAGCTGAGCTGTCCCCTTTTCCCCCACATATTCATACCTCCTTATGACAACCTGGAGCGCTGATATGGACTCCAAACGTTGGCAAATTATCCACATGTTGGTCTGAGGTCTCCCCAGTCTTCATTTCCTCTCTCACACACTGTCTGTCTGTCTGTCTGTCTGTCTGTCTGTCTGTCTGTCTGTCTGTCTGTCTGTCTGTCTCTCTCTCTCTCTCTCTCTCTCTCTCTCTCTCTCTCTCTCTCTCTCTCTCTCTCTCTCTCTCTCTCTTTCTAACATGCTCTCTGTCTCTCCCTCTTACTCTCTCACCAAATCTCTCTCTCTCTCTCTCTCTCTCTCTCCCCTCTCTCTCTCTCTCTCTCTCTCTCTCTCTGAATCCCGTGATTTATTTCATGCAGGAAAAATACATTGTGGGCTCATAAATCAAAAGCACTTTATATAAAGAGAAATAAAAGCCGACTGCATGTGGGACATTTTAGCTCACATTCTTAGCTATTGGACATGTAGTAAAAGAAATATGGAATTTACACTTCGGTTCTGTATCAATAAAACAGATGAAAGGCCTGCATTTGTCCACACACACACACACACACACACACACACACACACACACACACACACACACACACACACACACACACACACACACACACACACATATACACACACACATACACACGCACACACACACACACACACACACACACACACACACACTCACACACACACACTCACACACACACCCACACAGTACTAATACATTTACATAATTTGATTTGTGAGCCACAGAAGTGGATGTGTGGGAGCCAGTCAAAGCAAGGAGTGTGCACATCATCTCCCTGCGTTATCATAGCAGATATACGGTCTGAGACTCTCTGGCAACTTGTGTTGCCACAGGTTTCTAAAACGCTGCGCAAATCCCACACTTAAATCAGGCGTTGGAGGCCAGATGTGGTACACTTAGTCTTTTAGGCCTTTTTTTCGCTACTAAATGAAGACAGTTGGAAAAGCTGCACCGGCTGTCATGTCGCTGGAAGAATGTGGGATTCAGATACAGATCAGAACATGTGTAAACTAGTCTTTTTAGTTTCACAATGCTGGGAAGTTAGCGGAGCAGTGACCTTTTGGGTTTAGTGGTAGCGCAGCCTACTGTAGTGTGAATGCATATCCAAGCATTAAGAAATATCCTTAAGATCTTTTTTTAAACTTTTTTTTCGTCCTTCCTGTCTCAATGAATCAAATGGTGGGTGGACGTAAGTCTCACGGGATAATGGACGGTGTGCTAAGACAGGGCTGATCACTTTAATCCCATTCTGCTATATGTTGGTCTTAAACGTTAAGGGCTCGTGGATCTCCCTGTATGCTCAGATCATGTTTCTCTCTGAGACCCCCACCAACGCATCCACACTAGCTGGTCCTCCTCCGATCCTCCCCCTCCTGGAGCCTGCTCCATGGAGCCGCTCCTAGAACAAGCAGCTTCTCTACTAGGGACCACACAGAGCAGCCCAGGTGATGGTACCATACTGACAGGACTCGTAGAAACAAGACATTTTGCTGTTGGTTGGTTATACATTGGACAACAATAGCTTCGATAAAGTAGTTCCTTAAGTCAGTTACAGTAAGTGATTCGAATAGCAATTCCCACAGCGTTACACTGGTTGAGTGGGTTAATAATACAATAGCATAATGAAATCAAATCAATAAGAGTAATTGTCCAGTAGGAAAAATAAGGTGATTCTTTATTAGCTATATGTGAGCTGATGAAGGAACTGCTCGCTTGAGCTCATGGAGCTACCTCAGGTCACTGCTGCCTGTGTGTGTGTGTATGTGTGTGTGTGTGTGTGTGTGTGTGTGTGAGTGTGTGCACGTGTACTTGTGTGTGTGTGTGTGTGTGTGTGTGTGTGTGTGTGTTTGTGTGTACTTGTGAGTGTGTGGTGTATTTGTGTATTATTTAAGTGTGGGTGTTAGTGTTAGTGTGTGTGTGTGTGTGTGTGTGTGTGCCCGTGTTTGTGTGTGTGTGCCTATGTGTGTGTGGGTGTGTGTGTGTGTTTGCTTGTATGTGTATGTATTTGCGTGTATGTGTGCTTGTGTGTGTGTGTGTGTGTGTGTGTGTGTTTGCTTGTATGTGTATGTATTTGCGTTTATGTGTGCTTGTGTGTGCGTGTGTGTGTGTGTGTGTGTGTGTGTGTGTGTGTGGTTTCTTGTATGTGTATGTATTTGCGTGTATGTGTGCTTATGTGTGTGTATGTGTGTGTGTGTGTGTGTGTGTGTGTGTGTGTGTGTGTGTGTGTGTGTGTGTGTGCTTTCCCTCATATGAGTGAGTCTATGTGTACACCCTGCGATGATTTGTGTCCCTGGCCGATTCCCCTGTGCTCAGGGGAGAGCCGGGCTATATGTTAGGGAGAAGAGAGAGACAACCATGTCTCCACCTCCCCCACACACTCTCCTCCTAACATCTCCTCCTCCCGCACACACCACACACACACACACACACACACACACACACACACCACACACCTTCAAGCCCCCAGCACTCTCCTCCAATAAGGACGCAGAACGAGCTGAACCCCAGCACACGGAGTCAGCTTGAAACATTATAGCCCCGTCCCGTTTGACTCACTGTCCGACCCCGGCGATGGCAGCCCGCCACAGTAGCATCCCGCCCAGCGCTCGCACCCACGCTCACGTGAGAAGCGCGGCGAGAACGAGGCCAAAAACAAAAGCGGTTCTGGGAGAGGACGGCAGGAGGAGGCCCGTGAGCTCAGAGTCCACCTCAAACGGATATTCTCACAGAGCTTTCACTCATTAATAAGTGATGGATGGCCGTGGCTATTTCTAACCAATTACACTGGGTCAAAGCTCTTGTATCTCGACCTACAGCGTCTTTAAGTGCATGCAGCAGGTTGAGTCAGTACACAGTCTGTCCCCCCAGGCGAGCCCCGGGGGGGGGGTGGATACAAGGAATGTCAGTCTCTTTTGAATCCCCTGCGGGGGAGAGCCTTAGGAACTGCTGCCCTGAGTGAGAACACCTGTGCCCACCTCACGGCACGCTGGGACTAACCGTCCAAAATACACATCCATGAATGTGCGCTTTCACACACACACACACACACACACACACACATGTACACACAAACATGCAAACGCACACTAACACACACACACACACACACATGTACACACAAACATGCAAACGCACACTAACACACACACACGTGGGTACACACACAGACACACACACACACACACACTCACCAAAAATACATCCAGTGGCATGGAGCTTAGTGATCATCTGTGTGTGTCAGTGTGTGTGTGTGTGTGTGTTTGTGTATACACCTAGCCCTCAGCAACATCAATAACACAGTTCTCTCTTTCCTCTAAACTGGCGGAGTGCAACGAAACACCGTCATCACGGTACAGACATGGACAGCTCCCAAAATGCTCTCCGCTGCCTCAGAAACGTCCCTTCTGCTCCCGCTCAGACTTTCTCTGCACATAGACACTGAGTTATTTATTCAGTGCTCCAGCCTGTCTGCCACAGCTTCCAGTGGTCGGCTGCAGGGATGGGGGACTGGTTAAACTGGTCTGCCCTGAATCTCGGAAGGCACTGTGGGAGTCCCCCCCGCTGAACCAGCCCCCCTTGGATTAGGATGTAGCTGTGTAAACTGTTTTCTCAGGCAAATGTACAGCCCGCTTACACCAACCTGTCTCAGATTCTTCCCACTCAAAAGTGTACACTTACAGGTATGTATTCTGACAGTTCCAAGCTGTAAGGGGTGGGGATTCCACACACAATACACAGAAGTGGATGTCCTGAAAAAATTATGCGAAAACAAAATTGCATCTCGGATTTGTCTAATAAATGAAAGTATGCAAAGAAATACCAAAGGGCAGAGCTTAATATGGCTGAACAAATGAGTCAGAATGCTTCACAAAGTGTGCATGATTTTTAGAAGGTATTTGGGCTTGACTCAATAAATCTGATTTCCAGAAGGAGTTTTGGAGCTAATCGAGTTTTGACTCACTTTAACTACGTTTAGTGGATCAGGGCTTCCAAATTTAACACAGGAATACAAGAACATTTATTTTCGACCCTTTTTCAATCCTGCTGAAAGATAAGAAAGGAGTAGCTCCATCACCTCGCTCAACGACCTCCACAAAGGCCGAACAGAAGGTGGCTACTGGACGGAAGTAACCCTCTTAAACTAAACCAAAGACATTATTTGTTATCTAATTATTTGAATTAATTTATTATTATCTTGTTCAAAATTTTTTTAAAGGAAAATGCAGTCTTACTAATAATGTAGCTTGATCCCAGGCTCTCATCTGACACTAATAAGGCCCATCCTTCCCGACAAGAAATTGTTACTGTGAAGTTTCTACTATTGCCCATCGTCAATCAGTAGATTTGTGTTCTACAAATAAAGAAACATTCATCCACAAAGTTTGTGATATCATATATCATATCATATATGAACAGAAAGACAATAACATCAAGTGGAATTCTACCAATATGGGAAAAAATCCTCAGATTAATAGGTCTTGTTGATGGGTGTCATGTTCCCATCAGGTGACCCTCTTGAGTGGAAATATAGAGAAACATACTGTATATCGACAGAGCTTTCCATAAATCGACAAGGTGTGTTTATTCGCAATTATCCTACATTTCTGCACACTGTAACGGTTGAACTCACGATTCAAGGATTTTCCCAAATTCCTCTCTTTGTTTGCAGGGTATCGGAGGAGGACAGCTGTGCATGTATTGTACTGGCCTGGACCCACTCCTTGTTCACTCCCTACCAACATGCAGTCAGACCTGAGCACCAGCGCTACAGCACAGCTGTTTGGCAGAGGGAAGAGTGGTTTCCAGTGTCTCCAAACAAACTGTGCCTTGAACCAAGAAGATTCTGCATGGTCATCATTTCAACAGCACTGCTTCATAATTATCTCAAGCAGCATGGCCCTCCAGGTCCTCATGTTGCAGATGACCGCCTTGTTCCCATGGTGGAAGAGGCCAATGACAGGAATGGACGGGTAAACAGAGATGCTTTTGCTTTGCAGCGCTTGTATAAAAGCCTTTTGAATCGGCTAATTTGCATCGGCTGTTTGGATCTTCTGTTCTGTCTTTTGTATATAGAAAGTGAAAACCGTTGGAAACATTGATCTAGGAATGACAAACCTGCATCTAGTTATTGGAGAATACTGCATACATTGTATTGACACATTTACATAGGGCTGTTGAGACAAGGCAAGCGAAGTGAGTCCAATGTTCCTGCGTGTACATTGTAGGAATGTATATATTCTTACATTTCTATATTTCAAAAAAACGATTTTTTGAACCTGGGTCAATTGAAGATACATTTTACAAAGAGAAACTTAAACATCCCATTTTAAAAAAGAATGCAACGAAATCTGCTTGATGTGGCTGAATTGTGTTAGTGTTAGTATCAAGGTTATTTTGCCTCCAGCAGTCCTACTATGTTACAGCAGAACTTCTTGGGGAAGAAGAAGGATCTGTGGCCAAAAACAATGAACTGAATAGTGGAGTTACGTCTTCTTTCCTGTTTCCTCATGGATATATTCTACCGCAGAAAGATGATTCGCCCTAGTGGGTAACGCTCTAGGAAGGGGATTTTAATAGGTGCACTAGTGTTATGGGTAGTTATAGAGATAGTATCAGGGTTAGTGATAGTTAATGAGTTCGTAATAGGGTTAGGGTTATAGGAATAATTTTAGGGTTAGTGTTAGTTCTAAGGTCAGTAATAAGTTTAGTTTTAGTTAGGTACGCACTCATGCATACACACAAACACACACACACACACACACACACACACACACACACACACACACACACACACACACACACACACACACACACACACACTCTTTAACTCCCACACCCACATACACACACAAACATACAACTCTCTTTCACTCACTCACCCACATACAAACACACACACACACACACACACACACACACACACACACACACACACACACATACCCAAAGGCATACAAGCACACACACTCTTTCACTCACACAAAAACATCACAAAACACACATACACTATCTTTCATACACCCAAATCCATGCATGCAGGGACGCACCCACACACCCCCCCCCCCCCCCCCCCCCCACACACACACACACACACACACACACACACACACACACACAACCCTCATAGACAGTGAGCACATCTACCCATATGTGCCAATATTTATGACACATTTAAAGCTCTGGGTACCCAGCTATACATTACTCATATCTACTGGTGCTGGACAGAGAGAAATAAAGCTTTAATTCCAGGCATGTAAGCGCCAAGGCATGCTAAGGATCATGGGAAATGACTTGTTCTCCCTCGGCAAGACACTGTTCTCACGTTAGCGTCCTGCTGTGTCTCGGTGTAAGCCCAAAGTCACTCTTATTTTTGTATTTTTTTTTACGGCCGTCCGTATTAACGAGAACCAGAGGGAACAGCAAAGCGTGCATAACACCAAGCGTGAAGTGCAGGGAAAGGGGGGGGTTAAGAGATCGCAGAGACCCCCTTGTCCTCGACGCATATACTTGGAGTGTGCGCGTCTACACACACTGGGACACACTGTACCCACCTCCACCCCGAGATTTTTCCCAGGGTTTCCATCGTGACTCTATGCCAACGCAAGGGGTCCCTGGAAGGAATGACTTGTGTCTCAAGGTGTCCACTTACCGTGGGCTGCCTCCTCCTGGAAGCGGGCAGAACAATGTGTTTAATCACAACCGCTTCTTTTGCGAGGGCCAGAGATTTAATTCTATATAGAAGGCAAAAAACAAACAAGGGACTGTAGCGTAAGAAGACGTCTGTTTGCTAATTGATTCTATTAGCGGAATGTCACATCAGTCTCATTTCAACCCCTACACTCTCGTACCGGTTCAGAACTCAAATGTCAGACATACACGAGCGCATGCACATATGCATGCACACATACGCATACATACACACAAGCACACACACCGCGCACACACACATATGCTCACGCAAAAACACAAATGCACCACACATGCTCACGCACACACAAAAATGCACACATGTGCAGCCACATCCACAGGCGTGCAAGAACAGAAAGGTTACCGCTAGACAAAATGTATCTTAGTATTTATGTTCGCACACACAGAAAAACACACTTCCACACTCTCACACTCTCACACAGTCACGCATACACACACATACAGTCCATTGCAGAAATCACTCGTCCGGTGCCAGAACCCATTCATCAAGCACTCATAGCATGGCCCTGTCAACCTCCAAACCTGGGCCTATAGGCCTCAAGCCAGGGGCTCGAGTTCCGGGCTCCCCGCCAGTCTGTCATGGTCTTGGGACATGGGCCAGCTCTCCATCAGCTTTGATGTGAGCTGGAAAGCCAAATGGCAGCCGAGGGGTGGCCTCTCAGCACACAAGTTAAACAGCACCGAGAAGGTCAGTGAGCCTGATGAACCTAATGCTACCAAGCTCTTTGTTTAAATGTGGACATATACACAGAGTCACACACACACACACACACACACACACACACACACACACACACACACACACACACACACACACACACTCACACACACACACACACCAACATACAAACATGCTCTCACGGGCACACACACACACAGGGACACACAAGTGCAAACACCCCATTCACGTGTTCAAAAATAAAGTACATGGCATATACATAACATGGCATTTTCAGTTTTCCATTGCACATGCTTCCCATTACATATGCTGAAATATATTTTTTATTTTAATATGATTAAGTGGCCTTAATTGTTTGCATTGGACCCGACCTAATTAGCCCTGCAATAAATAGCCTTCTTTTATTGCTCTCCACACGCTGAGCTATAATTTGTCACATTTTCATCATGTTGAAGACTGAAATATAGCATTTATGGAGCACTGCCGGACTGGGAGACAGATAGCATTGGAGGAAGGCAGACACAAGCAATGAGTTGCTGAGTTATGTTCTGTTTAAACACACTGTGCCAACTCTCATCTGCATAGAGATTATTACTCCCTCTCACACGCACTCACTCCGCTCTTTCGCCCTCGCTCATTCTCTCCCTCTCCCTCTCTCTATTTAACTCTCTCTCTCGGTCTCTTTTGCATTTGCACACATGCACATAACAACGCTTCATTCACACCACATATTCATTTTTACAGCTTTTGGAACACTCACTAGGAGTTGGTCAAACCAATGGATAAAAACTTATAAAATAGCAAACAAATGCAGCCTTCATTGACAAACTCTATGGCTAAACAAATGTCGTTTGTGGAATTAATAAGGAAGAACAATAGGGGTATTATAATCTAATCAAACCCATCGTTTTAAGAAGTGAATCACTTTCTAGGACACATAATTGCCGTCGCTTCCAACAGATTTTGTTTTGTTTAACTCTGTTCTCTTTGATTCATTCTTCATTCTTTCCTTCGTTCTTTCTTTATTTCTCTCTCTCTCACTCCCTCTCTCTTTCGCTCTATCAGATGGAATGTGTGTTGTGTACTGTGAGATCTAGCGAATAAATTTGTCATGAGTGAAGTGAGGGAATCCTCCCCCCTCTCTCTCTCTCTCTCCCTAGCTCTGTCTCTCTCTCTCTCTCTCTCTCTCTCTCTCTCTCTCTTTGTCCCTCTCTCCCTCTCTCTCCCTATGTCTCTCTCTCTCTCTCTCTCTGTCTCTCTCTCTCTCTCTCCCTATGTCCCTCTCTCTCTCTGCTGGCCTAGTGTAAATAAGGGGTTCTGAATAAGCTACCAGATAGACCACCTGTGTCTCATATTTCAGTATGTTTGAGCATATTTCAGTACACTTGGTGGTCAAATAACAACAAGAAATTGTTATCTCCCCCCCTCCCACGCACACATACACCTCAGATGTCACCCCTTAACTGTGTGTATGTGTGTGTGTGTGTGTGTGTGTGTGTGTGTGTGTGTGTGTGTGTGTGTGTGTGTGTGTGTGTGTGTGTGTGTAGCTGTATGTATATATGTGTGTTTTTCTCTCTGCCTCATCTGTTGGTGAAAACCCTAAAAAACTTTGGATGGAATGCGTGCAAACTATATTAACTGTATAACTATGTATATATATATATAAGGTTTGGATGACCTCAGGCTGTGCCAGGGTAGCCTAAGTGGGAGTCTAGGGCAATAGGAAGTGTAAATGTTCCATGACTAGACACACGGGTGCATACAGTGAAACGCTCAGCTCGCATAAGAAGGTGTTGGCTTTATTGGACGTGGCGGCACATTACCCTGTGTATCCGGCTGGTCCGCTTATTTTGTGTTTTTTCCGTACCCGTTCCATACTGCGTTGATTCATTAAAACCACAAAGAGTGCTGTGTAATGAACTTGTTTAAACGTCTGATTTCATTAAGTGCTGTTTAATGGGGGGAGGGGAAGGGGGGAAGTGGGGGAGGTCCTGACTAGCCCGGCTGTCGGTCAAATGGAATAGATCGGAAAAAAAGTGGATGGAATTTTTGATCCCCCCCCATCCCCAGACGTAGGAAAAACCAAGGTATGGCAGATTTTAGACGCAGATCCCGCCGTAGGGCTCAGTCTTGGAGAAGTATGTGCTGTCAAAGGGTATTTCCCTTCATTGTCTTTAATTCCATACGAAGGAAGTTGTCTGTGGTCAAATTGTTCAACTTTCACGATGGCAGGGTTTAATTGTGTCAATACTACGGCTCATTTACGACTGTTTGTTTTAGACCTTTGGCCCTGTATCTAATTTAAAGACCCCACTTCCTGGCACTCGATTCAAAGGCAGTTGAATAAAATGCTTTTCCTATGATCTTAAAAACCATATTAACCACATTTAACATCAACTGAACTTAAACAACCATGAAACCAGATTTACACTTTATTTCACCCTGGACCATGCCAAAACAAAAGCCTTTTTATTTATTTTAAGTAATTTCTTACGTAAAGTTGACAATAACGAGTCCAAATGTTTTTCCAACCATTTTGCAGGATGGGAGCTATAGAGGATTGAGGTGATCCCCATGGCAACAGCGTAGTTTGCGTTGTGATTGATTGTCACCGGTGGCCCATGACTCCCCGGGATCCGTCTCAAACCCTGAGCTTTTACACCTCACCGCTGCGCTTCATTACGGAGAGAATTAAAGCAAATGACTTCATCTCCGAGATATCAGTCACTGTCTGGTCGTATCCCATTCTCTCTTTCTCTCTCTTTTCTTCTCTCTCTCTCTCTGTCTCTCTGTCTCTCTGTCTCTGTCTCTCTCGCTGTGTCTCTCTTCTTCTCTCTCTTCTTTCTCTCTCTTTCTCTCTCTCTCTCTCTCTCTCTCTCTCTCTCTCTTTCTTTCTTCCTTGTTAATTTGCTATTAATATTAGGCTGTGGCAGGAGTCCATTTTGCTAACCATATAAATGTGTAATGTCCGGACACAATGTCAGAACGAAAACATCGTGGTGTCCCATCGGTTCTGAACAGACCAGAGTTGAGCACAATGTTTCTTGGGATTCAGGAACTGCGAGTGAAACAGTGTGTTCATTGTGGCTGCAGTTCATGAATACAATTCTGAAACAATACTGTAACTATTTCTGTTAAAAGGGTTTTCCTTTCCCTTGTGTATTTTGCTCCCCATTACCAGTATCACCTTTGATAAAGCAGTCACGTGTTCACACAAGTCACACAAGAAGAGGCTCCAAATGGGTATTTTTTCTTCGTAAATAACTCCCTTGATTTTTTCCAACTCTGCATTGTTAACAATATTGTCGTTCTGGAAGAGCGAACATCCTCCAAAGGTTTGGGCGGTTGACGGCTTGTAAGTCGTGCATTGAGTCTTTGTGAGACACTGGAGATGAGAATGGGGGTGATACAAAAGAATGAACCAAATAACTGTGGTATTATCCCCTTCACCATAACTGGAGTGGATAGCGGGGATCCTGCAGCAGCCCCTGGGGCCCACTCTGCTGTAATCCACTGAGGATTAGTAGAATGACAGGATCACTCAGCCCCCTGTGTGGTAGAGACCATCACACACACACACACACACACACCCGCATGTACACATACGCACGCACACACATAGGCATGCACACACTCATACGCATATATGTGCACGCACATACACACACACTCACTCACACACATATACATACAGACACCCAGACACACACACACACACACACACACACACACACACACACACACACACACACACACACACACACACACACACACACAAACATACATACATATACACAGGCAAAAAAAGCACAGAGATGCATCACTGTACAAACACACACACACAATCACACACGCAGCACTTTGATGGTGGGAGAGCGGAGGGAAAGGGAAAGAGAGATCCCATGGCACACCACAAACAAGCGTGTCTCTTCCTGGGATGTAAACACGCTTCATCGTAGTGTAATGGGTTACAGACCTGGGAGCAGCAGGACAGCGTAACAAAGGAGACCAGGGAGCAGTAGGCGTCCTCTACGTTAACCTAGAACGACTGGGATAGGTGATGGGGTTGGCCCGAGAACAGAGCAGTGAGCAGCAAACGTGTGTGCATGCACGTGTAATCGTACCATCTTGAATGTCAGTTGGCGAACAACCCCTTGGATTGGAGTTTGTTTCGCAAAAAATATTGTTGTGAAACCATAAGACATCCATCATTGATATGATTCCCTTTTCAGGGTGAACCGGTGAAGCTGAGAGTCAGTCATTACGCGCATAAGTGCAACCGCGCGCCGTTCAAGGTGCAGATGTTTTCACATCTGTGAATAATGGTGACCAAAGTTAGCCGAAGCTGGTTGAAGACATACTACTTGAGACACACAGCCATACATGTACGCATGCACGCACTCACACACACACACGCACGCACATGCACACACACACACATAGAAACACACAAATACGCACACAAACACACGCACACACACACACACACACACACACACGCGCGTGCACGCACACACACACGCACACACACACACACACACACACAAACACACATGCGCATACAGGCACAATGTCTGTTTACTTTTCCTATCCTAGTTATCATAGGGGATTTCAACTGCCACAATGGAATTTGGATGCAACAGAGCATCATTGGTATGTAACTATACTCTATACTGTGGACACAAGGCATTATTAAAGAAAAAGGCTGCAGCACAATGAAGGAAGGAAATTACATCAACAAATGTATATTGTTGATTGTTGGACCTTGAAATATTTCCAGTATTTACGGCATCTACTGTAAGTATCAGTTTCCTTTTCACTATAAGTAATGTATAGGGAAGAGGAAAAAGAGGTCTGTTACTTACAGTAGATGTCGTAAATACTGGAAATATTTCAAGGTCCAACAATCAACTACGAAGATATGTTCAATTCGCTTTGGGGGCTTCTCCTTTAAAGATATCGGATTACTCTTCAGAGTAATCCGACAACATCATCATATCATGTACTATCATGAAAGCAATTTTATGACATTAGTCACATTTATTTGAATAGAAAACGTATCACAGTTACAATTTTAAAGAGCTTCATGGCTCTAGGGTTCATGACTCCCTCAAACTCAAAGAACCTCAGAAGAGCAACAGGAAGCCTCCTCTACCCAAATGGAGCAGAACCTTGAGAAGAAATCCGAACAGGACGAGGGATCCCTTCAATTTGGGGGCAAAGTGTTTAGTTCACAGGCCAGTGACTCATTGCAAGTATACATTCACCATGGCTCGCTGCAATGCTGGATGATGCTCTCTGTTGCATGATCATAATCACATCATGTATACAAGTCACCACACACACGCATGCATGCCACACGCACACACGCACCCACGGACAAACCACACACACACACACACACACACACACACACACACACACACACACACACACTCATTGCTTTGTGCTGTTCATATCTTGCAGCTATTTCCATGCAGTTGCTGCCCCATTTAAGCAGCCTGTGGTGGCAGAGGGGCGGGGGGGCGGGGTTCATGAGGGGACCCTTGGATGACGATGCCAGGGAGCACTGGTGGTGGTGGTGGTGGTGGTGGTGGTGGTGGGGGTGGGTGTGGTGGGGGTGGGGGTGGGGGTGGGGAGCACGGTAGTTCTGTGGCAGGGGCCTGTCCCCCTGATCCAGTCCAGACTCCCAGTGTTGGGACGTCACGGTGTGTGCTGTCCTACGCCTTGTCTTTAAAAACGCACGACCACAATCGCAAAATAGCTCCGGAATCCAGCTCTGCAGAGCTGTGTTATTTTGGCCCCGTGCTCGCTTTAAGGAGAGTTTTACTACAGTAAGACGCATGGAATGCAATGAGCTCCATTTTGGCTCTGATCACTGAGGCTTGCCAGAGCTGCAGCGATCACAGCCTGTACTCAAGCAACTCTGTGACGATTGTAGAGCGCGCACACACTCACACGCACTCCCTGACCACACACACACACACACACACACACACACAAACACACACAATGTGTAGTGTGTGTGTTTGCGCACCCTCCTATCACGTATACACTGTTGACTTTGTCTCCATGGCAGTCTGAAGGGCACCGTGCGCCCTTCCCGTCTCATAGGTTATGCTTGTGATTAGGTGGCGGCGGCGATCATGGAAATAGGAGTCTAGTTATTAGGCCTGCGGCCGTGCAGACACCACAGGGTTCACCTGCGGTCTGAGCCTGGTAGAGCGGAGGGCACAGGCCAGGGTTCCAGCAGAGGTTTGGTTTTCTCCGGCAGTGCCACCACGCCTGTGAAGTAAGTGTCAATGTATTACGGCGCTATTACTGCGGTTACTCCAGTTAGAGTCAGAGTTGTAAATTGGCATCCGTGTTATTTTTTCTCTTTTCTTTTTGCGTTCGTTTTTTTCTCTCTCTTCTTTTCCACTGTAGTAACTCAATCTAAGGGTGTTTTCTGAACGCTGTGGTCTGCAGATGTTTGCTCCGCTAGGAAGGAGGGCTGGATCTGGTGGTACATTAACCAGCTACTTTGTTCTAGGAAAAACACAAGCTCTCGCATAATGATCTGGAGAACCTCGCAGGAATGTTAACGTGATGGAGGGAGAATGGTAGGACGCCACTTGAAAGGCCGGGAGAGCTTAAGCTAGCTTTGCTTCCATCGGTTCCCTTTTGTCAGCATAATTATCACATATGCTTTCATTGGCCGCACTTGAGCACAGCCGCACTTGAGCACAAACTCCCTCATAGACTCTCACACACAGTGAGGTTCAAAATAATCAAATAAAGATAGGTTTTATTTTTCTTTCTTTTGATGATTTTTTTCACAGTGTTGTTGTTGTGATAGCGCTCAATTTGAGCAACGGCCTACTCAAAAGCGGGCTGCCTATATTTTTCTTGGAGCCGCTGAATGTGAACCGAATAGGATAAGGTTATATTCCCCCATAGCTTGTGTTCTTAGATAAACAGCTTCAAAACAGAGCGTACGACAGATCCCATCTGCCAAGATAACGCTGTCTGAGCCTGTCTCACTCACCTATGAGTGTGTGTGTGTGTGTGTATGTGTGTGTGTGTGTGTGTGTGTGTGTGTGTGTGCGCGTGTGTGTGTGTGTGTGTGTGTGTGTGCGTGTGTGTGTGTGTGTTTGCATGCGCTCTTAGTGAACTTCTTTAACCACCCGGATAACCACAGGACCAGAAGAGAGAAAAAATAAAAAGAAAGAAATGAGAGACAGTGTTGTTCTTTGCAGAGCAGCCATGTCATTATTTAGAAACACACCCGCATCCCCACCTAATCTGGTGGCAAGCAGGGCGGAGAGGCGTGAGAGGCGTGGGGGCGGACAGGTGAAGGGGCACAGAGGCCAGCAGTAGGGGTCCTGCAGTGTTCTGCTTGAACAATTTGTCTCTGATGTTACTTCCAAGTTTTCTGCATGTACGCGTGTGTGCATGTGTGTTTTCATATGTGTGTGTTGGTGTGTGTGTGCGTGCGTGCGATACATCTGTGAAAAGCTTTAGTCTTAACACCCCCCCCCCCCCCCTCCTCAGCACCTGTGGGTCTCGGGTTTCCTACTGTAAGTGTTTTGTGCACCTGGACTACGTGTTCATCCCGTACCTACGACGGCTTCCCACCGCTACCCAAGTCAAGACACCAAACTCTTCCCTCCCCCCTAGCCTACAAGACACCAGCTTCTCAATTGCTCCCGCTCCCTGTATTTCACATCCTCCCAGAAAGACGAGGCCAAATGTGCAAATTCATTTTCATATAAAACCTTGCCGCTGACAAGAGGGGTCAACTATATAAGCGCTCCTGCAGGCCGCGGGGCTCTTTAACTCTGCACAGCTCTTCAGTCTTCATTATCGGAGCTGCAACTGCAGCACACACCTCCTTCTCCTCCGACCTGACCTTGTATCTTTCTCTCACTCCGGCCTCTTCCTGATTGGCAAGCATGACACGGATCACAAATGTAAACACTTGTCATGACGCAACACAATTTAGTGCCACTGCTGGAAGCTCAAGTGGAGCACTTACACACACACACACACACACACACACACACACACACACACACACACACACACACACACGTCCCTCCACACGAACACATAGGACCAATTGACAGGGTCACATATGGGATGTGCTCCTAAAGTCAGTATCATTTTACCAGTGTAAATATTAGTAAATGTCAAGACCGTTTACATAGTAATGGCAGGCCTTCAACAGCTCCGCTTTTCCTTAAAGCACGTTTTTCTCTGCTTCTCTCTCACTGCCTCGCTCCTTCCCACTCTCTCTCTCTGGGCATCTCTCCTCTCCTTCGTCACTTCCCATCCGGACCCCATGTAATCCCCTGCTTCTTATTACCACATCTTCCAGCCTCTCTACGGCCTAATCTCCTGCAAGGACTGACAAAAGGCTCAGTCATCTGCCAGAAAAAAATTAAAATAAACCATGACACATCATGATCACACCTTTCCCTTCCACTGAGCCTACGTCATGCGTGCGTCTCATTAAAATAAAAAGCCTACCAACCTTAGCTGAGTATTGCAGCGAAGCTGCCAATTGTAAAGCGAAAAAGAAAAAATATGATAGAACATCATGAGGGAACTGAAAAAAGTTGTGATTGGAAGAGCCAAGGCCGCGTTCCAAAGAGTTCAGCTCCATAGATTTGATTTACGCAATGAAAAATATTGAGGATTACTGGATGGATTCGGTCAGGTCTAGTGTGGTGCCAGCAGGATATCAAAATCATATCACAAATCAGAGTAAATGCCTGTACCACTTCTCTGCTTGTTTTATATTTGATATTTATTGAAACAAAGTAGGAGCATTGATCCAAATCTTTAAAAGTAACAAAACAGCTATAACAAATTGTTTAGCAAACCTCAAATTCACGGAGAAGCTTATAAATATACAATAGTTGGATTGGTATGGAGTAGGTACGCTAATGCTTAGTCTACTAATCATCACAGGTAAAGTGATAGTAACTGAGTGGTATTAAAGAGTGTGTGAGTGTGTGACAACGTAACGGCAAAGCTGTTCATGGTGAAAAGTGTTTTTAAAACATTAAGGTGCATTTCCCTTTACAAAAAACAACAACAAAACGGTGTGAAGCCAAATTTGTGAGAACAACTATGTGACAATAAGAAATGTTGACATAAACATTGATCGGTGTGTGAAGATGTCTCCATTTTCCATTCTAGAAGCTTTTCGAGAGAATCTGGATACGGGAAAATAAATACATACGATTTACTGATTTGTTGGAAAGACAAACTATATACACAGAGCGTGGAATATTTCACCATCATAACCAGAACATTGCCCCTTTATATTAAAAACCATGTAAGTATCATAGGATAATGTGAAGTGGATAATCTGTATTAATACGGAGAAAAATAAAAGTAAAATATAATGTTATATTCGCTGACGATGCACAGTGATTAAAAACAAACAGTTAAAACAGACAGACGCCTTTGGTCTGGGCTGGAGCCTGTTTCAAAGTGCATAATGGGAAGGGGGGCTTGTTGCAGTACCATGGATGAGCGCTAGGGATTCTGAGAAATCTTGGGTAGATCGTCCAATACCCAGTAAAGAAATCCAAAAGCCTGAATTTTTATTTTGCCGGCAGTGAACTTTCATATCGGCAGCTTTAACTAGACCTCAGCCAACATGTGGTCGACAATCAGACTAGGGCTTAAAAGACTGGTGTGAGACAGGGCCAGTGAAATCACATCCATAGATAAGAGTACAAAGGCATTCAAGTCAATGTCATCGCTCTTCCACTACAAAACACTGAACTTCTAACTATGCCACAAATTGTTAACTATTCTAGGGTCATGGGAAATAAAAATAAAAATCACTGACTTGTTGGACGAGCCAAATAAACGATATACTCAGGAATTAAAAAGGAAACGTGGCCTTTGTGGTGCAGCCAGATTGAGGCATTTACGGGGTTTGAAAAACTGATGACCTGGTGGTTAAAAAAAAAACTATAATCTGAAAATAAATATTACAAGATACTCTCAGTTTCTGAAAATGTACGATTTTTTTTGTTGAAAACTCTAAAATGGAGCAAAGAGTCAGTCTTTTTGCAACGGTATAATTGTTTAACTCTATAAATATAATTTATATAGTTTATTTTCTTTCTTTCCACTCTCTCTCCGTCCTCAAGACTTGTTCGTTTCCCCCGCTGCCTGGAAGCCCTCCAGGGAGGCGTGAACCGCCGGCCGCAAACAACTAAAACAATCCTCTTTTTTTTCATTCTTCCTTAGCATCTCTTTTCCCTCCTCCATCTCCTTCTCCTCCTCCTTCCGCCTTCTGCTCCTCCCCGCTCCTCCCACCTCACTTGCAGACAAACTGGTCCACCGTCTTGGTGCAGCGCTTGCACTTGACGTAGCAGCACCAGTGGAACTTGCAGTGGCAGCGCTCCACCACCTGGGCCTTGTACTGGTCGTAGCCGCGGCCGCAGCACATGAGCTCGCAGCCGTCCATGCCCTCCGACGTCTTGTTGCACAGCCGGCTCACCGTGCCCAGCGAGCCCGTGGTGTGGTTGAGCAGGCAGTAGTCCGGGCTGCCGTCGATGTACACCAGGTCGTGGCTGGTGGGCGGGTTGAACTTGCTGTGCGTCTGCACCATCTTGCCGCGCGAGTTGAGCTTCATGGAGGCGGCGCTGTCGTACTTCTCCTTGAGCGCGTCCCCCACCTTGCGGAAGTCGGCCAGCTGCAGCCAGCACGTCTTCAGGCTGCAGGAGCCCGACACGCCGTGGCACTTGCAGGACACGTGCGCCAGGTCCGACACGGTCTGGAGGGAGGGACAGAGGGAGAGGGAGAGAGGGAGAGAAGGGAGGAGCCAATGAGACATGTGGGCCAATGAAGGACACAGCGGTTTGATAACCGTCCCCCTGAGTAGGATGGTTTGGAGGGGGTCAGGGTGTTGGACTCCGATTTGAAAGTGACTGAACCTCAAAGTCTGCGGTTGACCTGTTGTGGAGTAAGTAACTGCTCCACCACATCCCTTACAGCTTACTTATGATACTGTATGCATCAAACACTATTCCCTGTAAGGCCCTTTGCGATACAGTGTATTATATATTACATATCTGCTCAATGACAAAATAATTCTCAACCACAGAAGAAAAAAACCTTTCAAATGTGTTCATTTGTAATCATTTTCCAAAATCTGTGCAGTGGTAAGTTTGGAATGTTTTTCATTCCTGTGCACACGCGCACACCAATTAATCAAAGAGCGGTAATCTTCCAAATCACTCCATGTGTGCTGCAGCATAAATGCCCTCGACTCATTGGTCCCGACTCTAAACAGGGGCGGTTGCCTGGCGACAGCACTTTGGCCCAGAGTGTTTTGTTTGAGGCAGTTTCAAGGCTTCTGGAATGGACTTGCAAAAAACCTCCACACCGCCTCCCAGGACAGACTGCCACCCCCCTGCAGATCAAAGTCCCGGGAGGGGTGGATGTGAGGGGGGGGGGGGGGGGGGGGGATTAAGCCGTTTTACAGATGATCAACGGGTGGATGCACTCATCTGATTGACCTGGATTATCTCACTCTCAACTCCCATCGCATTTGTCATCCCTCCCGCTGCTCTGGCTCAGTGTTGAGAACAGGAGGCTGCAGTAGACCACCGGCCCGCCCGCCCTCTGTCCCTCCCTCTCCCCCCCTCCCTCCCTCAACAAGTCTACTTCAGGAGAAGTTCCAGACCAAGGGCTGGGCGATAAGGAAACATCCATTTTCACAATAATTATGGGGAATTTGACACAATATCTTAAATTATATTGTAAATTATATGCTAGTGAATTCAAAAGGCATTCAAAAGTGTCCAACGGAGGGTCATTACGTTGAAGACCGTAAGACCAATTTCAAACATCTTAAAAATCGTATCATCATGTACATCGTAATTCTACATAAAAACTTGAGAAGTCGACATCTTCATTTTAACAGGATACAAAACCATTTGAAAAACGATTTAGGAACAAGCCCTATCCATCCATCCATCCATCCCTCCCTACCCTGCGTCCGGCCTCGTTGTTGTGCAGGTTCATCAGAAGTCGGGCGCTCTCAGCAGTGCCCTTGGGGTAGCTCTTCTCCCGCTCGCGCGCGTCCACAAACTCCTTGGAGAAGCGGTAGCCATAGTTGAGGTTGTCGCCGCAGCCGCCCCACAGCCAGTCCCGGGGAAGGTCCTTGGGCCGCGCCGCCCGGCTGCAGCCGCAGCTGGACAACTCCCCCTCGCGGCAGGCCCGGCTGACCGCGTTGACCACGCCCGCCGCACTGATGGCGTAGGTGAACGCCGTCTCGCGGCTCCCTACGGACACACACGGACGGCAGATGACATGGTCAGCGTGGGCTGTGAGCGGGACAACCTGTGTGACAACAGGTTGTATGGAGAGGGCCGTTACATTTAGAGAATTACCTTTTCAACCCTCACCACTTCATATCTACCACTCGTTACAGTGAGAGGGAGTAAAGGGTACAGTACAGAGACATGGAGGGAGAGAGACAAAGAACTGATGGAGAAACAGAGAGATACAGACAGACACAATCACAGGGACGTATATGGGAAAGATATGAAAATGGAGAACGACCAGATGTGTTCTACCCCAAAGCAGTTCCTATCTACCACTTGATATGATTACAGTGTGTAGATGTAGAGTGCTGTCCATGATGTCCCGTCACCAAAGGCATTTATGCAATTAAAGCTACGCCTTACAATCCCATGTGTGCATTGCATTCTTTTCACGGGGAGACCCTAGCGGGAATGATCGAGTTTTTAGAGGCCGCTTGCAAGACTCTCCATTATGACCTGCACTCACAGCGGTGAAATCAGCACATCTACCACTGGGAACACGCCAGAGCGAAGACAGCGCCCCCCGGTGACAGAGACCTCCCTCAGCAGCCAACTGCCATCGCTCCACAAATCACAGCCGACAGATACAGTATTACAGGAAAGAAAAAAACTCCCATCTGTGAATCCGTAGCTCCCAACTCAACCTGGAGCCACAGAACTATTAAATCTCTCTTCACTTCAGACCCAGCTAACATTTCCTCATCGGAGATCGGAATGAAACACATCTTGGAACTCTAAACACAAAATGGCCCAAAAGAAGGTAAAAAAAAAAGAGCAGAAATAGGAATCTCTTGCAAACTTTTTTTTTCTCCTCTCTTTCTCAAGTAACCACTAAAGAAGAAACCCACAGGCTGAATGTGAGTGGGTTTCTGAGAGAAATAGAGATGAGGAGATAGGCGACTGTAAGAAGAAGAAAAAAAAAATACTGCTGCCTTTTCCTACCGCTATAAGAGAAAGCTGTGTGCTGACAGAGAGGGGGGCCCGAAGAAAAAAACGACAGAGACGTAAAATAGCTCATATACCTGCTGGGCCAGCACTCAGGAGATCATCAAGTAATGGCAAAAACAGATAGAGGAGAGTCAGTCAAAAAAGATCAATTTGCGTTTGATCAGTCAAACGCAAATGCATGAAAAGGGGGAATAAGAAACGAGAGAAGAAAGAGCAACGGGGAGAAGGGAGCCTGCTGAGAAAGATAAGTCATAAGAAACACATAAAAAGGGGAATAAAAAACCCAGACGAAAACCAAACTGGGGAGTAGAGACAATACCATTTTAGACAATAAAAACTATAAATATGAGTCCCTAACCCTGACCTAATATAAAAAGAAAGGGTCCGAAGGGACAAGTCCGCTATGAAAGGTGCGCGGCTGGAGGTGGAGGCTGAACGCTGTCCAGATGGAAGTGCTGGCGACCGCGGGGCTGAGCGTAGGGGGGAAAGGTTCTGGGTCTAACGCAGATTTAAAACCATGCAGAGGAGATTGGCCTTATGGTGGACCTGTGGACAGACGAGCTGTCGTCTCCCACGCAGGCCCACCACCTCCCACCGCCGCCTGGGTTAGCGCAGTAAGCGAGGACTCCAGCCTCATGAGGAGTAACCCTAAATCACCTGCACTACTGGCTCTGAGAGGGAAGGGGAGCGAGAGGACGCACACTCAAGAGAGGCGATGCAGGTAGAGAGAACGGCGGAGGAGGAGAGGAACGTGGAGAATTCAGATGAGGTTCCTTTGAAGACTGATTGGTGGAGTGGAAGCCAGGAGAACTAAGGGCAGGGAGGAGGGGTTATCAAAAAAAAAGATCCAATAATCTGGGGCGCACGCACACGCACACACACGCACACACACACACTCTGAGCGGGCAGACACTCCCCAACGTCTGCACGTGCACGCCTCAGCAAAGTAAAACTAATAAAATCGGTCTGAAAGTGGTCCCAAAAGAACCCCCGTTCCCAGTGCGACTGATAAACAGTATCAAGCGCGGTCGTCTCCACACGATGCAGGCCGGCTGCACGGGCCCGGCCCAGCCGTAGCCAGACGGATTGGCCACGGCTCTACCTTGATCACCGCACTGACAGGCTATACTTTGACTCTCGCTCCGTCCCGAGAGTTATGATCGATACATGCCAACACTAAACAGACTTTCCGCTGACCCGTGTGGTGGGAGGCAAACAGCCAACCCAAACGGAGTCGTACCGTGTGAGATGAAAGAGTTCAACGCTGGGATTTTACTTTTTCAACCTCCCCCACCAAAAAAAAAAAAGCAGGGATGATTGGATAGTATTTTCCTGGCCTTTATAAAGAGACCGACGTGCTCTACCCTACTGTACATGCCGACGTGCGCGCCGACCCGCAAGGAACGTACATTATATATTTATCATTTATGTCTTCGGCCGGTTGAGTCCCGTTAGTTGTAAATGCAGCTCTGCAACGGTCTATGTGGGTGCGTGTGCATGTGTCTCTCTGTCAATGTTACAGAGATTATCCAGGGGGGGCCAGGGCCACATGCGATTTATCCAGCGATCTCACCCACCAACTATTCTCTCCACACAGCTGCTCAGAATCAGCTGCCCTGTACTACACACTCCCTCGGCAGTGCACCGACACGTTTACCCACGGCATACACACACCGGAAAACCTCAACTCTTAACAGGCCACCTGTGAATAACACGGGCCTGGGCAAGCCGGTCAAGAAACACACACATGCATGTAAGCGTGACTCAATGAAGTTATGCACGCATGAACAATACCAGACATGAAGGAATGACTCAATCCATGAATGAACGGATAAAAGAAAATAGTGCTCCCTGACAGCTTCTTACCGATCTGCATCACCCGCCCGAAGACGGACGAGTTGTCCACGGTGCTGCAGTTCCAGCGCCGGTGCCGGAACTGGTACTGGCACTCCCTGATGCCCGTCTTGGCGCCCTCGCCGATGTACTGCATGTGGTCCTGGTACAGCTGGCACAGCTTCTTCTGGCCCTGGGACAGGCCCACCAGCTGGCTGCACAGGGGCTGGGCCCCGATGATGTACGCCTCGGGGATGAGCAGCGGGTTCATGGCCAGGGACCTGGAGGGTCACGGCACGGGGGAACACCGACGCATGAGGTGAACACAGAGCGAACAAGTGGTGGAGGAACACACACAATGAGAGCAATGGTGTTGTTTTGGATGGACAGAAAGGGAAAGGCACGGAGAGCAGTCGGAGAGGGCCGATGGGAACAGCGCTAGTATGAGCGTCTGGTCAGGGAGCCACAGAACCTGATCAACTGGGGAGAGTGGCACACCAAAGACACGGCAAATACACGGGCGCACGCGTAGCCTTGCAGTGGTCCCACATAATAGAGAAAGAGCTACCAGTTGATTTGTTTTCCTCCACCCGTTTTTCTGTGTGACTTGTGCATACGTTCAATTTGTAAATCTTTCAGCATTGAAAGATGTCATCAGCGCTAAAGTTAACAAGCAAAAGAAGGCAGCACAGAAGGCAAATGCTTCAGAAAGCTTTTGATTGGTGGACAAAAAATATATTAGATGTTATTTTTTAATATGATCTTGAAAACAGCATGAAATGTCATAGCGACAGCATCCCACTACTGTAATTTAACACATTTCCTAGAATAACAGGTATTTGGCGGGGGGACCCAAACGGATGGAGAATGTTGATTTGACCCGTCAGGATCGGATGGGTTGGCACATGAATGAATGGTGCACGCTCGCTAGAGTGCGTGAGCCGCGTCGCAGGCTGCAGACGATACCGCAAACATGTCTCTATATCGGTGGTTCTTGTTGTCGTCGTCATTAACACACACACACACACACACACACACACACACACACACACACACACACACACACACACACACACACACACACACACACATAAATGAATATAAATTATGGAGGAATATTAGATTTGAACTAATAAACAGCTTCTTTGGGGGGATTTTGGCATAAGCTGTCGAGGAGATGACGAAATAAGTTAACAAGGTGAAAATGTAATTTCATGGTTGCTATGATTATTATGGAATAACAGTAACAAAAGTAGGATTGTATTAAATTTGTTAACATTCCGTTACACATACTTTTAACACCAGTGCTGGTGTTTCTGGGGATAGGGTCTTTAGGATAGCGGGGCACACACACGCACGCACGCACGCACGCACACACACACACACACAGTTCGGAAATACCCTGCAGTGGGGAATGCATTACACACACACACACACACACACACACACACACACAGTACTGAATTACACTGCAGTTGGGCATGCACACACACACACACACACACACACACACACACACACACACACACACACACACACACACACACACACACACACACACACACACACAGTTCTGGAATACACTGCAGTAGGGCATGCATTCACACACAGTACTGAAATACAATACAATGGGGGATGCATAAACATATAATAGGGAAATACACTGCAGTGATGCATGCATACACACACGTGCACTGGAGCATGCCTACTCCTTCCTTCCTGTTACCAAGTCCGTGCCTTAACATATTTGGATTTTGGACACGTTTTTACAAAAACCACAGCAATCTATGTTTTCTATAATATTCATAATTTTGGTTTGGCAAAGTGTGGAGAAGAAAAAAAGGAGGGAGAAAAAGGTCTTCCTGAAGAACTAATGTGCTACAGTCAGCATGTCTTATTACTGCATATGCAGTATGACTGCAGCTGAATAGGCTTGCTTAGCAAGCACACACAGGCCTCAGTTACAAAAACACACACACAAACACTCACACAAACACACGTTTTCACTAAATTCATCTTTATATAAATTAAAAGCCAAATACTTTTTTACACTACAAAAATATTTCTATATATTTTTTGCAGTATTTTTGCAGTCAACAAAAGGCAAGAAATCATGTATAAAAGATTGTTACAAGCATATAATGTGTTCAGAATAAATCGTATATATCTAAACATATTAATTTGGCAACACACACACACACACACACACACACACAGTTGAAAAGAAAGCCCAAAGACAACGTACCACCAGGAGTTGGCCTCCACAACCACCTGCATGATGAGGGTAAGCAGGGTGAGGGCGACCACACAGCGCCTGGAGTCCAGCAGGCTGCCCGAGGGCCAGCCTAGGGCCCGGCTCACACGTCCCCAGCCCAGGTTCATACTGCCTCTGATCTGGGGGACAGAGCGCAGAGCAGAGCTGGGATTAACCACGGTTCACTGAGTGGGAATACTTGACTGCGAGTGACAATTCAATGAATTTTCTGGTCGAAATTATTGGAAAGAGCATTGTACAAGGTGCAATGCTGATAGATATAGTGTGTGTGTGTGTGTGTGTGTGTGTGTGTGTGTGTGTGTGTGTGTGTGTGTGTGTGTGTTTTGTGTGTGTTGATGGGAGCTCTGGGGCCATCAGTGCAGAGACCATATTTAGCAGGTCTGAATGTCATTCATATATAAAAGATCGACAGGCAGCCAGAGAATAACAATGACCCCAGGATATCTGCTACAAGGCATTAGAGAAGTGTAAGAGATGTGTAAGAAAAGGGTAAGAGGACTAGGCCATGCAACACTGAACTAAATGGCTGAGTTGATTATACACTGGCGAATATTTTGTGTGTGAAGAGACATTTTAATCCGAAATCTTGACGTCAAAGTCACCACGTGACCAATGTATATATTTGACACATTTAGAATAATACTGTTCGTTGTATTTTTGTAGGCCGCTGATGAGTGACATTTTTTTGTAGAATTGAAACTCGTCTTTTCATTAGGCCTTGATATAAATATACCGGTAAAGCCTGAAAAAACTTAAAGGCCTAGCTTATTGTTTCTTCGGGCCTTTTGCATCATTTTACTGCGTAGGTCGTTAATTATCCGTGATTCCCAAAAAATGGGCCATTTAATAAAGTTTAATGAAATCTATTATTTTGTAATTGGCGCTTTTCTATTCAGATACTGTTGAAAGCCACGTCAGCGTTTAAAAAAACCTAAACCTCTTTTATAATTACATTAATAAGGTATTAGAAAAAGGTTAACCAGCACATCAATTGAAACGTATACAGTGCAAGCTTGGTCCTGGACAATTAGGGACAAACTGTTTCAACCTTTTTACAAAGCAAAACATGCCTCGCGGAGATTTATCTAGGCTACATTGTTTTTGTTGGTAGACAATCGCTGTAATTTATATCGTAGTTGTTGTATTTTTTAAACGTAGTCGCCAAGACTGTGATTGGTTAATACTCATTATAGACAAGGCCAAGTTCACCAACGGGCAGGCGCGCACACGCACGCTAAATGAGCGCTCACTGTCAGGCGCGCGCACGAAACATGTGCTTTCATTTTCCTTGTTCGTTGCCTCAAGAGCTGGCGGGTAAATTTCGCTTGTCTTTCTATTCTCCCACTAGAATCAAATAAATAGGACAAACAGGGCATGTTTCCGTATATAAATGTCGGCCTACCTGTGTAAGTCAAATAGTCCTCCAATAATATATAGGCCAATTTAAAATAGGCCTATATAATTTTACAGTTATATATAGGCTATAAATATAAATATGCTAAGCAATCTTTTAATTCCAGGATCGTTCAAACTCCATAAGAAAAGTAAGAGTTGACAATATGGGACTATTACACAGTAAAATTGAGAATAAAAGTAAATGGGATGGATTTCTGCTTTTAATAGTGGACTGTTTCACAGTGGAAATTGAACCAATTTGTCCAAACGAATTAAAACACGCTAAAACTACAAATAACAGAATTAGAGAACGCATGCTTAAAGAGTTAAGTTTTAAGGAAATTACAGCATAATTGAATGGTTCTAAAGCTCACAATTTAACAATTAACTGGCCGTGATCTTAATGCGCTAAACGGTGGATCGATCTCATGGATTCTATGAAAAAGTGCAAAGTTGTTCAGTTGTCGATTTGTTTGCCAAAATAATTATACAACTTAAATAATCAAATTCTGCTCAAAATATACCTACTATTAAAATGTGTTCAAATTCAGAGATTGGGTATGCCATGTTTGAATGTATAGCCGATAGGCCTTCATTATATGGCCTAGGCTAAATTTAATTTAACATTTGACTTTCAAATGTTTAGTAAACGGTACTTTTGGAGGATAGTCTACTAAAGTATTAGCATGATATTCCTTAAGGTTGAGAGTTCTTCTCTGTGAATTAAGCAACTAATTGATGGAGGATTTGACCTGCTACTCAACCAATCGCCTCTACCATCGTCGCACATCAAACCAGGAGAGGGAGCCAGGGACAAGGGTTTGATCTGCTGGTTTGGGACAGCGAAGGGACGGGCTGATCAAAACGCCCTTATAATCACTCCGGTTTCTTGGTCTCTGGATTTATAATAGATACGTTTACATTAGCAAATACAGATATCGAAAGAATATAAAATAACCAAGTTAAATATGCATTTCTCAATTGAATATCTTTCTGCATGTAGGCCACCCTAGGCGTCAGAGAAGGGCATCATGTTGCACGCATTGGATGAAGGGGACATTTACGCGTTGAATCGTGTACAGGTAGGCTAAATGCAACCTCATTTAGGGGGGTAGAGATACAACCATTTCTTTAGGCTACTTAAAAAAGAGGGATGCATGTGGAAAAACAGGTGAGACATAGCCAAGAGGCCTATACATACCACGGCCCGATGGAGGTCGTAATCCTTTTTTGTTGACAAATCAAACCAATATTATTCCACAGTAGCCAGGTGTCCCAGATCTCCTTCCCCGGTAGATGTGAATGGAAGTAACGTGGGATATGGAGTTGCAATGGGATAATTGACCCAAAATAACGGCAGTCTTTAATAGTTCTTGTTTTTGGTGTCGGGAGGCACACACACACACACACACACGCAACCTGGCAATCAGTTAACGTGTGTGCGTTTTCGTGCGCAGACAAAAAAGGTAAAGCTGTTTTCCCCAGCAGATGCACACTGTTTACATTAACATCCAAAAGGCAATGTGAATAATTGGCAGCTCTAACAAAATGTGTGTCTGATTTCTCAGTAGAGACAGTAACAAAAAACCCTCTCTCTCACAAGCAGCTCAACGGCCACTGGCAGCAGTCAGTATGAGCAGCAGCACACTTAGCTTCTTGTCTCTTGATAAGCCGATGACTGCTTTCTCATTCAAGGGGACCGATAGCCAGATTAGATGAAAGCAACGTGTGTGTAATCAAGGGGTCGCTAATTAAAAATGACTTGTTCCAGTCCTTCCTTCACACCTTCGGATACCTAACCCCCCTCTACCTGCGGGAACATCCACATATGAATCCTCGCCACAAACGTGTTGACAATCCACTCTCCATGCTGGACGAGAAATGAAAGTCGGAAAAATCCTTCACTCGAGCTTCAATAGTTCATATGCAAAAAAAAAAACAACAACCGCGAAGTCCAAATTGCATACAGCCTCTACACGGAGAGTGACCGTCGAAACGAAGCTCCCAAACTCTGGTTGGGAGTTGCACCTCCAAGCAAGGAACTTGTCGCCGGCGCAGTTAAAGCAGCTCTACGCACACCAGAGGCCACTTCGCTGAGTCTGTCCTCCCGGACCGAGTGTGCGTGTATTATGTGTGGAGGTGGTGTAGATATCGCGCAATCCTTTCTGTCACCTGCCTCGTCGCCTCCTTTCTCAAACTACCAAACTGCAGCACTGATGCTCAGCGCAAAACTTCAGGTGGCGCATGCGCCTGAGATTTTTTTTGTTTTTTTCTTCTTCTTCTTCTTCTTCTTCTAGGCACCAACTTTCAAGATCGAAGAATGCGGGCCAGCAAGGGGCAGACTTCGCATTTGAGTGTAGGTGAGACTGTAAAAAAAGAAAAAAAAGAAAGAGAGAGAAAATAAAAGGGCGGAACGGGCTGTAACAAAACAAGCGTCTCTATTACCTAAAATAAACGTATAAAGCACCCAAGGCTATTACCCTATCCACGCCGAGCAGAGTAGGGATTTTCAGTCGCAGGATATCGAGTTACAACTCGGTAAAATCAAGACAAGCAGGTCCACACTGAGTGCTTATACAGACTCCTCTCATCACTTCAAGGCATGGGAGCTCGGTTATTAACAATCGTCGTTATTTCAGGGTGCCTTATCAAATACCAAAACACAGCGGATCCATCTGGATTATTTATTGTTATTTTATGTAATGATATTTTTTCAAATTACACATTACGTTTTATTCCCCCCATCTTGTGTCACTCTTGGGATTATACCAACACGGATGGATGGATGAGATAGAGGTATTCTCCTAATACTGATAAATCTCTTAAACATTATTCTTGCACGCTTCATAGCTCTTATACATTTTAAGGTAGGTGGGTGGGGTTGTTCATAATAATCAACTTTCTTCAAATATACGATATTTGCAATAGGCATCCAAACAATTTTGTCATACACACATGCATCTGAACAGCAGTCTATAATGCCTGCTCAACTACTTAAATGTGCCCTCCTCAAAGGCACATTGAGGCCACAATGTATATACGTTCTGGAGTAAAGAATATGCAAAGTATCTTGTCGGCTTCTCGTGCCGCTACCACTCAGCCACTACAATAAAGACTTGTTGAACGGAAAGCTCATGCAGTGCATGCAGTTCCTTTGTGAGATAATGTGTGTGCGTGTGTGTGTGTGTGTGTGTGTGTGTGTGTGTGTGTGTGTGTGTGTGTGTGTGTGTGTGTAACATCTGGGACGCCTCAGACAAGTGGCCAGAGATAACAGAACCGGGACATCAATAGGCTGGCAGAGCAGCCAATCAGATCGTTCCAAACGCTGAAAAAGGGACATTGGAACCAAAAACGTTATTTCTTTCACCCCCATCAAGCAAAATAGTATAAAGTGGCTGTGCACGCCTGCTAGAGCTCTGCACTTAGCTAGCATTTAGTGGTGGACGCGGCAGTGGCTCAGCCTGTGTTAGTAGGGGGGGGGGATGAATGCCCAGCCCCCTCCTCCCATACCATGCTAGGCTACCCCTCCCTCTATTACCCCTCCCTCTACCCCCATCCCCCCAGGAGGAAAACGGGGCAACATCTGGCTGAGTTTATGAGAGGGAGAGAGAGGGAGAGAGATAGGGAGAGAGAGAGAGAAAGAGAGAGAAGAATTGGTAGACCATGAAAAGTGGAAAGAAATCTTACTTGGGCAACCCAAGAGGCCATTGTTGAGGTGGCCATTAGTGGCGGTGAAACTATAATCTTATGAAAATACCCATTGTTGTACAGCGCGTTACCGTTGGAAACGTCAACGCTCAGATGTCTCTCTGAGAAAGCAAATGGTCCAGTCCTTGAGAAAATGTCTTCTTTATTTAAACAACACGTACAAGCTGACCACGTCAAAACACTAGAACAATCACATTAGTATTGTGACCCCACCCCTAGTCACACACACACACACACACACACACACACACACACACACGTAGGCACACACACCTACTCACACTTATTTACAGAAAGTGTACAGTTAAGGGGAATTGGATATAGTTAAATTATAACACATAACTATTGTACAATATATCATCATGACATCATCATGACATCATCATCAGTACAATACAAAAAACAGGCAGTACATTGCCTTTAAATGAAAGTCACTTAATTTAAAGGATAGCCAATTGGTCGCTAAACCAATAAATAAAAGATCAAATATCAACATTTGACACACACACAAAAACACACACACACACACACACACACACACACACCCACCCACACACACACACACACACACACACACACTAAAATCTGGCACCCAAACTATGTTGGATATAGAAAACAGAAATGGAACGGACCAATATAATGGTTGATTCAACAAAAAATTAAGAGAAAAACAGAGGGAACCATAAATTAAAGTAGTGTTGTGCCATCTCCAAGGTTACGTTTCAGGTTATGAGTCGAGGGGCAGGTGTCAGATGACCCGACGGGGCATCATTCATCCCAACACAGACCCCTTGGTTATCACTGGACGGTCGGGCTGGAGACAGTCAACCGGACGAGTCAATGAAACCAAAAGTCACATCTTATGTCTTAATGTGTTCCCTTATTTGTGCTAGACCCAGAGGTGGTTCCTTTGGCACGTTGCACCGTGAAGGTTCCTGTGTGCATGGTGAGGTCCATGTTGTGAGAGTGAAAATAGTCTGCAGACCTGAACAGACGTACCCTAACCATCAGGCTGGCTGAGGTTGGACGTGTCTGCATGGCTGTCTCTGGTACAGCACGAGTGGTCCTACTTGTGCTGTAATCCCAGCCTGTGACAGCGGAATGATTGTCGGTACATGTGCAGCCAGAAGTACATAGCACTGCAATTCTACACTATTGAAAACAGCTCGGGCGGGGGGGGGGGGGGGGGGGGGGGGGGAATAAAGGCAACACCAGTACCCTGTAGTCCCAAGATGGCGGGTCATTCCCAGGATCGTTTGAGTGAAAGGAGCAAGGAGGTATACCGGAGATGTTCTAAATGCAGAAGGGTTGTAGTTCTCCAACCGAGATGCTTCTCTGTGTCCTGTTGAGCGTTGATCAACTGAATTCTATCATTTTCCCCAATGCCGTGGGTAAGTGATTATGTGTGTGTGTTTGAATGTGTGTGTGTGTAGGCATTGTTTAGTGTGTATGCTGGTGAGGGGGAGGGGGGGTGTAGGGGTGGTGAGTGATGTCTTGAGGCTCTTGGCATGGCTCGGCAAGGGACTGTGGAGGGAAAAAGAGAACAACATTAGGATAAAGGTAAAACCAAGCTAAACAACAACAACAACCGTCCCACAGATACAAAATGGTTCCATCCTTAGATATGCTGCGGTAGGCTGTATCGTAAACATGTGTTTGCCTCTGTTTCAGAGGACGAGAACGTATGCTAAATATTAAAATACACAGACACTAATATTCTGTCTCTGGCTGGATGTTTGTGTTTTTCAGAGTTAAAAACTTGACCATTTTGTCCCTGTAGCTGTCTGGCAATTGTCCAGAGCTCCTTAAGAATGCTTTAAACGCACTTGGCACCAGTCCAAACATCAAGTGCTCATTTATAACAAACTGTGGCGGAATGTGTCTGTTATGCAGGCTGCCGGGGCAGACAGCAACCGCCATACAACTTTTTCTAAGGGGTGGCTTGGACAAAAAGACAAAAAAACACAATGATGTATGTCCAGCGGGACGGTGGCGCCTCATTGGCTGAGCAAACAGGACTCAAAATAGCCTACCAATCACTGAAGGTTCTATCATCAGTCACTCAGGGTATGGACGGGAGGAGGGGGGGACGACTAAAACCTGTGCATCTTTTGGTCGGGGGGGGGGGGGGGGGGCATGCAAGAGGAGGACGTAGAAACATTCTGATGGGTTTATAGGTGGTGTTAAGTGTATTTTATCTAACCCAGGAGAACCATCAAGTGGAGAGAGGGTTTGTTTTGTGTAAGGAAGTGTATGTTGAGAGTGGAGGAAAAGGCTTATGGAGTCTGCGCAGGACTGAGGGGCTGGTCGCATTTTCCCCTTCTCACTCTGATTGGATACAAGGCTGAAGAGGATCATCCATTATATCAGGAGTAAATAAACAGCCAGAGCAATTACAGCAAGTGCCATCATTTGTAATGCAACAATGTGTGTGTGTGTGCGTGATTGCACGTCTGTGCGTATGTGCGTGCGTGTGCGTGTATGTCTGCATGCATGTGTGTTTGCATGTGGGTGTGTGTGTGTGCATAAGAGCATTAGGGTCCACCTATGCAGGGTTGTGTGGGTAAACGTGAGCTCGTGTGTTGGGCCCCGTTCTCAGATTTCTCTTCTGCTGTCCGTACTTTAATTGATGATTCTGGGGCCAGAGAATCAACAAATAGGGCCCCGGGGCCGAGCATAATGGAGAGCAAATCCTGCCCCTCAATCCTGCAAGAAGACCACTCCTCTTTCTTTTCTGTCAACACCTTAGTACCTCTAGACAACAGAGGCATTCACCACACACACACACACACACACACACACACACACACACACTGCAGAAAGCATCATCCTTCTTAGAAATGTCTAGTAGAACCAGGATTCTTGAATTCCTTGGAGTATTGTCGTTTTCAAAGATGTTATTACTTTTCATTTAATAAAGAAGGCCAGCGATGTTCATGCAGTATGGAACCTGGATGTACGCTGTGAAGTTGAGCTGATAAATTGCGCGTGGCATTCTGTGGCATTCTTCAAAGAAATAGCTAATAAACTATGTACTGTATTTAGAGGTCTGTCTTTAGGCAAAGTTATATTGGGAAATAGTGTCAATACAAGTGCATTACATTCTTCTACATTCTTCAACAAGATCCCTTGTGACAGTTGGACAATGCCAAATTTGATCCAACCTCCTAAACATATACCATCATAGATTAAACAGACAAAGGGGGAACAAAATGGTGGACCGACATCCAGTATCTAGTGGATTTGAGATAAAGGGCTATTTTCATTCCATGCTATATCCTTAAACATGATGTGGCTTGAAACAGCACCGCCATCACTTGCAGAATGTGACAAGTGTCCCCATTGTTCGCAGGGTAGCAGAGAAATAACTGCCCAGTTTGGGAGACGCAGGGTCTTACCATTTCTAATCTACAGACACTGTTGAGTAGGAAAAAGAATTGTAACGGAAACCTTCCAGTAATGGAATGACTTAGTATCATGGAATTTATCCGCAGTGTACCTTTGTTATTTTAGTTATGTTGTTAGGGAGGAAGTGCGTCATGTACGTGTATATGCTTAAAGGCCCAATGATTATTTAAACTGTCAACTTGTTGTGACAGGGTGTTAAATTGTATTTTAAATGTTTTAATTCTTTCATTTACGTTTATGTACAGAAAGGTACAGCTGTTATATAATGGAACAGCGTAATAAGGTTGCGTATAGAACAGCATTCATGATACTTGTAGCTGTTTTATAGCTGTGCAGGCTATTAAACTAATGACATATACACTGTTAAATGACGTAATGGAAATGTAATGCAGCGTACTATAAATGTAAACGTATCCATCATCAGGCTTGTCAAAGGTACGGCGGACATGACAGGACATTATCTTTCGTTTCATGTGCGTGTCCCGCAAGGTACATTAATGAGTCATACTGGCCTAAAGAATTGATTATCTCAATATACAATATATGTCATGTGACATCCATTCACAATTTTTTAAAAGGAATTTATAAAGTGGTATGGTGGATACAATATATCCACCATACCACTATACATACTATTAGCATGTTCAGAGAATGTCTTTAAAGAACGGTAAATGAAGAAAGTAACTACATCTCATGATGGGATTTATGGAATATTCCGAGAAGAGATGAAGCATTTGGCCCCCTTGGAAGATGACATACGTTGCTACTGAGACCTATTGAGTATCCATACAAACAAATAGTGAAGCCATGGAATTGTAAGGGGCTATATGGAAAGCGTTGGTAGTGCGTGTGGTAAAGTCAGCCCCTCACAGTCTGAAGTATTCTGCAATCCTCAGAAGGATAAGCAGCAATAAAGCTTGAGCGTTAACGTTTGACACCCGCTCCCACGCAACACACATTCCCCCTCTCAACGTGGACAACATGCTATATTTATGACAGCCGCTTCTAATGGAAACTCTCTCCCAGCAAATGCCCTTCTTCCTTAAATTCAAAGTTATTGTAATTCTTCTCCGACATATGTTGTGGATGTGTAACTATGATCCTAACGTGTTCGTACACATTAAAACAACAGATGATGTAGTTTACACTCATCTTTCTATTTTTTGAACGCCGTGTGACCTCAAAGGCCCCTATCTTATTCTGATACCACCGCTATCTACCACCTCAGCCTCCACCACCGCCATCACCACCGCCACCCCCACCAACACCACCACTATCCTCAGTGAGTCCTGTCTCCCCTCCCATGCACCCCTCATCCTGCTGTCCCACTCCTCCGCTCTCGGCCTGCTTGATGGCGGACTCCGGAAAGGTGAAACCTTTCCCATATTAATACTGCTTTACGCCTGCCACCGCAGACAGGCAACAGATTGCCTTGTCAAATGCTGCCTCTGCGACCTCTGTTGGAGCAGCACTTGCTGTTTTGGAGGTAAAAATTGCTGTTTCTACACCTAACCTATGCACCTAATGGGTCGTTCGTCAAATTCAATGACGCTCGACTCGATCGTTTTTATCGGTCGTATTCGTACGATGCTAATCTGATCCCGGTAAAACCCGGATGGATGACAGCAAAAGGTGTTTGTTTGTGAACGAAGATAGTGAAAGGAGAAAAAAGGGTTGATTCGGCCCTACAGTCATGTGCGCTGCACTACTTGTCTATCAATGAGTGTGTTCATCCGTCCATCTGGGGAATTAGATATCCAAGCCATGAGTCGTGGTGTGCCCTTACCATGCTCCCCTTGTGTCTAAGTGGTACTAATGTAAACGTCTCGCAAAGGGAAAATATAGAAAAAAGAGTAGAAAGATCAGCGCAGTGTCTGAGTGGACCACCTATGCTAGACCTTCCCTTCTCCTCCCTCTCGTAACTCTCGGGATTCTCGCACTGCTAGCTAGCCAGAGCGGCAACACCTGCGCCACGGCTAGGCTAGGCTATGCAATGCCATGCTATGTTACGTCGGCCTAGCCAGTCTGCAGCAGTTCTTGATGAGGGCGGGGTGTCGGGGTTGGGATGGGAACACAAAGGGATGGATCTTATTGAGCAAAAGATTATAAAAACAATGCCCTCTTTATTCATCCCAGACTTTATCTTGATTCCGTTCCAAAGCGCTGACACACAGCCAGTGCTTCAGGCCATTAAACAGGTAGATGATCTACATGGTGCGATATTGACTTCAGCACCAATGCAGCCGTGTGGTTTACGGTTACCACAATTCATCGTAGTATCCTTTTATTGTTCTTTGAAAGGAAATTAATTAAAGGTCAAAGTCAGCCCTCCCAGGAAGAGGGAATCACTGCGACTTCACACAACTTCCAAAACGCTTTGTGAATTTCCATCAACATCAGCTTTTGTAGGGCAAACACAAACACAAACACACACACACACACACACACACACACACACACACACACACACACACACACACTAAGTGCCCTACAGATTTTTGCCCCCTGGCAATATGAACTCACTTTGAAACTATGGCCTTTTCTAAAACAGACAGCTCAATGTGGTCTCCATCAGGCTTTCCCAGGAACAGAGAACATCTCGTCTACAACAATTGCTTCAAGAGCTTACTCTCTCTTTTCTTGACCTCTCCTCTCCACCCCCTTCTCTTCCGTTCCTTTTTCCCCGCCCGACTTTTACAACTTCCTCCTGGTTTGGGCTGCAGGTCTAACCCAAACAAAACTCCATTTTTTAGTTATTGGCCCTCATGGCATGTAATGGAGAATCAAGCTAATTATCCATACAGCTGTTTTCACTTGCTTTTTATGTAAGCAATACCTGGTTGATCCACTGAGCAACAGTGAGGCCCTTCTTACGCTCCGGGCCTCCAGGCCGGCTGGAATTAGAGAGCAAAATGCCAGTTTCTCCTCCCCCTCCTCCTCCTCCTCCCCCCGGCCCCGATGCTGCCCGGACCCCTGAACCCACCTCCAAACACACAGCCTGATGTCCACCCCCCCCGCTCCACGCCCTGCCCCCCGCCCGCTATGCCTCCCACACCATCGCAGGGCTCGGTTTCCACTGCCCCGTGCACCTTTACAACCCACCCACCCTCTCCCCTTTGATGTCCGGCACAGCGGCGGCGGCGGCGTTTGAACCATGCAGGGATTTGGATGTGAGCAAGGGAGTCCTTGTTTTTGCACCACGGTTGCTTCCTGCCGTATCCACGAGGGAAGTGGTGCTGCGTTAGGTGTGGCATGTGTGGGGGATTGGAACAATGAGGGGGCGAGAGAAAGAGAGGGAAAAGTGAGCGAGTTAAAGGATGGGTGAGAAGTGAGAAAAGTAGAGCGCCATGGGAAGAAAGACAGAAAGGAGGAACACCGGTGAGGTGGAGAGGAGGAGAGGTGGTGAGGGGAGGAGGGGGGGGGGGGTGAAAGAAAAACAATCTCTCCACGGCTAATTACATAATTTCCTTCATCTGAGCAAACACACGTTGGGAGCAGGCGGCTGTGAGCGAGCCCTGCGGATGCCTCGTTTGGGGGTGGGGGGGTACTGAGGAGAGCTGTTCACGACCGGGCCCCAGCGGGGTTGCTCTGTGGCTCCGACCTGCTCACCGTACCGGGCAATACGCCTCTCCTTCTGCAGTGGAGGTGCAGCCAGAGAAGAGCTGCAGAAGGACTCTGGACTGTTTCTCTGATCATCTCATCACGCAGAGGGAGACAAGAACGCGGGTCGCAGGTCGTTCGAGCGTACCTTGACTCACTGTTTTCTTTGCCCCGGCAAACAGCCCATCTGTTCAGCACACACGCCACTAGGTGGAGTTGAATGAGAATGAGAACTGGTCGCCCGCATCAAAACTCATTTCGCTCCCGTGAAGAAGAATGGTGTGTGTCCCTGAATGAATCAGACACCAGTGTATACAGTTCACATGCATGTGTCATTCATTTCCTCGCTTTCTTCTCCCTCACAACTGACTTTTTTTTTCTGTTCTCCTCCTCCCATCTGGTTCTGCATGGTTCTGTTTTCTCAGTAGTTGTTCTCCTGTTCCTGTGCTAAGTTAACATCTGGCTCGGAGTGAACGGGACTTGCCGCATGACAGACGGGCACGCATACTCAGAGCGAGGGGAAGATAATCGTAGCCATCCTGGTGTTGATGTTATTGTTTTTTTTAAATTGCAGAACAACAAAAAAACGTTGGACAACCACAGAGGTATATAGGAGCAACGGCCCTGCCTTCATTGATTTCTCTCTCTCTCTCTGTCTCTCTGTCTCTCTCTCTCTCTCTGTCTCTCTGTCTCTCTCTCTCTGTCTCTGTCTCTGTCTCTCTCTCTCTCTCTCGCTCTCTCTCGCTCACTTTATCTCTGGCTCTCTCTCTCTCTAATCCTGTGAGGAATGACGGAGCGCTCTCAGTGGAATGACGGTGTGTCCGCTGAGCCTGGCCAAGGTGTGCCAGCGTACAACTGATACGGGTGGAATCTGCACTTCTCACTCCACTGTTATACGGTGGCTGTCCTGCCTTTTTGTTTTAGAACAGCCTCCATACTACCCTCAGTATGCAGGCCAGTTTTTGTATGGACATATATTGGAAAGCAAGGCATATGCACAGCGTGCACGTGTGTGCACGCACTTTAGCATGCAATGGTGCGCACGCACAAAGACACACATACATACACACACTTACACATACATAAACCTAATTTATTTATGTGTGTTCTAAAGTATATAAATAAACACTACAAAATATATTTTAAGAAAACAGCACTGAGGATATGACGTGTGCGGTGGAAGAAACAAGATCATGTTTGAATATTCATTCATTACTTTAGTAGCCGTGAGGCAAAAAAAACAAAAGTATGTTCATCAAAAGAGTTTATTGTTCGTGCAAGTTCAAACTACAGGTTCAAGCAGCGACAACAAAACTAAGTGTGTGGAATTTTATATCTCCATTTCGGAGCTTGTCCGCCCCCCCCCCCCCACCCCCACCCTTCCCTGTCTGTCTTCGCTCTCAGAAGTTCCTCCCTGCATAATCCCACCAATTTACTCCTTAAGGCCTTTATTCTCAGTTTCTCAGCACAGAATTCCATTCTCGCTCTTAATCTCTGCCTCTCTCTACCTCTCTCTGTCTCTCTCTCTCCTCTTGTATACTTTTCTTCTGCCTCTCTCTCCTTCTATGCACAGTTCAGGTGGAAGTGTTTATGTTACCGAGCGGGATGTTCAGAGCCCTGTCGCATGCATGCATTAGGGAGGAGATATGCCTGTGAATGTGTGTGTGTGTGTGTTTGTGCACCGGGCATGTGTGTGTGGGTGTGTGTGTATGTGTGTGCGTGCTCGTGTGTGTTTGGCTTTGCATTTGTGCATGGGTATGTTTCAGGCCAAGAGAGAGCCCGGGTCATGTAGCCGGGCCCTGACCTGCCACTAAACCCATGAGCAGAGTGGTAGTATGGGAAATCAAAGAAAGAGTCAGTCTGCACCACCCTTGCGTTCAATCACCATGCGGCTTTATCGGCTTAAAAGCAGCATGGTCTTTTCTGTAAAGTTTTCACCCTGGAAAGACACTGTACATTAAAAACTGAATGGAGAATTACTTGACAGTTCATAAAGCTATAATTCACAGCAGCTTCTGATATGACGTAGCCATTTCAGTCAGGTAGCTCTCTGTCACAGCATAGGGTCGCAGGCCGCCGGCCGGGCTAGCTCTATTTAATGGACGACTGGTGTCTAACATGGCAAGTCCTGCAGCTTTGTTAGAACTATCATGCAGCCGCCGGGGCCCATAGGAAAGGCTTCAGTGACCGGGGCCACAGGCTTCTGAACAGGGCCCGCATTCTGACACCGGGCCCGGGCCGGGCTACGGGATACGAGTGAAACCCAAGCCCACATTAAAGCGGCCCCATCAGGTAGGAGTTGGGGGAGAGGCCTCAGTGCTCTGGGGGTCTGTAGGGGTCCGGGCCGCCGAGGGCCTATCTCACCGCCCATCTGGAAAGGGAATCTGAGGGTAGTGTGATGTGCCGATAAGAGGCCTCGCGGAGTGACACGGTAACAGCCAACGGAGCCGGGGAATGGGAGGGGCTCTGCCGGGAAATGAACCCAGCTACGGTGCGCTCCCATGGGGGTTGGGCGGGGAGGCGAGGGGGGGGGGCAGGGGCGAGGGTTGGGGTTGGGAGCTGGGTAGAAGTGAGGGTGAATGGGTGCATGGTGGCGTCTCATTTGGGTTTTTAAAGGTTTGACCGAATGACCCCTGTACATATGCACATAGGTACCCAGAGGCAGGGCTTCACAATGAAACACATGCACGGTACGTGCACACTCTTTCTCTGCTTTATGAGCATTCATTTGCTAACACACACACATATATAGACACAAGCACACACACGCACACACACACACACACACACACACACACAGAGACACACACACACACACACACACACATGAAGAGGAATGCTGCTGAGAAAACAACACTCACATAACGCAGCAAAACAACAAATGATATGGAAAAGCTCCTGTTTCTCTCCTTCCTCCTGTGTTTGTTAGTGTACTACTGTCTTCTTCTAAATGCTACAAACTGGCCTTCATTGTAAACCTTCTCCGCCCTTCTCCTGATGTCTTTTCAAGATGAGGCCAAAATCCACGGCCAGCCATTTGGCATCTTTCTCACAGTCCAAGCACTCTCTCTCTCTCTCTCTGTCTCTCTCTCTCTCTGTCTCTCTCACTCTCTCTCTCTCCCTCTCTCTCTCTCTCTCTCTCTCTCTCTCGCTCTCTCTTTATCATCCTCCATGGCTACCTACAGCCTCCATCTCTCTCTCTACCTGCCTATCTATCAGCGTTCCACTAATCTTAGTTGGAGTTTCCTTCCTTCAGCCATTAATCATGGATCTTGTGCTGTTTTCAAATTGTTATTTCCGGTGTTTCCTGTTCCAATCGAGATCAACACACAAACACACACACACACACACACACAAACACACACACACACACACACACACACACACACAAACACACACACACTCACACACAGGGTGATAGTGACAGATCGCCAAGATAAGGTTGCAGAGGGGGCATTTTCTTTTGTGCGTGTGTGTGCGAAAGTGTGTGTGTGTTTGTGAGTGCGTGTCTGTGCGTGGGTCTATTTAGTATAGAGCAGATGGAGGTGGTGAGGTTTGGGTTTGGTGTACAAAGATGGAAGGGGGGGGGCAGTGGTGCAGCTATATTATTTACATTTCATCTCAAATCTATTTAGGATCATTTGAACCAGTTAAGCAAATAAATCTGATCCTTAAGATCCCAATCGCCTGTTAAAGAAAAACAGGCTGAAGTGTAGCAGCTAGTGGAAGGTCTTCCCCTCCAGTGTGTGTGTGTGTGTGTGTGCGTGTGTGTGTGTGTGTGTGTGCATAAGAGTTGTGCATACCTGTGTGTGTGAGTATATTTGTGTATGTGTGTCCATGACATCTATTCAGGAGCCCCAATAGTCATTATATTGATCCAGTGCAATCACAACAATCAGCTGGAAGGTGTGTTTGCTCCTCTGCCTGGATGACAATGTTTACTACCAGGGTATTGTGACCATGAAGCAATGTTAAATATATTATATGCATTAAATATATCCTCTTAGTCAAATCTGAGTGTTTTTACTTGTCAACCTACTTGTGTCCATGTGTGTGTGTTCATCTGTGTGTGTGTGTGTGTGTATGTGTGTGTGTTTGAGTGGTCATGCTTGGTTGGAGAGTTGTGTGCCTGTGTCTGTGTGCGCGCCAGCTCGTGTCTGCCGGTCAGCTTTATAGCCACAAGTCAGCTCATCATTCCATTGGCTCAGTGACTCTAAGGCTAGTGTATGGCCTCAGTCACATGAGCCACACAGCCAATAGGAGGATAAGCTCTGCCCTGATGCATGGCTACTTAATAGCATGCATGCTTTGGACTAGTAGGCATAGTGCCTATGCCACACTGTACGCAAAACTGTTACAGGAAGGTGCTACATCTCTCTATTACAGCCCCATACACTTACCCTTTCACGCTGTGATGGAGAGAGAGAGAGAGAGGGAGAGAGAGAGAGACAGAGAGAGAGAGAGAGAGAGAGACAGAGAATGAGAGAGAGAAAGACATTGAGAGAGCAAGAAAGAGAGAGAGAGGGAGAGAGAGAAAGACAGAGAGAGAGGGAGTGAGAGAGAAAAACAGAAAGAGAGATATAGATAGAGGGAGAGTGAGAGAAAGATGGATTGTGTGAGAGAATGAGCGGAGGCGAGAGAGAGAGAGAGAGAGAGAGAGAGAGAGAGAGAGAGAGAGAGAATGAAGAGAGTTAACAGATTATGTTTAAATAAAAGCTGAAGAAATGTCCAGCGGCTGTCTTCCGCCGTGGTCTAGCGTGGCTTCTCCAAGTGCAGTAAAACCTGCACGTGTGTATACACACCGTCGATTCTGTTCATGCAATATATACAACTCTGACAGCGAAGAGAAAACCTCAGCCGGCCGCCTAATCCAGTTTTAAATGACGGTGCATTCCTAGCTTAGCCCGAATCCTTAATTCAATATGAGTGCTATTTCAGATGGAAGGGAGGTGTGTGTTTTTTCGCGTGTGTGTGGGAAGGCTAGCCTGTGAGGTCCGCCATCGCCAGAAGGCACATAGTGTGGCTCAGGTTGGAGGGGGGGGGGGGGGGGATGGTTATTGAGAGAGAGAGAGCGAGAGAGAGCGAGAGAGAGAGAGAGAGAGAGAGAGAGAGAGAGAGAGAGAGAGAGAGAGAGAGAGAGATGTGGCGCAGGAGAGTTCTTAGGGAATGTTTTGGTTGGTGGGGGTAAAATGACCTGCCTCTTATGGCAAAGTACTTCAAGGTAAGGACCTGTGCGGGAGGCGGGCTAGGTTCTGTTTTTTTGGTTTAAGATATGGAATCCAACTCGGAGCAGAGAGGTTGGGTGTGTATGAGTCAGGCAGGAGGGGGAGAGAGGGGGTGAAAGGGGGGGTGAAAGGGAGAGAGAGGGGAGAGAGCAGCGTAGATGGGTAGCCTAGGTTGAAGCGCAAGGGGGTATCTTCTGTCCGGTGACAGAAGATACGACTCTGATGAAACACGGGGATGAAACACTTTTCCTTGAAAGCACACTAACACGGCAAACACAGGACAACTGTGGTACGGACAATATTTGAATCAATAAAGGCCATATGGTGGATGCTTTCATTCAAATCACATTGTCGGTTTATAAATATAAACCTGGAATAGGTGGGCCCAGTGAGCCGATCCCAGACAGGGTTACGTCATGCCCTAGAAGTTAAGCTACACAAGACTGCTGATGAACTGAAGCCATCTTTCTGGTCCGAGAGTAACTATGTTCGGGGCCTGAAGGCAACAGGATCCATGCTCTGAATTCACCATAGCCGCCTTCACCGTAAAACAACGCATCATGTGAAACAGACGGAACATGGGCAACATTTAACCGATTCCACAGTTTGGAATCACACCCCCCTTCCCCCCATCGGACCGGATGCACCTTTTGGCGGAACTATCCAGAACTTTGGAACACACCCCGGGAGTTCTGCGAGACACGACAAGCGGGGCCTGCGTGCCAGCGAGACTTAGCGGGAGATACCGAAGACGGTAAATAAGCGTCGTAGAATGTGACAGTGGCTTGGCTCTGTGCGCAGACAGAGGAGATAAATAATCCTCATTAGTTCCGACTGTGAAACACACGGTCAGATGTTATTTACTGCTGCAACACATTGTACTCATTAAACAAGCGCAGATAGAGACGTCCCCACTGACAACGCTTAGCATGTTAGCTGTATGTCATATCATAGCCTTTTCTGCTGTTGCTATTGCTAGCACCGCGGTCCCTTGTTTTATGATGGGGCTGTATGTAAACCTGTCTTCGCTGTGTTTGTGAAAGTCCATATTGCTGGATATTAACATGCTGTGTAACCACCAAATCACCTTTTGTTTAAGTTAGTCAAGCCACATGAAAGTGTGCTGTGCGCTCACGATGGGACAGATAAATAAAAGTTGATAGGCTGTACTAAAAATGACCCGTGGAAAAGTGATTTAGTGAAATGTATGCAGACTCCCAATAACTCATAACCTTGGTAAGAAGAATCCCATATGTGTATGTATGAAAGTAAATGTATGCGTGTGTGTGTGGGTGTCTGCGTGGGTGTTTTTTGTGCGTGTGAGTGTGTGTATATGTGTGCGTGTGTGTGTGCATGCTCGTGCGTGTGTATGTGTGTGTGCATGTGCGTGCTTGTGCGTGTGCGTGTGCATGTGTGTGTGTGTGTGTGTGTGGGGGAACGTGAACTCAGGGGATGTCAATTTAGCACGGGGCGGTGCGTGGAGTAGTATCGGCTTAAGGCCGAAAGAATTTCAAGCAAGGTCATGTGCTGATGTTTAT
>NC_136941.1:12460223-12465223 GCF_949987615.1 Pollachius pollachius
GATGATAGGGCAATTACGGCCGCACAACAGAGCCTTTTGCAAGCTGAGAGCGCCGCAATCAACCAATCAGCCTTTGGATGGCTTGACATGAAAAGAGAGCTTGGCCCTACTCGCCCTGGGGGTCAGCCCCAATTTACTCTATTTACCCACCCAGGAATCACCCTGTGTGTGTGTGTGTGTGTGTGTGTGTGTGTGTGTGAGTGTGTGTGTGTGTGTGTGTGTGTGTGTGTAGGGAGGGGACAGAGAGAGAGAGAGGAAGTGTGTATCTGAGAGAGTGAGAGAGATGCATATATATATATTTGTTTGTGTGTGTGTGCGTGTGTAATTGCTTGTGGTTGTGTGTGTGTGTGTGTGTGAGAGAGAGCGAGAGAGAGAGAGAGAGAGAGAGAGAGAGAGAGAGAGAGAGAGAGGGGGGGGGGTAGAGAGAACATGATGAAACAACTAGAGTAAGAGACTGGGAGAAAAAGGGACTTGAGATGAATGATGAATAAACATGAGAATGGCCGTGAGACAGTTGGGCACCCAAATCAAGTCACTGCCAAAATGGGGCAAGACGGAGGTAAATGGAGCGAGAGGAGGGAGGGTGGAGGGAAGGACGGAGGGACGGAGGGTGGAGGGAGAGGGGAGAGAGGAGGGAGAGGGGAGAGAGGAGGGAGATAGGAGTAGGGAGGACGGAGAGGGGAGAGAGTAGGGAGAGAGGAGTAGGGAGGACGGAGAGGGGAGAGAGGAGGGAGAGAGGAGTAGGGAGGATAGGGAGCAGGGAGTTTGGAGGGTGGAGAGGAGAGAGAGAGGAGTAGGGAGTGTGGAGAGGAGAGAAGAGAAAGAGAGGAGTAGGGAGGAAGGAGAGGAGAAGGAAGGGAGAGGAGTAGGGAGGGAGGAGAGGAGAGAGGAGTAGGGGGGGAGAGGAGGGGGAGAGGAGTAGTGAGGGTGAGAGGAGAGGAGAGGGTGGAGAGGAGAGAGGAGTAGGGAGAGAGGAGTAGGCAAAGAGGACAGAGAGAGGAGTAGGGAGGGGGGAGAGGAGAGAGAGAGGAGTAGGGAGGGGGGAGAGGAGAGAGAGAGGAGTAGGGAGGGGGGAGAGGAGAGAAGAGAAAGAGAGGAGTGGGGAGGGAGGAGAGGAGAGAGGAGTAGGGGGACAGAGGAGTAGTGAGGGTGAGAGGAGAGGAGAGGGTGGAGAGGAGAGAGGAGTAGGGAGAGAGGAGTAGGCAGAGAGGACAGAGAGAGGAGTAGAGATTGTGGAGAGGAGAGAGGAGGGAGAGAGAAGTAGGGAGGGGGAGAGGAGAGAGGAGGGAGCGAGGAGTAGGAAGGGTGGAGTGTGTGCGCATGGGCCGGGGGTGTACTTAGACACCTAAGAGTTGTTAGGCAGGTGAATTGGAGCGAAGGGGGAGAGTGTGTGTGTGGGGAGGGGGTGCTGGGGGAGGAGAGAAGGGGATGGGGGAGAGAGGCCTCGGGTTGTGTTTGTGAAGCTAAAAGGCCAGCAGTTTGGGGCCATTTGCTAACAATTTCCCCTTGGAGAGTGGTTCACACACACACACACACACACACACACACACACACACACACACACACACACACACACACACACACACACACACACACACACACACACACACACACACACACACACTCACACACTCACACACTCACTCTCTAAAGCCCACACTTAGAATGGGTCTCCAGAGTTCCATTGGGATTTGTCTGCCGTCTGAGATGAGGTATGTACACTTGCTGCTACTCTCACACTCAATGCAGCTAACAGTTTGATATGACGACTCATAATCACATAGTCACTCACAGTTCCACTACACGTGTGACTCAAGGAAATGATCCCACAAAGAACCTCACACTGACTTTGAACTTCTGAAAGGTACATTTAACAGACAGGCGAGAAGTGGCTTGATATTCAAATTTAAATGGACCTGCTGTAGTGTGTATGTGTGTGTGTGTGTGTGTGTGTGCCATGGCTAGGTTACAGAGCACTTAAACATACAATATAAATGATCACATCCAGACACTGGGGGAGGCAATATTTTAAGAGAGGGTGAGGGAGAGGGAGAGAGGGAGAGAAAGAGAGAGAGAGAGAGAGCGAGAGAGAGAGAGAGAGAGAGAGAGAGAGAGAGAGAAAGAGAGAGAGAGAGAGAGAGATTGATGAACACTGATTATTACTCTTTCTAGTTTTACTAGTATTTGAGAGTTGATGGGGGTTGGGGTGGAGTATCGTGTGTGTGTTTTGGTGTGTGTGTCTGTATGTCAGTGTGTGTGTGTGTGTGTGTGTTTGTGTGTGTGTGTGTGTGTGTGCGTGTGTGTGTGTGTGTGTGTGTGTGTGTGCCTGAACAACACTGTCCCGCTCCAGGGGTCCAGGCTGTGGTCTGTAATCAGCACCACATGACTGAGCCAAAGGAAGTTCTCTTACGAAGGACAGGAAGCAGGAAGAGAGACCACATCATTAGTCTCGCTCGTCCAAGCCCCACAGCCAATAGCAGGCACTGAAATGGAAAGAAGGGGTGTGGCCATTGTGCAAATGTGTGTATGCATATGTGTGTGTGCGTGTGTGTGTCTGTGCGTGAACGTGCTTGTGTACGCATTTCCGCATGTGTGCCTTTATTTGTGGATGCGTGTGTGCGTGTGGCTGTTTGCGTGTGTTTGCGTGCGTGATTGAGTGCATTCATGTGTATGCGTGTGTGTTTCTGCATGGGAGTAGGCTGTAGGCTGTTATTAATGAGTTATTTGTTTACTGCCTCTAATGAGTCCATGTTGTGTGTTTAGCAGAGCCACAGCAGAACCTCGGAGCAGGGCTGGGCCCATGGCCAGAACACTGGAGCTTTAGTCACTGCGGAGCTCACACAGCATAGGACACACACAAGCAAACACACGCACATACACAGACACGTTTCCACAGTGTCACACACACATAGACGCAGAGACACACAAATACACACACACACAGACACGCACGCACACACAAACACGCAAATACACATACAAACACACACCCGCACACACACACACACGACACACACGCAGCACACACATATAGATCCCGAGACAACGGAGACAAACGAGGAACAAATGATTCCATTGTGTGGTATGTATGTGCCCCTTTTCTCTCTGTCTCGCGATGGCGCAACCAGGCTTCATGTTTGAAGATGTGAAGCCCCCCCCCCCCCCCCCCACCACCACCCACCCACCGCCCCGCCAGCCCTCCCCGGCCCAAACGGCCGCCCCAGCCCCTATGCTCCGTCTCACCGTGCTGCCTGCTCCTCTCCTACCTCGCAGCTCTGCAAGCCATCAAGATTTGAGAGGCTAATTTCTGTCGATGGCTTACAGGTGGCCAGAGCAAGGTGAACCGCACACAGACACACACACACACACACACACCCCCCGCCCCACTCACACACACACACACACACACACACACATACATGCAATCAGACACGCAGAAAAGCAGAAAAGAACGCATGCACAAACATGTATTACAGCACAAACCAACAAACACAAAAAAGGGATGTTGTCAAGTGTTAAAGACTTGTACTTAGACAAAAATAAACCTATACTGTTGTGTGTGTCGGTGTGTGTGCATACATGCATGCATACACACACACACACACATACACACACACACACACACACAATCCACTAAAACAAACCCTTTTTTACAAACCCAATTCGAAAACATCAAAGAGGAAAACACACCTCAAAGGCAGCATGGCAAACACACACAGACACACATATACGCACACACTCTCACACACACCAACACACACACATATTAACACACACACACACACACACACACACACACACACACACACATATAGTAATACACAAAGGTAAAACACATGCCTCTTAAAATGCAAAAATTAAAACAATTACTCTTGTCAAGCATGAAGGCGTTTGAGGGTCGCATGGCCAGACTGTACCATTACTGAATTGCACTAAACCAACCCGAATACAACATCAGCATACACAGTGAGTGAATGCAGAATGAACCCCTGGAAGGTTGGGGGGACAAAGAGTAGACTGATAACTCTGCTCTAATCGCTGTGTTTGTTGTGCATCTGCACAGGCCGAACAGGAAGCGGGGTCAGCCTGTTTAACGCAGCGGCGCCCGACCCTTTGGCAGGGCATTAAAGGGGTCTGCCAGCCAATGGGTGTGTGTTCTGCTGTGAAATATGTTGCTCCAGAGGGGGGGATCGATCGGCAACAGTTGAGGGGGGGAGGGGGACATTTTAAAATGATGAGATTAGATATGGGATTGTCGGTGGTATCATAACTACAGAACTCAAGAAAATAAGATAGAGTAACAGACAAAAGACAAAATAAATACTGAATCGTCCGAATGTTTTCTTGTACTTTTCAATCAAGTATGCATGATAATCCAATATGTAAAGAGAAGGAAATACTGGCTTTACAACTTGTTGCCCTTAGTGAAGGTTGTGACTAGCTAGTAATTCCATGGAATTAGCTAGTCACATAAACACACACACACACAGACACACTTGCACACACACACACACACAAAAAAACACGCCCACACAAATGCTCGCACGCACACACACACACGCACATGCACACACACACAAACATACACACACGCACACACACACACACACACACACACAATCAGACAAAGGCCTACTTATGGCGGTCGGATAATGAATAAAAAAGATGACTTCAGATGGTCAACGCTCTAATCTGATCAATTTCCCTTGTTTCTTTGAAATGGTCTCATTCTGCACTTCCGTTCTGACGTTCCATAAAGCTCGCATCCCTACTCTCAGAGGGTTCTACAGACACGGAGAGACCCCCTGCCAAACTACAAGACCAACTCTCTCTGTTCCCAGAAAGCAGTGTGGACTGTGTATGTCCACACACACACACACAGACACACACACACACATTCACTTACGTGCTGGCAGTCAAAATCTTTGAAACTGGAGTCACTGGGCAAAATGATGCAAAATAAGATGAAAGCTCACACTTGCCCACATGCATTCTGCTGA
>NC_136941.1:12470223-12475223 GCF_949987615.1 Pollachius pollachius
CTCAGAGACACATATACATTTTTATGTGGATTAAAGCCTTAATACAAAAGATTCTAACATTATAGTATAAAACGACTAGACCCTATGTTAGATCATTTGTAGAGTTTCGTATTTACATTATCACAAATGTTCCCAACAATGCTCAAACCTCGAGACATCAATTGTATTATTCGAAGAAAGGGAGTGTTTCAATGGCATCCCCTTTACAACCTGACCTGCAGGTAAACACGGGAAACAGTAGTCCTGTAAATTACATTAGAGTCCTAATGTAGTGATATGATAGCTCAACATCAATCTCTTAATCCAATAAAATACTATGACAAGTGGCTCATACCAGCCCCTAATTGAATGAATCCTGTGACGTTACCATGTGACAACATCCTTCAACAAGTTATTTTCTGTATGATTGATTGACCATGGATAACAGCGCTTATTTCCCCAACGATGGATTTTCCACATAACTACAGCTGTTAGGGTAGTTGATCTGATGGTATGTTAGCAAGTTGGCGTTAGCTTCTAACGTTACTTGCGGCTATATCATTAGAATAAACACGCTATCAACTAATAAAAATGTCTTGAATGGCCTTGTCCTAAATCACGTTTGATCGATTTTCACCGGCACTGGTGGGGACGACAACTCCCCGACAGATAACAGATCCCACACTACTGTATGACGTCATCAAACTACGTCCTCTGTTATTGCTTCAGTTGAGAGACCCCTAGTGGCAGGATTACATGTTATACATTTAAGAATCAAAACAGGATCCCCTGAGATAAACAGTAATTACATTTCCTCAAATGTGCTTATTTTAGGCAAGGACTAACACAGGGTTACGTTTGACCACAGAATAGAAAGCGTAACTGAGTAGCAGGAGTATCACCTTTTTCATAATGATTACCATGGAGGAACCGTCTGGATACAGCAGTTGTAGTGACGTAAAGGAAAGAGGTCTCATTTTCCCTCAAACGGAGAGACAACAACCATGACTGAGCCAAACGCACCCACAGTGTACACGGCGACCCCTAGCCCAGTCAATCAACACGGCCACCTGATTTTGATAAAGACCGTAATACTCGGCCACTTAGCGCTTTCGGTTACCGTGGGCAACCGCCTCCAAGTGGAGTGCTGCTGGCCCGGCGGAAACGGCGGAGCACAGCACTGCTGGTTCTGTTTTAACGCGTCAAACACACTCACATCAAAAACACAGCCGGCGGCGGGCTAGACGTTGAGGAGCAAGGGTGGAGGGAGACCCCGAGAAGTGCAATGGATAGCAGCAGAGAGCGAGAGAGAGAGAGAGAGAGAGAGAGAGAGAGAGAGAGAGAGAGAGAGACAGAGGGTGAGGGAGAGAGACAGAGTGTGTGTGAGAGAGAGAGACAGAGAGAAAGCCATCAATTCAAAGGAACCCCCCCAAAATAAAAACCTGAGGATAAACAACCAATCAGGAAGGCAGCCCTGCTCACTGGCCCAATCAGAAAACATTCCACAGAGAATCATCTCTCCAAACCAAAACCCAACCAGCCCCGGGAGACAGACATAAAAACAAGCACTCAAACACACCCGCACACACACACACACACACACACACACACACACACACACACACACACACACACACACACACACACACACACACACACACACACACACACACACACACACACACAATCTGACCTAGATAGATTCCAGCATCCTAGCTAAGGTTTGGATCATGTCTGGCCTCACACAACTTAAAGCCTGCATTCAATCTCCCTCTTCTTTCGCCCCCTTTCTGGCTAGGCGTCTAACCATTTCTCCCCCTTATAGCTCAGCCTCACTCTAGCTCTCCCACCTTATAGCTCTGTCTTACTACATATCTCCCCCCTTCTAGCTTCGCGTTCCATCTCATCCCCCTTATGTCTCGGTCTCACTCCATCTCTCCACAGCAACAGCTATCTGGCTCACTACATACCTCTCCCTCTTAAATCTCTGTCTCACGCCTTCTCTCCTCCTTTAATCTCTGTCTCACGCCTTCTCTCCTCCTTATATCTCTGTCTCACTCCATCTCTCCCATCTCACAGCTCTATCTCACCCATATATCTGTCCCGCTCCATTTATCCATGTCTCCGCATCTTACTATTGTGTGTGCGTGTTTGTCTTTTAATCATTGCATGGCTATATATGTGCGTTTACCTCTATCTGTGTGCGTGTGAGAGAGTATATCAATTGTGTATGCATGTGTATGTTTGTGTGAGTTTGTGTGTGTTTCTGTGTGTATTGCGTGTTTGTGAATGTGTGTGGGTGTGTGTGCGTGTTTGTCTGTGAGTGTGTTGTGTGTGTGTCTGTATTCATCTGATCCCTGATTCTAATACAGACGGATGGGATCATTCCTGCCAAGACCCTCATTTCAAGGAATAGAAGGTCAGCTGGGATGGAGGAACAGACATTTAAGCCTGTGAAGTTCTCAGTTTGGGTTTTGGGAAGGAGGAAAAAGAGAGGGATATGTGAGCGAGAGAGATGAGGGAAAGAGAGAGAACAGTAGGTAACAAGGCATTGATATTTGAATAAGGATGCTGATGTGTGCAGATGTCTATGTGTATACATGTGAATGCGTATGCATACATGTGTGTGTGTATGTGTGTATTTATGTGTATGTATGTGTTTGTGTGTGTTTCTGTGTGTGTGAGGGTGTCTGTGTGTTTGATTTTCTGTCGGCATGCATGCATTCATGTGTGTGCGGGTGTGTGTGTGCCTGTGTGTGTGTGTGTGTGTCCGTGTGTGTGCATGTTTGTGTGTATTAGTATGTGAGACACTGCCTGTGCGTTGGTGTGTATGGCGTGTGTGTATCTGCCAGTGTTCCTGGCCGGGGTGCAGATGAGTGTGTGGTGGCAGAGATCCCCGCTTGGCAGGGGTTGTGTAAACTGAGGAGGGTCTTACATGGGCTCTAATCCTCTGCTGAATGTCGTCCTACAAGCACGGCTCGTCCAGATAAAACACAGGACAGAGAAACCGGGCCGTGCCGAAGAAGAGGGCGGTGAGGCAGAGAGGAAGAGAGAGAGACAGAGAGACAGAGAGAGAGAGGAGGAGCAAGAGATGGAGAGAGAGGGAGAGAGGGAGAATTATTGAGATGGAGGGTGAGATTAGGGGAGAGGGAGAGAGAGCGAGCGAGAGAGAGAGAGAGAGAGAGAGAGAGAGAGAGAGAGAGAGAGAGAGAGAGAGAGAGAGAGGATATTCGAGCAGGAATCAGGAAGTTAGATTGTTGTGTATGTTTCTGTGCATGCATGTTTTTGAGAGATGTGTGGAACGTTAAACACTTAAAAATTTTAAGACCTTTATTTTGTGCTCCAACAAAGTAGTACAAAAGCGTGAACAGAACACCTGGCTTTTGTATTATTATGCTAAAGCTCTAAATACAAGTCTTAAACTTTATCCGGCGGTTTCCTGATCTCTTTCCTTGTTAGAGTTTTAGTGTTGTACTTTCCACAACATAAATGTGCAAGGGTGCACTCAACGTGTGCACGCGCACGTGTGTGTGTGAGTGTGCGTGTGTGTCACCGACACCCTGAAGAAGTGCCTGACCCACAGGTCTGTTGCAGGAGCTTACAGCGGTGACATAGACACAGGCACTAATCTCTTGGTCTGGGCTGATCCAGTGACACAGGAGGGAGAGAGGCTAGTCTGGCATCTAATACTACTGTTACACTGTAAAACCCCACCTGTATTGGAAGAAGAAGAAGAAGAAGAAGAAGAAGAAGAAGAAGAAGAAGAAGAAGAAGAAGAAGAAGAAGAAGAAGAAGAAGAAGAAAACACACACACACACATTGCATCTGAAACCAGCAGAACCATTTCTGGTGCTGGAGCCAGAGGAGAGGTGCATTCTATAGCCGTGGGACACGGGCCTTATCCTGCGTTTTACGGCCCCTGTCATGTGGATACCCCCGCCCAGCAGAAGGTTACCGACCCCTTCCTGCACCTTTCCCCCCCTCGCTTCCATCGTCCAAGTTGTACATTTACATGACAGGATCCAGATTCTCCACGTCTCACCGTCTCACAGCCCAGAGACATCGGGTTGGTCTTTTGAAGAGGACCAAGGGCCGCCCCGACAATTGCAAATGCCTGACATTAATTATGGGGGGGAAACTTCACAGTTGACTTGGGTTGCATTTACTTATGCAAAGCCTCGGCCAGGATTCATGTCCCTGTCGGTGTGTCATCGGGGTGAACTAGACCTTCTGCATTTTCTTCTTGCTGGCTTCAAACCGGTGAAAAGGTAGAGAGAGAGAGAGAGAGACAGAGAGAGACAGAGAGAGAGAGAGACAGAGAGAGAGAGAGAGAGAGAGAGAGAGAGAGAGACAGAGAGAGAGAGAGAGAGAGAGATAGAGAGAGAGAGAGTCCCAACACACTCAGATGCTTTGAAAAATCCATTGGCAGAATACTTTGTGAGAAACACCAGGGATCATGTGTGGAGGGCGGCTGTGTGCGCAGAAGTGCCGTTCAAACAGTTTTAACCATGAAACCTCGCCGAAAGCCAAGGCCTTAAGATTGCCTTAGTTTCTGAGTAAACTATGATCCCTAGACCACCAAAATTAGTTTGTCGTCTTCTTTGGATATTTTGTTACGTCTTCTTTTATGTTGACGAACAGTGCAGCTCCATGCCCAAAGACGAACGTTGAACATATTTCACCTTTTGTGATATAAGGCCAGGCTCATCCCAAACGAGAACAAGGTTTGTTGGCTTTAACAAAAAAACAAAGTTGGCGTCGCATTTCTCCACACGCTGTTCTTTGTGTGAGGGGGTAGGCTTCATTCTACAGCTTGTCTGCTCTCTGTCCAAATAGTTTGCTTATCTTCAGAAACCTGGTTGCGTAGCACTGTGTTGCAACCTTATGAATGGTTCATGTAAAATGTATTTATATATGAATCAATATTAATTCATCCTAATAATTCCTATCTTGTTCAGAAGGACCTCAAGAGGTCGTCAGGCCGTCCCGTGATGTGGACACGGTACAAACACGCGGCCATC
>NC_136941.1:12480223-12490223 GCF_949987615.1 Pollachius pollachius
CACACACACACCGGTGGACACACACACACACTTAACACGATGCCAGGTACACTTCCCACACCGTTTCCCGCCCTACACAGACCCTTCTGCTCCACTTCTGGGTTCAAAGACATCCTGACCCAATGGGGGGGCTTTGATATAAACCCCCCAAAACAGGAATTATCGTTTATGACTCTGCATTCTCTATTTTATGCTTTTCGGCTTAGAGACTTAAGAAATCTGTATGAGCTATGCTGCGTTGTATTGTAATTAACCCCCTCCCCCCCAAACACACACACAGACACACACACACACACACACACACAGACACACACCAGCACACACACACTGGCATCCAACAGGGGTGGAGCAGTGCGATAAAAACTGCTTTTACTGGCCCTCGCTGAAATGAGCAGGGCAGAAACGGGGAGACAGACTCAGCCCCCCCCCCCCCCCCCCCCCAACCCCCCTCCACCAACTCGACCAATCTCTGGTTATTCTCACTCTGTCACTTTTACCACCTTGGGGCCATGCCGGTTCATTCTCCCAGGGCCCCTTTCTGCGGACTTAGTTTCCTAATACCACAGAGTTAGCCCACGGTTCACCGCCGCGGTCCACGCGCGCGGTTTTAGCTACCGGACGAACGACGCTCTTGTATCGGAAGGAGCGGGGCGGCCGTGAACCCTGCCAACGCCCCCGTCCCCACACACAGACACACACACAAACACACATACACCCACCCCGGCTCAAACCCATCTCAGATACATAAGTCACTGTAAAGAGGGCCAGTGGGGCAATGGTTTGTTTGGTAAGGTTGTGGTTACTGTGGATACCATCCTTGTTTCTCGCTAATGGCCACTAAAGCTGCCTCAAGAGACCTATTGTTTAGGAGGACAGGCTAACAACACACATAAACACACAAACACTGTTTAGCAACGTTGCACAGACATTTAGCAAAAGCTTGTCTAAAGGTTTGAGGGAAGGAGGATAAACCAAGTGAGGAGATGGACTTACGTTAAGATTTATTATTAAGTAAGGAGAGAACTCACTCAGTGGAAATGGAGCCAGCGCCTCCCTACGGGGAGATGTCTATCATGCCCAGATTCCTTCCTCGTCGTCCTGCGGGAAAAAAGACGCATAAATGTTAATCGCCCAGTTGTGTGTACATATATTTAATTGGTGTGTGTGAGTGTGTGTGTGTGTGTGTGTGTGTGTGTGTGTGTGTGTAGAAACACACAGTTTGGGGAAAGTCTGAATGAACGAATGCGGAATGAACGCGGGTGGACTGAAGTAACAGATGGGTAGAACCACAAAGGAAAGGCAGAACTCAATGTGACACACTGGGTTTGTTCCTAACGCAAGCCATGCTGTTGTCTATTGATTCCTCTGGTGCCTTTTAGTTACAGTGAGATTTAATCACAACAAGAAACGCGGTGTTTACGCATACAATGTGTGCGGAATATCATTGCCCGGGCTGACTGCTAAACATGAATATTTGCCTGAGCTTGAGACTGTGCAGCAACAAAAGCAATGCTAACGGGACAGCTAATGTACTTGGACACAAACCATGTGATGGTTAGCAAGAGCTGCTCACAAACTGTATCCAACGCAGGGCCCGCTTCATGCTATGCTAAGCTCGGGCCCAGTAAAGTCTGCACTAAAACTGCACTGTGCAATGAAACCTAAAGGCCTCGGCTGCCATCCATAGTGGCCCTGGCTGAAGTGAATGGTTGTGACAGGCCTGGTAAACTCAGTAAGGCTATAGCTAAGCTTAGGTTGTAATGGTCTTTCAATAGAACATGCTAGCTGCTAACGGCTAGCAAACAGTGAACGGCTGTGACAGGCGCTGTAAACAGAGCCAGACCCACGAGCACTCACAGCGCCAGGTTAAACACACATGCACACACACACACACACACACACACACACGTACAAACACACATACAAACGAGCAAGTGCCATTCGCACACACACACAAAAACACATCAGACCAAATGCCATGTGCTACCTCTCATAAACCAGGCAGCAACATGTCAAGGCTCAGAAAAAGGAAAAAGAACAACAACCCAAAAAAGAAAAGACCTTGTAATTCTGACTCTGATAAACACTTTATGGCTGTTCCCTATTTCCTCTCAGAGAGGGCTGGTGCCAGGGGTCTGGCAGTGGTGCTGCCGGGCCCTAAATGAGAACAACATGGCCGCCGCGTACACCCGTCAAACTGAACAGGCCCCTGTACAGATAAACAGAGACCTGGGGTGCATCTCAACAGGCTCCAACCACTTCCTTCCCTTGTCCCCTTCCATTAGGTTTCACCTGCCCAGTGCCCCATGTCCATCCCGGCTCAGCAGCCAGAGGACCAGGAGCCCCCGAGCTGGAGCGTTAGGATGGGCCCCGCAGAGCCCCAGTGAACCCTGAATGACGTGGGGTCTGGCCCCGGCGGGGCAACAGTGAGCTCTTATGATTGTGCTCTGTTTAAATGCATGCAATTGTAAGCCTAGGATTCCCCAAACGTTGACGTGCGCATGTACTGTATATTTTTCTGTGTCAGGATGTATGAGGTGTATGTGTGTGAGTGTGTGTGTGTGTGTGTGGGGGTGTGTGTGTGTGTGTGTAGGTGTGTGTGTGTGTGTGCGTGCGTGCGTGCGTGCGTGCGTGCGTGTGTGTGTGTGTGTGTGTGTGTGTGTTGTTCCTGTGTGTGTCAGCTCATGGGAAACGGTTTTGTTGTAGGTTCATCATTTGAATATAGCATGTGAGAGAAGGCGTGTGAATGTGTTTGTGTATCTTGTGTGCGTGTGTATATGCATGTGTTTTTGTGTGTGTGTGTATGTGTGTGTGTGTCTGTCTGTGTGCGTATGTGCATGTGTGTGTCTGCGAATGCATTTATGCATTTGTGTGTGTGTGTGTTTGTGTTTGTGTGTATGCGTTTGTACACGTGTGTTTGTGTGTATGTGCCTGTGTGTGAGTGTGTGTGTGCACGTGGCTGCGGTTGCCACTGTGTTATTCATGGCACTCGATGCGCCTTTGGCCCTGACACACTTGGAAAAGCACTGTGGTCTCCCGAGCAAGTACGCCGGCCCGTTTCATCATTATCGTCATTATCATCATCAATCATCCTCTCCGTGGCGTCCCTGAACCCTGTGTTGAACCACCGGCCTGGCTACCCTGCGCTGGGATACTAGATGGTGTGTGGAGTAGGGGGTGGGGGGGGGGGACTGTACAACGTAATGAAGGAAAGGAGACGAGAGGAAGAAGGCTAAAAATATGAGTTGGAAATATGGGCACATGTTTAGGGAAACTGAGTGAACAGAGTGATCCAATCAAAGGCTAGAGAGAGAGAGAGAGAGAGAGAGAGAGAGAGAGAGAGAGAGAGAGAGAGAGAGAGAGAGAGAGAGACCAAAGGAGCGATGAGATGAGTGGACAAGGATGGATAAAGATGGATTGAGATGGCCGGGGGAGATGAGAGAGAGAGAGAGAGCGGGAGACAGACAGAGTGAGGGAGAGAGAGAGAGAGAGAGAGAGAGAGAGAGAGAGAGAGAGAGAGAGAGAGGGAAGGAAAGAGGCAGAGGGAAGGTAAACAAATAAAGTAATTAATCACAAGCAGATAAAAAGGGGAAGATTAAAGGATACTTTGTTTAGAGGGAAAACAGTCTCACCTCAGGGCCCTGATCCTGACCCGTAGCTAGTACCCGCTTATACAAACACCCACACACACACACACACACATACACACACACACACACACACACACACACACACACACACACACACACACACACACACACACACACACACTCACACACACACACACACACGCAGACCTCTGGGGCCCTGCCCTGACCTCTGCTGAACTTCCACTAACTTCCACTGCTCCGGTCAAAGAGCAGATATGAGGAAAAGCCACAAAGTGATTGGCTGACCTCTGTCAACACTGTCGTACTTCTGTTTGTTGTTCGTGAAGATTGTGTGCTTGACACCGGCAAGAAATAGTTTAGAGTAGCTAGAGAGAGAGAGAGAGGGAGAAAGAGAGTGAGAGAGAGAGAAGAGAGAGAGAGAGAGAGAGAGAGAGAGAGAGAGAGAGAGAGAGAGAGGTGAAGGTGGCGAGACAGAGATTTTGTATATATTTGTATATGGAGTGTATTTTGTATATGGAGTATATTTGTATATGGAGTGTATTCAGCCAACCACTACAAAAAACAACCCGATACATATAATATATATATACATGTGGGAGCAGTAGAAAAACAAAAGTATTCTCTGTGCATTACTTTTGATTGTTCTTCCCATTTATTCCCAAACACCTAATTTCTTTACAGCCAAGAAAATATTTTAAGAGGAGATAATCCATCACATTTGTGAGTTATTTTGTTATTCTGGATTCACTTAACAAGACTTCCCAACAACCCTTATGGTACTTTCACTGCTGTTATGCTCTCTGCCCAAGCTGTTAAGTCCCATACATGTAGTGTGAAGAGCTCCTGTTTCATAGCACCAAGTCAAAAACAGTTGTCAACAGGGCAACAAAGTCCATAATTGAGAAGGGCTATTTCTACAACTAATGTGCAGTGACTGACTTAAGGTATACAGAAATAAAAACCGACCCTCACCATTTAAAATAGAGCGAGCCAGACACTTGGCTGCCAAAATACCCCAGCCGCCCTCCCTGGCTGTGTGAAACATGCAGTGTCCTTTACATACACGATCTACAAGATATATTGTAAAGTATCAGCAGCATTAAAAACGTTTGCCTTTAACCGTTTCACCCATGTAAGCTATCATCCATCCAGCATCCTGGCCCTAAGCCACTAGTCACGATTTATACGTCGATTTAAAGACCCTTTGGATTTTAGGGTCCGCCAAACGGCGTATACTATTACTAGAAACACTTTGGCCTCCCACACTGAGTTAAACGTCCAGCATATTTCAAACGCTGACATGACAGGGCCACACAGCTGTCAGTCATCCCGACCTTTCATTATACTGACTCACAGGCCAACAATTCCTCCGCCGCTCTCACCTGGAGCGCATCATCGCATGTGTGTAAGCGTGACGACTTGCAGTGTAGTCATATGCATATGTGTGTACGTGTATGTGTGTGTGTGTATTGTAGCACCATAGCACAACACAGGGCTCTAAAGATGCATGCCTAGTGCCTGTAAGCCTTAGACGAAGAAACAGTGCCTATCAGATAGAGGCGGTGATGGGGGCGGGGCTTAGGACTGAGGAGTGGGGGGAAATTCCCCGGTCACATTAATCTCCTGAGTAAGGAATTCCCCGCAATCAAATATTGGTGCGAGAACAATAGCACAATGATGAGTTTATACTGCTTTTTCCAAGAGCCAGGAGCGAAAGGCAACAGGTGGAACGCCATGTGAGATCACCGTGACTACTCTTTGAACAATGTTTACACTTGCTGGAAACCCCATCTGAATGGGTGGCAAAAAGGTTACGTTTCACAGACGGATTGGTATCGATAAGCAAACTACCTACCAAAAATGCAATGGAAGCACACACACACACACATACTGATGTGCATGTGTGCGTGTATGTGTGTGCAGCTGCACTGTATCCGTTGTGCATATAAGCACACATTGTATCTAAGCTCATCTGTGTACAAACAAAGGCACTCTATATGTCCTGCGGCCAGTTGGAGACAGAGAGACAGGGAGACAGACAGAGTGAGGTTGGCTGACGTTGAGAAACGAATGCCATAGCCACATAACCTCACACACACCAATCAAAACACAGATTTGGAAGTTCTCGCCCTGGGGCTCCTTATCTGAATGATGTGAAGAGCTGTGACTTGGCACCGAGAGAGAGCATTGCGGGAGAGAAGAGGGGGAGAGCAAAGGCTTAAAGAGGGAGGGGGGGGGGGAGTCACTGGTGCTGTCAGTGTCGAATGTGTAAAAGTGTAGTTGTCTCGGCTCAAAACGCTAACGTTGCGCAATATCCTCCAAAAACTGCAGATTACTTGCACATCTCTGTGAATGAATAGTGTGATCCTGTTTGTATTGAAAAATGTACGAGTGTGTGTGTGTGTGTGTGTGTGTGTGTGTGTGTGTGTGTGTGTGTGTTTTGATGCGTGTGTGAGTGTGTGTGTGTGTGTGTGTGTGTGTGTGTGTGTGTGTACGTGTGTGTGCGTTTGTTGCAAGAACTGACCTGGTCCATGTGGGGCCGGTGGTTGGCATGGGGCGGGCCCCTGGGGAGACTCCGGTGGTGCTGATGCACCTGGTGTGGGTGGTGTGGATGGTGCGGGTGAGGATGGTGTTGAGGGTGTTGAGGGTGTTGAGGGTGCGGATGGTGAGGATGGTGAGGCTGAGGATGAGGATGGTGGTGGTCTTCCTCGTAGTTTTCCGAAATCAGCTTCATCCGACTCTGAGTCTACGAAAAAACAAGGAGCGGAAATGAACCAACGTTCAGCTGCGGTGACACAGCCCCGACGCCAGCGATGATTCATAGTGGTTCTGTTCTCTGTTAATGAAAAGGAAATAACCATGTGAAACTAGAGGGTTCAATGCGGTTATCGAAATGATTAAGACGTGTTTTTATTGAAAGCGGTGGCCGATTAGAATAAAAGCACACGTGGCGGTAACATCTTGTCGGACAGGGCCGTAATGATGTGAGTCAGAGAACTGATGAAACAGTGCAGATGTCATCCACAATGCAGACAGCATTTAACTGAATCAGAGCGGCCCCCTCCCAGAGAGAACAGCAGTCGTTGCTAAGTGTTTGTTTCCCGTAGCCTGTGGCTAGGGCCCCGTCTAGACGAATGAAACCAAATCATCTCAAACGTCTTGGTTACAATCGACACTGCAAATCCTGCACTTATACCTACAGGCACGGTGTGCACTCTTGCCTGGTATTTTAATAGACATTGGTGTTTGTGCTTTAAAAAAAACAGAGGGATCCTGAAAATGTTGTTACTTTGAAAGGAGCTAAGCAGCCGTGGAGGACCAGCATGTAAAATCAGCCCTCCTCTCGCTCAGCTGTCTGGGGAGATAGACGCGGACAGAGTGGGTGCAGACACGCAGACGGGCTGAGCTCTATTCCCCGTCCTGGAACACAAGACTCCCTGGGGCCTGCATGAGTCAACGAGTGGGTGTGTACTGTGTGTTCACTGTGTGTGTCGGTGAGTGGTGGCTCAGACCAGTGAGGGTGGGGGGCGGGGGGGGGGGGGGTGGGGGGGGGGGGGGGGAGTTGAGGTGAGGTGAGGTGGGGTCAGTGACAGGGGGTACAAGTTGAAGGTGATGATTCATACATCCGCATCTGTCATCTCTCGCATCACGTTGTGTCTACCCCTAAACTTCCGCCGGGATCCGGGCAGCGCCAAAGAGCTGAGTCAGTGGTTGGGTCTAAAGCGGAGGTGGGTTACGGCTAGGGGGATGGGCGCTGGTTCGGGCAGACTGCTTCCTATTAAGGTCCCATCAGCTGGCCTGGAGATACCTCCAGGCTGATGAGTGGCCCAGATAAGGAGGAGGAGGAGGAGGAGGAGGAATAGGAGGCGAGACTTGAGGAAACGAGTCGTCAGGGGATCAGAGGAGAGGATGTGGCCGGGCGTGACATCTAAGGCTACCAATTAACTCCAATTGAAGAGGGCGCCATTAAGATAAGGTGAGAACATTGACACCAGGTTGGGCGAGAGACAGCGAAAGAGAGAGAGAAAGAGAGAGAGAGAGAGAGAGAGAGAGAGAGAGAGAGAGAGAGAGAGAGAGAGAGAGGGAAATGGGGAAGGTTCAGATGGTCATGAGACTGGTGTTTAAAGATAAAGGTTGGGTTGAGGAGTCTGGCCTCTCTGACCTGGCATGTTGACACTAGCAGGTGTGAACCATCCTGGTTATTAAAATGACACCTGTCCGTATTGCACCAAGAACAATTATTCTCCCAGGCCCATGAAACCTGTGCAACAATTGGAGGGTTGTTACTGTTCCAGGACATTTCACAGCACTGGCTGAGGGTTTAGCAGTTAGCTATTTAGTTCCCAAAATAAGCTTTCTGGCGAAAAGGTCAACTAGGCTAATCATGTAAAGTCCTTTTTTCCTGTGATCTGATTGCAACCATATTTGGTTGCAAAAAATAAAGGGTTTTCCTGAATAGATTCTGAATCTGTATGTGTGTGTGTGTGTGTGTGTGTGTGCGTGTTTGTGTGTGTGTGTGTGTGTGTGTGTGTGTGTGTGTGATCGGTGTGTATGTATATGCACGTGCATGCATGTGTGTGCCTTTATGGATAGTTAATGACTTACCCAAACCTAAGTGAATGCGCTGATTAATGAACTCGGAAAAGTCTGTCTGTGTGGTCAGTAAAGCCCACATTTGGTCATCTCATTTATATATATCAATCAGACGCAATTACTCTCATGAACATTCACAAGTACACGCACACTACATGCACCTCCACACAAACACACGTACACATACACACACACACACACACAAACACACACATGCATACACCCATGGACACACAATAACATTGCCAGTGCTATATGTATATTTAATTTGATGTGTACTTGTACATTTATGCATGCTGTACCTCTGGTATGGAATGTTTGTGTGTAATTTGTGTTAATTATTGGGTTGGCTGAGTAAACAGCAAGGTAATGGCTTTCAGGTCTGCCTGTGGATCAGGCAGGCCTGAGCAGACACAGGTGGCATCGGAGCGGACAGGAGGAGAGGGTCGAGAGGGGGGAGAGGAGAGGATAGGAGAGAGGAGGGGAGGAGAAGAGAGGAGAGAGAAGGGGAGGAGAGGAGAGGACAGGCAAGTGGAGGAGAGGAAGGGAGGAGACAAAAGGGAGAAGAGTGGGGGAGCGAGGAGAGTAGGGGAATGAAAGGGAGGAGGTAGAAGAAAAGAAGTGTGGAGGAGACATGAGGAGAGGGTTAGAGAGGAGAGGAGTCGGGAGGGGGAGCGAAGAGGAGAGACGAGGAGGGGAGAGGAAGAAAAGAGAGGAGTGGCGAAGAGATACGGAGAGAGAAAGAGAGGCAGGGAGAGGAGAGAATGTAGAGAGAGCCTGGAGGGGCAATGTTAGGAGAGGAGGGGAGGAAAGGGAGAATAGGTGAAGAGAGGTGAGGAAAGAAAAGCAAGGAAGAGGAGATGAGATGAGAGGAGTGGAGAGGGGACGGGAGTAGAGGAGAGGAGGGGAAAGGAGAGGAGAAGATAAAATGGAGCGAAGAGGAGAAAGCAGAGAGGGGCAAAGAAGGCAGCGAGCAGACGGGGTTACACAAGAGAAGGAGAGAGTAATCAAGCAGCACAGAGCCAAGGCGCGCCAGTCGATCACCGAGGCGGTTACTGGAAAGGCGGTGTGTATGCGTGTGTGCACATGTGTCCCAGTGTGTATCAAAGTGACATGGCTCATGTAAACAGGGCACGGGCAATCCCACAGCCGCAGTCACAGCTGCAGCCTATAAGCCTAAAACCCTCACTAAATCAGTGGCCCGCTGCATTAACACACATGGACACCGGGTCCAGGAGAAAAGGCCTTAAACAAACAAGCAGCTTGGGATCGACCACGTACGGCATTTTTTACAGCGCAGGACATTCCTTCAACCAGAGCATCAACCTTTTTTAAGTGTGTGTGTATGTGTGTGTCTGTGGTGTGTGTGCTTCTGTGTGTGTGCGCACATGTGTGTATTATCTTCCACCGAGTTAAAATAAATGATTGCAGTGTTTATCACAGTGGCCCTGATCTAAACAGGCAGATTGGTTTACTCATGCCTGTCTGTCTTTCTGTCCGTGGTGTGGCCCTCTGAGAGATTCTAAATTCATCCAAAGAGCAAACAAAAGAGAGGAAAGATATTGAGCACCTCACTGTCCTCCACGTGTGGAGCAGAACATCGAAAGGCTGGGATAGAGAAGGAGGGAGAGAGAGAGAGAGAGAGAGAGAGAGAGAGAGCAAGAGAGAGAGAGAGAGAGAGAGAGAGAGAGAGAAAGAAAGACAGGGAGAGAGAGAGAGGGAACTCCAACACCTCCGAGAACTCCAAATGAATCCTTCTTCATCTTCAAAGGACCAAAGACTGTTGGCCATCGATC
>NC_136941.1:12500223-12507723 GCF_949987615.1 Pollachius pollachius
AACCCCATCCACTCCCACACCAGTGTGACTGCTGGCAGGGGCTGGGGGTGGTGTCTATGGTGGTGGTGATGGTGGTGGAGGAGGGGATGTACTATGGGGGGAGGGGGGGTCTAATTGAAAGAGTATGTATCAGTTTTACAGAAACAAGGGGGAAAAATATGAGGGGACAAAAATCAACAAATCTGCCAAAAGTAGCCAAATGTTTAGAGTGGGAGCAGGGACGAGGAAAGATGGCTGACTGCTCCCAGGGATGAGGGGGAACAGACGGTCGGCACGGCATTCCAACGCCGAGAGAGAGACAGAGAGAAAGAGATAGATAGAGGGAGAGAGAGAGAGAGAGAGATTGAGCGATAGAGAGGGAGAGAGAGAGAGATAGAGATAGTGGGGGACAGAGAGAGGGAGAGAGAAGGGAGGATGCAGATAGAGATAGGAAGACAAAAGAAAAAAAGATTGTCTAAAAGGTAAAGAAAGAAAGGTAGAAAGAATTGGAGCGAGAGCGGGACCGGCTGTGCCGTGTGAAGTAGAAGGAAAAGAAGAAAAAAGTGAGAGCGTGAGAGACAGACGAAACTAGTGGCTGTGCATGAAGTACCCAGAGCAAGGCCTAGCCTCTTCCAGCCGTTCCCTAGCTAACTAACACCGTGTGGGCTCCACCGGTGGTTGGTCAGCGCATGTCACACGCTGTGCCATGCTGTTGACAGACAGCCGCACGCTTGTCACTTACACTTGAGGCTGGAGGGGCCATGACTGTAAGTGACATACGTAGAGCTAGCCCTAGCCCTGAACCACAGCCTAACCCCTCACATCCTCATTGCATCACCTGTCAGGGGTCAGGGCTCAGGGGTTAGGGAGACGGGGACAGGGGGAGAGCTGGTGTTGTCGTAGGACAAGGGAAATAAACAGGCCAGACTTGAGGACGGCTGTGATGGCGGTGATGTCACCGTCACCACCGTCTCCCAGATTTGGATAACCTCCCGAGGTCGCTGTGCTCGATGTGTGCGGGCGTATACATTCACACACACCGTGCACACACATTTTCACGTTTAACCTCGACCCGGTCACCAGAGAGTAAAAATACACCATGCCGGGGGATGAGGCAGTCTTGTGCTGTCACTCTCCACAGTTTGTCTTGTTGAAGGTCCGCCTTCTAAAGAGGGCTTGGGCCAATCGGATGAGATCTCTTGCAATAAACTGCACTCTTCTGGGAAAGCAAGGAGGTTTTCCCAGTTTCCTAAAAGAAAGGTTTGTTCTCAGGGGTTTCTGAACACTGAAGGAACAAAGTGGCAGTGCCTCGGTTGGGCATAGGAAACCACTTAGGGGGCCTAGCTGAATCGTACACATGGAGGGCCCGGGTCCGCTGAATGTGTAAGGGGCCAAGACTTTACATAATGTATGCATGATGTAACGTTTGAGATGAGAGCAGTGTCATTTGAGGTCACATTCTTTTGTTTAGTATTCTGCTAATATAAGATTATTTTTTGTGTTATCTTGATGTCCCGAATAAGATAATTCAAATGTGATATTAGGGGTGCCTTGGTAACTAACCGGGTAGAGTGTGTACCATTAAGGCTCAGTCCTGATCGCAGCGACCCCGGTTGGATTTCTGCCCCTGGTCCTTTGCTGCATGTCCTCCCCTCTATCCCCCATACCTTCCTGTCTATCTCACTCTATAATACAGCATAAGAATGCAAAAGTAAATCTTTAAAGTGTGATATTGAATCGGGCAAGCTGTAACTATATGTATGGTTTCAGCTAGAACCGACATATAAACGTGTACTGGCCGTTTTAGGAATTAAATAACTCAAACAGGAGGAAAACCTCCATTATGGACCCTGTAGTCATAAAAATGCGATAAATTCCATCACGGTATTTAATGGCGTCAAACTAAAAGAATAACTCCAAGACTACTTGTCAGAGTTCGCCGGGTCACACGTTCATGTTTTATTTCCTTCATGTCATGCACATGGACAATCGGCCTAATGCCTTCACGTACTGTGTAGGGAGACAGAGACAGACAGAGAAGTATGGATTGGGCGTAAAGCCTCTGTACAAACACAGCGATAATTTATGCCTCTTAGTTATGTCTCATTCCTGTCTCTCAAGCATCCAGCTACACTGACCCAGAAAACACTCCCCGGCCTGGTGCTTTATGAGCAGACTCAGAACCACACAGTCAGAGGCCACGGAGAGCAGAGAGCGAGCCTTGGCCCGTTTCAAGTTTAATCAAAATAATAAAGAGATATTCAACAATAAATCTACCTGACGTGAGTTAGTGTTCAGATGTTTAACCTACTAACCTGAATATATACACACAAGCTGTAAAGTACAGCATTCCCCCGTGGATAATTCCCGAACTAAAGATCAAAATTTGATTACAATACCACACACGCATGGTTGCATGCGCGCACGCACTGCTCTCATTATATTATACTGCACTCTGCGCTACTCTCGCAGGCTCTACTCAATCACAGATTGCTTGGCTGCAACTGCCAAACATTCTTTGTCTAAACATCTATTAAACCAACAAAAGAAAGCATACAAATTTTCAATTGCTGCAGACGCAAGAGAACAAGCAGTGGCCTGTTGCTCCACGCCTGCCAGTATCTCACCATCCTCCTCCGCCCTCGGTGCGCTCGGCCAGGAGAAGCCTGCGCCGTGCTCCACTGTACACAGTGACACCGGGGAGATGCTCTCTGTCTGCCGTCATCGCGACTGGAAGCCGCCCCCCACGCCCAAGTGTGTGTATTCGCGAGTTCCACGACGTGAACGTAACCTAAACGTGTTCCACACAAGGCCATCACAGTGGTCTGGAAGAACATGACATGACTCTCTCTGTCTCTCTCTCGCTCTCTTTCTTTCTATCTCTATCTGTCTCGTACCTTTCCCCTCATCACATTCCTCCCACTGAGCTCATCAGAGGGAGGTGTCACCGTGCCAGGGAAGAGAATGGCATCACCTTCACCTGAGTTTCGGACCCTCCCCCCTCCCTCCCCTTGTCATTCCTGTTCCGTCTCGCTCTATCATTCTGTGCCGGGCTCTGACGTGCCCTGTACTCATTCCCCAGTGGGCTGAATATTAAGTTCAGGGAGGTTATGCAAACACGTTGGAACAGCCATCCTTGGCCCTAACTATTACCCTGAACCCTTCAATTACCCGCCTTGCTTTCCTCCGCTTGGCGCGGCTCTCTCTCTTCCTCCCTCTCTGTCTCTCTCTCTCCCTCCCTCTTCCTACATAGCTTGCTTGCACTCTCTTCCTCCTTCTCTCTACCTCCTTCTCTTTTCTCTCTCTCTCTTTCTTTCTTCCCCCCTTTCTCTCCTCTCTCTCTGTTTCCATATCATCCTATTCCTCCACCCCCCTCGCTCTCTCTTCCTTCCGCTCTCTTTCCCGCTCTCTCTCTCTCTTCGCCCAAAAGAAAGAAAGAGAGAGGCAGAAAGGCAGAGAGAGAGGGAGAGAGAGAGAGAGAGAGAGAGAGAGAGAAAGAGAGAGAGAGAGAGAGAGAGAGAGCGGCAGGGACAGATCTGGGGGTCTGAGGGGAGGCGGGACCCGGGAGGCTGTGAAGCGAGGGTCCCCCCGGTGTATTTCTGCGCTCCGAGAGCAGGGCCTGGCGGTGGACCACAGCTCAACCACAGCCGACATGTGGTGGACTGGGAGACACACACACACACACACACACACACACACACACACACACACACACACACACACACACACACACACACACACACACTCACTTCCCCTGCAGAGGCCAGGAGCACATACACACATGCACTGTAACCACACACACACACATACATACACACAGGCATATACACACACTCATACACAAGCCCAGAGACATAGGAGGTACATGCATGCAATCATAGTTCATTCCCACTGTACACTCACACACGAGGGGGGGGGGGGGGGGGGGGGAGAGAGAGGGAAAAGAAAAGGAGGCAGAGAGAGAAGGAGGGGGAGAGTGGGTACACAATGAAACACACACAGGAAGGGAGGCTTCACACACAATATACACACACGCATAAAAATACACATACTTGCACACAAATAGACATATTCAGCCATGTCCAGGGTTGTATTGTGATGACGACGAGAGTCCATGTTTAAAAAGCTATTTGAGGTGAAGGGACAGCTGTGTATGGGCTGTTTCCCACAATGCTTTGCCAAACAATCACACAACCCAATTAATGTGGTTTGCTATGGTACAGTCGGGATTCTACTCTGTGCCTCTGTTCAAGTGAGTGTGTAATATGTGCAAGCTTCTTTGGGCCGCGCTGGTCTCAGAATTATAGCTTTCCTTGGAACCTGGTCTCGCTGATTTCCCGTCAGTCGGCAAGGTCACACTAACGTTCACCCCACACCCCATCGGCCAATCACAGCTATTTCCCCTCGCAGTACATCAGCGGCCGCTATTATAAATACTGGATACCAAACAAACTAGAACGCTGCTCAGTGGATCTTTCCAGTAACCCAGCGATTTCCCTTTTCTCTTTGCTTTTATAATGTGGATCCCTGTCCAAGTTTTAAACCATATGGTCATTCGTAGGAAAGACTTACAATGGAGTTAAGATGTGATTGAAATCTATATTTATAAAGAGTGACGAATTGAACCAGAATCTGCTGGAGTGGAATGAGTTGTTCATGTATTGTAACTATGCTCTACACATTAGTACAATACAGTTTTCCAGTTCAATGCAGGCACGTAGGCATGCGTGTGCACACGCATCCACACACGGGCACACAAACACACACACACACACACACACACACACACACGCAGCCTGTACAATGACCGTTTATTCCGCAATAAAACCTGATGTGTCTCAACAGATGTTTCTTTGTTCTATACTGCGCAGACTGAGCATAACAACATAAACACACACATATAATCACACAAATGCACACACACACTCATACACACTCACACACACAATCAAACCAAACACACATACACTCCTCAACTTCTGTTTGTAGGATATCTTTTATTGAACCACCATAGAAAAAAAAGATTTTTCGATATTTTTGTATTTATTATTTATAACTTTGTATTAATAACGGGCATGGCAGAAAACGTCTTTAACCAGAGTAGCATGAACACACACAGGGAGCCGGGGAAGAGGTTAGAGTTAGTGGCCAGGCCTGGGCAGGTCTGCCGCGGTGGTGCAGAGATCTTTGGGGATCAGGCGATCAAAGCCTTGCATGATTATGACCTGGGCTTCTGATAAAGAAACCCTCACTGTTATTTCCCTGTCAATACAAACAGGGACACAGGATTTACACGGATCGAGAGACACGTACACACACACACACACACACACACACACACACACACACCGTGTACAACCTTGTGCAGTCACACCTGTAATCACGACTACCAAAGACACAGTTGAACACCCACACACACACACACCACACACACACACACACACACACACACACACACACACACACACCCACACCCCCACGCACACTGTAATCTGGGTAATTTGTATGTTGAGGCTGGCGTAGACAGATTGCGCCCCTGGTGTGTATTTGCTGTTGGTTGGTCTGTACTCAGCAGGTCCCGAGCATACCGGGCTTCATGTAAGCGATGTGATGGGAGACAACCTCAACGGCCTCCATAATGACACCCATCACAGCCCAGGAATGAGCGTGTGCAAGCGTAGAGGCTTTATGAGGAGATCCGTAAAAGGAACCCGCATGAACACAAAGACACTCATATACACACAGCGGTTCATCAGGTGTACACTTCACGTGACACGGCCACAAAATAAAGGAATAAACACTTGCAATGTAACCATCTTGCAGGCGAGTGGCACGCTAGTGATTCAAACTAAAGGCTCTGTCCCATTGCCTTTACCCATTAGCAGGGCTACATCCTGCTGGTGTTCTTGTTACCTTACACAGTCTTTTGAACAGTTGTATATGTGCCTCTGTAAGTGGTGTGTGTGTGTGTGTGTGTGTGTGTGTGTGAATGTGTGCATGTTATTGCGCGTGTGTGTGCATACTAGCTAGCCTGCACAGGTGCTGCTTATGAAATACTTTGCGTATTTGTGCATGCATGTGTTTCTGCTTCTGTGTGTTCGCACGTGTGTGTGCGCATATGTGTGCATGCATGAGCCTGCGTATGCGCGTGTGTGTGTCCGTTACAGAGCCCGAAACAAGAGCCCCCCCACGCACCTGTGCCTGGATGCCAGAGCGTGTCTCGTTTTAATAAAGGAACCAGAGGTAGTGTGCAGAGAGACTCCCAGATCCTCTCGGAGATAACACACACAGCTCGCTCTGCTCCCAAAGCGCATTACATCACCGCTGTTACAGCACGGCCTTCCACTTACACCTCGTCCTGGATTCACTTACCTAGCATGTGTGTGTGTGTGTGTGTGTGTGTGTGTGTGTGTGTGTGTGTGTGTGTATGTGCGCGTGTGTGTGTGTGTGTATGTGAGAGTGTGTGTTCTCCCATAGTGCGTTATTAGCTTTGATTTAGTTTTTGTTTTAACCATTTCTGCTGTCAAGTATACCCAGTCTAATACAAGTATGTGCAAGTGAAAGTGAGTGTGTGCGTATGTGTGTGTGTGTGTGTCTTTTGTTTGTGGATGAGCCTTGATGATTGTGTACTATTTAGAAACAAGTATGCAAACAGAGGTGGGATAAAAGTAGGATCATTTGCTAAATGAGTTCCTCATGTACCCTTCATTTCTCTAGCATTCACACGCAGGCCAAAGTACGAATGTCTCATACACACACACACTAACTCACACACACAAACAAACATTCGCAAATATACAGTAGTGACACTGCACACTAGTGAATATACAGTATGTACCACATAATACAAACAGCCACAAGCAAACCATGGTGCGATGGGATTTCACAGACACAACCTCCTGATTAGTTAAACACAACCATCACCGCTGACCCACAAACACCCACTAACGCAAAACACACGTTGTGTTGGGTTTCCCCCTAACAATTTTGCCAGAGTCTTGCTAGGCTAATCAAACATTTATTTAATTGAAACTGGAACAATCTTTACAATAAATTACCCCCCCAACACACACACACACAGATCATCGCTTTATGTTTATATTCATAACAAATTTGATACTAATTCAATTAGGCCGGTAAATTCCACTCCCCAAAAAAATAATGTTGATAAATGATCCGTCAAAACTAATACAAAAATAATTGGATCCTCTGAGACACAAATATACATTTTGCCCTATCAAACCACCTCCACGGGAGTTTCCCTCAGGCAACCCCAGTCTGTGTTCGAATCCGACAGAAACCCACATGCCAGTCAAATGTAAAGGAGTAAATACACAACCCCAGACCTGCTCTGGCCTTCGGGATAGGGCGTAAGCATGTTTTCAAATGCATTTGTGTCTTGTGTGGTCACACAAAACTGAACTTCAAAAGGAAAAGCAGCACACTCAAAGGGGAGCGGGGGGAGAGACCGTTCGAGAGAGATAGGAGCGGGAAATATGTATCCGTCTTTTATCTGCAGCC
>NC_136941.1:12512723-12522723 GCF_949987615.1 Pollachius pollachius
AACCTCTGCTTATCTTTCACTGTTAATAGCTCCCATACAATGTGCACACACAGATGCACAAACACCCACACACACAAACGCACTCACACACGCACTCACACACTCTCACTTTCGCACACATACACACACACGTACTAACACACAAACAAACACACTAACACGCACACACACACAGACATACCATCACATGCACATACACACACACGCTCACGCACACACACACGCATGCACACACACAAACACACGTCCGTGCATGAGACCCATTTAGAAAGACGAACACATCAATAAATGCAATGCGTGTGAGCGCCTCACCAACTACACACAAACAACACACACGAGATTCATGTATCCACATGTTTCTCTTAACACACACACACACACACACACACACACACACACACACACACACACACACACACAAACATTTCTTAATACAATCCCAGAGACAAGACACAAGTGCTCATTGAAACTGGCCCGGTCTGTTTCCTACCGCTGCCGAGAAGAGCATAATGATAATTACAGTTTGGGGCTGCATCCCTAAAATTAAGCAGATCAGACATGCAAACACACCACCTCCAGCAAACATACAACAAGACACGCACACAGGCACCTACACCCACCCACACACACACACTGGCACAAACACATACACCACACACACACAGACACACACACAAAGACACACACACAGGCACCTACACCCACCCACACACACACACACTGGCACAAACACATACACACACACACACAAAGACACACACACACACACACACACACAGGCACACACACCCAGAGTGCCAGTGGCTGCTGCGCTGCGCTCAGACCGACGTGTAGGGAGCAGGCGGCGCGGTGCTGGGAAGCCCGTCTATTGCTGCTCTATTGTTCCCCACTAACAGCCCCCGGGGGCCTTCTGAGAGAGACCCGGAGACGCACAGGGGCCGATAAAACTCCTGTTAAACCAACAGCCAGTCAGGGGAACGGCTTGTTTTTTTTAAGTGAGGGTTTATCTGACAATATGGCAAACCGCTTTGATGGAGGAATAGTAGGGGACAGAGAGAAAAAGAAGAGAGAACTGGCGGCCGAGAGAAAGAGGGAGGAAGGGCAAGACAGAGAGAGAGAGAGAGAAAGAGAGAGAGAGAGATAGAGAGAGAGAGAGAGAGAGAGAGAGAGAGAGAGAGAGAGAGAGAGAGAGAGAGAGAGAGAGAGAGAGAGAGCGGCAGAGACGAACGGAAGAAAAAACAGACTTCTCACTAGAAGGGGAAAGAAATGAGAATAGTTAGGATTAAGTGTGACATGGAGGAGTGGGAACTGGAATGGGGGAGTCGTTTATAAACTCGACTTTGGATATATGGCTTGCCCATACACCAGCACGTTGTGTGCCTGGTATGTGGGCTCCCTACCAACCGGCAGTTTTATTGTCTGGAACCATATTGTTTAACAGACCATATATACTCTGGACACTTGAAGCTGACACACACTTGTATTCTGCTTTCACAACGTGTGCTTCACCCCTGCTAGAACTATTTTCTGCCGCCCCTGTCATTCTGTGTGTGTGTGTGTATGTGTGCACGTGCGAGTGTGTGCGTGTGTGTGTACCCATGCATGTTTGTGTGTGTAAGTGTGTGTGTGTGATATTTAGGGTTTAGCATCCGATAGGATAAGACATGCCCAGGTCTCCAACAAAAACCAACAAGTTCTGGTATTAACTGCCCTGATCTTGTACAGGGTACACGCATGCTCAGAGATAAATATATAATACACTACAAGGCTATATCAACAAGATAAGTGCAACCGTGCATTCAAACGTCCCCCAATCAAGCCTGTGGGAGAGGCCAGGATTGGTGGGTTCCACCCTGGAAACTCCCAGTGCTAGTGAGCGCTCCCTTCCCCTCTTTAGATCCCTACAGGGCCAAGCGCTATTCAGGATCTGTGGAGCATAGATTTAAAGAGAGACAAGACATGTTTAAAGGAAAAATACTGAGCGCCACAGAGTTATTAAATGGTATGCTGGTTTATCTGCTATCTGCTACGTTATCCTAAAAATGAAGGCACTTCCTGTGCAAACGCTGTGGTCCCGCCCTGGTCTGTTCCCATGGTAACTCTGAGGACAATTCAGTGGTCACTTCTGGTGGCCACAGGGCCGGTTTATGGCAATAAGGCACACCTAATCAATTACCAGCCAGCCCCGAAGGCACACAATCACACACACACACACACACAGAGACACACACACACACACACACACACACACACACACACACACAGACACACACACACACACACACACACACACACACACACACACACAAACAAACCCACTAATCAATTCGAGCACTTGACATTTATACAGCAGGATGAGGTTGGGAGACCAATCAGACAGGGTTCGAGAGTTCCTCACTTGTTCAGTGCTTATTATGTTGTGCTCTGTGTGAGTGTGTTTGTGTGTGTGTGTGTGTGTGTGTGTGTGTGTGTGTGTGTTCTGTGTGTGTGTGTGTGTGTGTGTGTGTGTGTGTGCATTTGTGTGTATGCATGTGTGTCTTTGTGTGTGTCTGTGTGTGTTTGTGTGTGTTTGTGAGTGTGTGTGCGTGTCAGTGAGTGAGTGAATGACACTAATTAACAAACTAACTTCCTGGAGAACATTTCCTGTGATAGCCATTATTAGGTATGTGTGACAAATTCCAGGCCTTCCTTCACCCGTCCAGGGAAGGAGGGAGGGAGAGAGAGCAAGAGATAGTGAGAGAGAGGGAGGGAGAGAGAGAGCAAGCGTGCACGAGAGACAGAGGGAGAGAGGGAGATAAAGTGAGATAGAGGGACATAGAGAGAGAGAGAGAGAGAGAGAGAGAGAGAGAGAGAGAGAGAGAGAGAGACAGAGAGAGAGAGAGAGAGAGAGAGAGAGAGAGATTGAGAGAGAGACAAACATAAACTGTGACTCAAGACAGACAGCATCCAGTGGATAGTCAGGCAGGCGGGCTTCTTATACAACCACGGATTCTGTTTGTCTGTCAATACATTCCGCTGGTTTGGGTTTTGTCACGATATCGCACTATTTAGTCTGTCAGGCGTCCCTCCTCTGTGGTGGAAAACAAGATCATTGTGTGTGTCTCTGGAAAATCTCTTCCATCTCTGTCTGTTAGCATGAAAGGCCTATCACACACACACATGCATGTAGTGACGTACCCAGAAAAAGAAATACACACACAAACCCACATACGCACACATGCATGCACTCAAACGGACACATTCACCTCACAACTCTACATATCTGTCAGTTCCGCATCATCTTTATTAGACAGCCCCGGCCCACCAGAGTGTCACGCATCATCTTTACGAGACAGTGACACTACAACGTTATCCCATTTGTCAGCATCTGGGTTGCAACCGACGACGGGAGGTGAGAGTTTGTGTGTACACATCCTTGGGCCAGTGGCAGAGATATTAGGACCACTTGCAGGAGATGTAGTAGATACGTTCCAAGAGTTGTGAAGAGAGAGGTCGAAAAGTGCAGATGAGAGCAAGATTTTGAAAAAACACCTTCTCTTCTCCGCTTTCTACATTTCTCAGTTATTGAGAGGAACACACACCGTGTGTGTGAATGTGATTAACAGGTTAGATGGAATTCTCAAACCAATCAATCTTATTGGTATTCACAAAGACAGAAAATTATAAAATTGCCTCATACAGAGGCATGCAAGTCAACTCGAAACAGATATTCTCAAAGAGACTGTGATTGCTTAGTACAGTCTTTTGAGTACACTCAGATTATAGCTCTTAAATCGTACATACAGCATCTTTAACAAACAGGTGTATAGCACAAAAAGCAAAACTTAAAACACATGCTGAGCAGCTTTAATAATATGGCCTAATATCATACTCCAAGTATACTACAGTGGGTTGTGCGCAATGGTAAGATAAGCCAAAACAGGTTATTTAAGTTAACAAAGACAGTACAGGCAATCACCTGAGCAATAGACCTCTACCAGTTCAATAAGAAGCAAAACAATTAAACCAACACCCCTTAACACTTTAACATTCAAAATATATCCAACTGTTTTCAATACGATATTCATTGAATGCACTGATAGAACCATCGACCGTGGAACCAGCACAACACGAGCAGATGGGGATGTGTTGAGATTGGCTGTCGATGGATCATGCCTGCATCCTGACATCATAATGCACACCTTCGCTCCGACGGCCAGCACCCCCACACACACACACGAACAAACGTCTGCCACAAGCACGCATGCAAACGCACACGTACACACCGACACACACACACACACACACACACACACACACAGTAGGTAAACATGCATGTCAGAGGGCACGGGAGCAAAGACAGACATGATGAATGGCTCGGGACTCCCACGAGAAGACACACACACACACACACACACACACACACACGCATGCATGCACACGCACTGCTGCTGCATACACAGATTAATACGCATGCACATTGACACACACACACACTCAGGCCAGGGCAGGAATGAGGGAGACGTGGTCTGGGTGGTCACCCCCTCCGTCAGCTGAACACAGAGAATCCCATTCACACACCTGCGGCCCACCGCCTGCGGCTCATCATCACTTATCTCAACAACCCCACTGCACTGCTTACACACGTGTGCAGGGGGTGGGTGTGTGTGTGTGTGTGGGGGGGTATGCATGTGAGTGAGTGTGTGCGGCCTGGGTGGGGTCATGTGCGTGAGTGTGTGCATGTGCATGCATGTATGTGTGCATGCATCTGCACGTCCGTGTTGTGTTATTAAATTCTGTGTGTGTTTGTGTGAGTCACGTTGTAACCGTGTGAGTGTCTGTACGTGTGTAAGGCCGTTGTGTATATGTGTGTGAATTATCCTGTGTGAGACACACTCACCGACGCACAACGAGACGCAGACATAGAGTCACAACAAAAACACATTGGTACGCACACACAAACCCAAACCCACACACACAGACAGGCACATTGACTGTGTGTGTGTGTCCGTCTGTATGTGTGTGGGTGTGTGTGACTGTGTGTGTTTGTTTGCGTCTGTGTTTGTGTTTGCGGTTTGTGTGTGTCTGTGAGTGAGTGTGTGTCCAGACCAAAGGGAGCGCTGGGAACAGGGACATGACCTTGCCAACGCCACTGCTACGTCTGTGTTTAGCCAGGGTTACCATGGTGATCCGTGCCCGGTAGACAGGATGTCTATGCCGGGGATTTGAAAGTCATAATGTCGCTACTGCTCTGAGCTTCATTATGGCATTGGAAACAGAAACCATCCAACACAAATGCATATGCTGGCACAGGCCCTGGAGGGAGTACGACTTGTGACAGGTAAAGGCCCATTGGTTTTTCCAGCGTGGGGATTACCTTGTCTGAAACAAACAAGCGTGAAGCCGTAAGTGGACTTAAACAATGGACGGACGGACTGACTTCTGCGTTAGTGTATTGAGTTTTGGATACCTGGTACTGGTACATGAGGTTCCATACATATTGTTATTTCCAGTACAGGTGTGTGAGTGTATGGTTGTGTTCATGTGTGTGTGTGTGTGTGTATGTGATTGTGTGAGTGCACAGCCAACTCAGATGAAAGATGGCTAAACAATATTCCACTCTCCTCCCTTAATTTCTCCATCCCATCTGAAGGCTCTACTACTCACTGCACTACCGCCCTTGCCTCTCTCCCTAATTCCCCTTTACTTTCCCTGCCTCCCTTTACATCCATTTAAGTCCCACCAAGGTAAACTCCTTCAGGACCCAAGGACAACTGCTTCCTTTGTGGCCTTTTCCGCCTCCCCCTTCATTCACTCGTCCATCCCTCTTTCCAAACGCATAAATTCGATTCCCTATCCCCGACTCGGCAGCCTCCCTGTGACGCCACTGTCTTACACCGCCGGGACAGAGCTCCCACTCCCTGAACCCCACCCCTCCTATGGATCTTCTCTGCATCCCGACTCGCAGCGCAAACAGTGACGGCAAATACGGTGAATTGGCAGGGATCCTCCGATAACACGCTAATCCATCCAACGCCCGTCACACACTCCCATTCCTGTCTTTACCTGATCATTCAGGGCCACAAACGCATGAAACAAATGTATATATCACACACAGACACTGTGTATAAAAATCCCATCTATCAGTTTGATTAAAAATATCCACCCTCTGTTTAGCGGTGATAAAGCATTTCCTTGTGTATAGGGATTATTCCACCCCCTGTGCGCGGCCCTCCTTCCCTTTGCTCCTGGGTTGTATCAGGCTGCAGAATGTAAACAGCGATACTGTGAGCGGTGAATGGAGTTCAGTGGGCTGCGGGTGGGTTTCCAGGCGTGCGCATCACACACACTGTATAGAAACATCTCAATGGCCGGCCATTCAACATGTCCAAACACATCATTTCTCTATTGTGCGCCTACACCCCACGACCCCGGCCTTAATAATGACTGGAACCTCCAAGGGCCACCTGCCTTGCTGCTCCAACCCCACGTGTGTGTGTGTGTGTGTGTGTGTGTGTGTGTGTGTGTGTGTGTGTGCACGCATGTGTGTGTGTGTATACAGCCTTTTGGAAACTCAATCCAGTGTTGGGTGATAGAGCAGACCTGTGCAGCTCCTTATTCATCAAGAATCCCAGCTCCGTATCGGAAGAAAGGCAAATGTGAGAACACGCACACAACCAACGTACACGCACACACAAATATGCATGCACGCACGCACGCACGCAGGAGCGCACACATAGACACACAGAAACACATGCACACACACACACACAGAAGGGCACACTGCAAAGGGAGCGAGGAAACCCAGGGTACAATGAGAGGATATTGAAAATGATTTTTTCCCCTCTTGTCTCTTTCATTAACTGTGTTGAAAAGTCAAGAGTCTGTTCTCTCTCCATCCATGGCACACATACATTGACACACACACACACACCCACACACACACACACAACCACAAACACACAAACGCAAACGCAAACACACACACACACACACACAAGCAAACACCCACACACACAAACACCCACAGACACACATACACCCGCACACACCCACACACCCACACACACACACACCCATCAGTGGTCTGCGGGGGAATGTGCCTCACATGGTTTGCTTCAGCTGGTCTTCTTGACGTATGTCACATTACAGTGGGGAGAGAGAGGGAGAGAGAGACATTATCGTTGGGAGAGAGACATTACAGTAGGGTGAGAGAAAGAAAGAGAGGGATAGAGAGAGAGAGAGACTTGGCCACCGCTCAAACATCTCTCATGATTTCTAAGATTTGAAATCCATTCTCAACCCCCCCCCCCCTCTCCATGCTCATATCTCACTCCCCACTTCACCCCAGCATTTATGTCTCTCTCTCTCTCTCTCTCTCTCTCTCTCTCTCTCTCTCTCTCTCTCTCCTCTCGTCTTTTGTCTGTTCTGTTTAGTTTTCATGTGGTAATGGGGAGCGGGGCCCAGCAGCAGGAGTAAGGCCCCTGTAAGCAGAAGAATGCAGCGTTCGGGGGCGACTGTGTGCGTGTCTGCAGCCGTGAGTGATTAAATGTGAGTTTCTGTGTGGTGGAGCGCTAGTTCTGCAGGACTGTCTCTGCGGCTTGCCGTGTTTTCAGCCATTCCGATGCTGCTTGGCCCCCACGCGATTCAACAGTCCTTTAATCCTCATCATCAGTGACCCCAAACCTCCAGCCCTCCCTCTCTCTCTGTCTCTCTCTCAATGTCCATCTCCCTTGATGTATCTCTCTCTCTCTCTCTCTCTCTCTCTCTCTCTCTCTCTGTCTCTCTCTCAATGTCTCGTACTATCTTTCTCACTCTATTGCTCTCTCGCTCTCTCTGCATTTGACTTTATCTCTCTCGCTCTCTCTCTCTCTCCAATCGGTCTCTCTTTTTCTTCCTACCTTCTCTCTGAAACGCACACCCACAAAAACAAATATCGTTTTTTCCCTTATGAGACCACACACACACTCCTCTATACCTCCATTGGATCCTGTCATTGAAGATTTGTGTTGAACTTGAGTCTTTAACACAAGGCAGAGAGCAAGAGAGAGAGAATGAGAGAGAGAGTGAGAGACAGAGAGAGCGAGACTAGCTGCTTGCGTCCACCAACTGTATACTAGAGCTTGGTGTGTACTCATTGCACCTCCACTATGGCAAGATAACGATAATGACTTCAGCCTGCAGAAACAACCAACTTACAAAGAGGAAATCACTAAACTTTGAAACCTGGAAGCAACGGTGTCTGTGTGGACAAAGCCCCTGCTTTGTATGTATATACATCCACACACAGGCCCAGACATGCAGAAACACAAAAACACACAATAAAATAAGCCATTCTTAGGAGCTAATAGGATCGTAAGGCAAAGCATAATGGGTTGATGCAGTGCTTCAAACCCATCTGTACCAGCCCTTTGTGCTACGATGAATGGTGGACATTAAAGTAATTTCTCCGTGGCACATGACAGGCAGATATATGTGCCATGTTCCTTCCAAGAGAGCGCCCAGAGCAAAGCAAACACACATGTTGCCCCCCCCCCCATTCCAGTGACGGATCGCCGAAGCTCACCCTCAGAGCCTGACGTACCCACGGACACGGCCCACGAAACACATCAGGTCATACATGTGTTCCGCACCACACACACACACACACACACATACACACACACATATACATACACATACACACACACATGTGCTCCTCCTGAGCACACAAAGTTCCATATGTAGCTTGGACACATGTGTGTGTGTGTGTGTGTGTGTGTGTGTGTGTGTGTGTGTGTGTGTGTGTGTGTGTGTGTGTGTGTGTGTGTGTGTGTGTGTACGTGTGTGTGACCGTGCTTGGTCGCTCACACACACACACACACACACACACACACACACACACACACCTACACACACACACACACACACACACACCTACACACACACACACACATAAACACACACACACATGCTTTCCTTCCATCTCTTTCCAATCTGACATTCACACTCACACCCAGAACCCTATTCAGTTAGTCTGGGCTCGGGTGGACCTGCCTATCTCGTCTCACTGTCCGACACCTGTGCTCAATAACTTGAATTGTTCTCCAGACAGCAGTAGAACGCGGCAGCTCCCACTTTAACACATGCACTAACCTGATGTCTATATCAGAAAATATCTCTGCGATGCTGTGCATGAACCCACAGACAACCCAGATGTGCATTAAAGACACACACAGATACATTTTCCATGTTGTTTGCATGTTAAAGTTATTCACATGAAGATTGTGCAGTGGAGGGAATGCAGCCAAAACGCCAATGAACCAAGAAAGTCTGTCACATACTAACACACATGCTCATCACTCATATTGACGAGGGATTTAGGATCTCCATGTATGCTAATTGCCTTATCTTTTGAGGTGGGTACCTCTAACTAGAGCCTTCCATAAGAATACAACCCAGTTTCCTGCTGATAACAAAACTAACCAGCATACGGGACAACCAACAGAACCCATTCATAGCCACGGTAACACTATTGATCTTGAGGAAAACTTCAGCTTAACTGAATCTACACACTGAGCAGTTGCGAGAGAAGAAGCATTTATGCATGACCTTTGGTTCTAATGTGGTGTGTTGTTTTAGTAGATAGCCACACATTGCCTCTTAGAGACATGCACTCTGTACAGAGAAACGTGAAGACAGATGGGGAGACAGACGGATGGATTGGGTGGCAGGAAAAACATACGTATAGTCATGACAAACAGGAAATGGACTGGGAAAAACTGAAAAATTGAGGGGGGGGGGGGACGAACAAACATCCAGACAAGATGGACCGTTGGACAAACGGATCTCCAGAAAGCCAGACCAGGCCGGCCAGCCGGACGGGACAGGAGAGGACAGACAGGAGACAGTACAGCAGCGGTTGAGTGGTACTGACTTCATCTCCAGGATCTCCTCCAGCTGCTTGCGTCGTTCCTGCCGCATGACGTGCAGGTGTTCGTCCCTCTCGTGCAGGGTCTCCTGCGTGGACGACAGGCGCACC
>NC_136941.1:12527723-12570223 GCF_949987615.1 Pollachius pollachius
AAAGGATAAGTAGCAGTTTGCTCATAGCTACGAATCATTAGGCAGTCGTGAGGTCTATGAGACCTTTTTAAAACAAAAGGGTTTGCTAACTTGGATCATCAAATATCTTTCGCTTCAGCAATCTCAGCAATCTCCTGCGTCGCCACGTGCATATCAGGGGACCCCAAGCAGGGTCCTGACCACAGGGTTGGGAACCACTGGTGCAGAGTGTGTGTGGGCTCTCTTGACACCTACAGGGAGCAGGGGAAAGGGGATACTGCTCCTCACTGGATGCTGGAGCTGTGAAAGAAAACACTGGACAGAAATAACAAACCCTCCCTTCCATCTCTCTCCTCCTGCACTCTATCTGTATGTCTCTCTCTCTCTCCCTCCTCTCTCCATGCCTCTTGTTATGTCTCTCTGCCTCTGGGTATCGCTCTGACAGTGTTTCACAGTATCTCTCGGTCTGTGTCTGTGTCTCTGTCCGTCTGTCTCGCTCCCTCTCTAATTGTGTTGGAGAGGCAAAAAGCACAGGGAGATAAAGCCCATCCTGGTCTTTTTGGTTACATCGGACGAGAAAACATTGGAATGATTTAAACATTGGTTTTCTGAGAGAAGCACATGGAGAGCAAAAAAAGGATTAGGTGCGGTCAAATCCACCACACAGATAGTGAACCTATTAGCATGGTACAGTACTTAATAGCATGATACAGTAGCATTAGCATGCCATTTAGCCTCGGGTAGCTACCGTAAGTGACATATCCTAAAATGCAGGATATGCCACTGGTTGGTATGCCACTGGTATTCCCCTCATCCTGTGGTCATTAATGGCCGGCGGTTCATTGCAACGTTGATGAATTTGCAGTGGGAACTCAGGGGGGGGGCGGGGGGGCTGAAAGTGACTGGAACAACAGGGGGTCTTATCCTGGCCCCGGGGCTGAAAAAGTGCCCAGTCAGCCAGATCACTGCCCTGCGCCTGTGGCTCTTCACGTCGGCACAGCTGGAGGTGAGCGGCGGCAAACACACACACACACACACACACACACACACACACACACACACACACTGACACACTCCTATGCGTGGTGACACACGCACACACAAGAAACGCGCTCGCGATCGCACACTGGTACAGAGGCAGGCAGTGTGTGTCAGCAGTCTGGAGCTATAATTGGATGTGACAGATTGGCAGTAATTCGATGCACCAGCATCAACAAGCAGAGGTCTGACCCCGCCCCACAAAGACAGACTCCGACACACACACACACCTTCACACGCGTGTACAAACACAGTTCTCTGCTTGGGTTTCGCTCTCGAGGGTCCGGCCGTGGTAGCCCCTGTGTACGTGTGCCCGTGTGTGTGTGTGTGTGTGTGTGTGTGTGTGTGTGTGTGTGTGTGTGTGTGTGCGTGTGCATGTGCGTTTTCTGCATGTCCGTCTGCAGATCTGGTGCGAATCAGTCGGGGAGCCAAGAGAATAACACACACACACACACACACACACACACACAATTACACACACAGTTTTTCAATGGTGCAGGACAAAGAGAAACAAGAAGGGTTGATGGGGAAAAACTGAAGACAGACAGAAGGGAAGGAACAGAGGGCGAAACGGGTGCGAAGGTGATGAGAATTGCGGCTGCAGAACCAATCAGCACCTGGGTCCCCGGGGACGGCTCATTACATCGTCTGGCCCCCTCTGGTGATGGTGGGATTATAATCACTCAAATAAACGAGTGGGGAGTGAGAGAATGCACATTCCCAGCAGCTCCGGCACCTCTGATCCCATCACTTTACGCGGGCGCATACACACGCATACACACGCACACACACACAGACGTACAGACACAGACACACAAGCACACACACACGTACACAAACACACACGCACACACCGATTCAACCTTTCACTCATACTCCTTGAGACAGTTATCACCCCATCTGTCTGTCTACATGGATATCGATCTCCTTTTCTTCCATCTTTTCGTTTGCTCTGCCCTTCTTTGGTTCGGTCTTTCCGTGCATCTTTGTGCGATTCCGATTCCATTGCTTTCGGAGGAGCTTGGTGAAATGTGAATGTGCACCCGGTGTTCCTCTGGACTTCTTGAAAACCCCGAAAACGGCTCGGATGGCTTATCCAGAATGCCATATACCACGGCTCTGGCGTACGTGTGTACGCTGACGGTTTCCGAGCCCTGCTTTCCAATGAAAGCATTCCTCACGAGGGATCAAAGGAAGATCATCCCCCTTCTCCAATCTCGTCCTCGTCAGTTCACTTTTTTTTCAAACAGCTGCCGTGCACGGGGAGGGAGTGTCACAGATCGCCCACGCCACGGCTGAGCACGACCCGAAGAGGGGGAGGGGAGAGGGGAGGGGGGAGAGGGGGGGTTATAGTGGCTGGGGCGGAGGGATGAAAGTCTGGTTGGAGTCGGCGAACACTTCCGATGTGAGTTTCCTTCTGTGTTTGGGAAACGCAGCGTGGCGGCCATGGAGACGATGGAGGTGGAGAGAGAGATGCTATCGCCCCCCACCCTTGTCCCACATAAACTCAGAGAGGGGGGGGGTGTTCTGGTGTGCTGGGGGTGAGGAGGCGGGTGGATCAAGAGGAGAGATGGCTTGTTTGTGTTTTGTTTACCCTCGGAGCGTGCACTGTTCCTGATGGACTGGGAGATACGTGCAGAGAGAGACAGAGGGAGAGAGACAGAGAGGAAGAGAGAGAGGGAGAGAGGGAGAGAGGGAGAGAGAGTGAGGGATGGGGGGCTTAAGGGCAGCACTTACGCTGAGCCAGCAAAAAATAGCTGCATTCGTTCATAATAGTCTTTCTATCCATCTATCTAGCTGTCTGTCTGTCTGTCTATTAATCTATCTATATATCCATCTATCTCTCTGACTGTTTATCTTTCTATCAGTCAGTCTATGTATCTATCCATCTCTCTAAATATCCAGATGGATTCAACTTGGAAACTATTTCTCTGAGGGCTTGTTAAAAGAGAACAACCAGCTCAGGGACTGTTTGAAGAGGGAAGAGGGATGTTTTCCTTGCCAGTAAACACAGAATCATCCAAATAAGTGTAAACCCAGCGTGTGGAACGCCTTGGGGGAGGAGTGTGTGTGGGGATGGGGGGGGGGGGGCGGTGCAGCCAGGGGAGAGTAAGATAGAGAGAGAGAAAGAGCGCTCCAATCGACTTCATCTGTCCTGTGGGAAAGGGCCGGAATGGCTGCACTCCCAGCAGATTAACACCTCTGCAAAGGTCTCCAAACCCCCACCCCCACTCCAATGTCTGAAGCGCAAACATCAGGACACTCCACCCACATACACAAGTCAGGCTGACCCACACAGCGAGGACACACACGTGTCTCAGCTGGTGGACGTCGCTGTGCATCACATCACATGTGGATAACGTTTGCGCCTTTTCTCTCTCTCTCTCTCTCTCTCTCTCTCACTCACACTCTCTCTCACACTCTCTTGCTCTCTGCCGGCCCTTGAACCATTATGCCCCCCACTGCCGGCCGGCGTATGGACCTGATTTCTGTCTGACTAAACGCCCGTCTCTTCCACTTAGCGCCGGCTGGCGAGACGCACCAAGGGAGGGAAGGAGCGAAGGGTGAGCTAGTTGGGTTTGACAGAGTGGACGAAAGCTCCGGATTGGAGGAGAGAGAGAGGGGAGAAGAGAGTGACGGAGGCAGAGATAAAGGACACACTTTCTGAAATGTTGATATAGGGAAGGTGGACGGAGGAAAATAAAGATTTAAGATAAGAGAGAAAAAGGAGAAAAGGATACAAGAATCTGGAGCACAAAGGGATGAACTTGGAAACACGAAGAGGAGGAGGAGGAGGTGGAGGAGGAGGATAAAAGGCCTTTCAGTCAACCTGAACTTTATTAGTTGAGGAAGTGATGAACAGCTAAATTAAAGAACAAGGAATGCTACACATGCACACACACACACAAACACACACACACACACACACACACACACACACACACACACACACACACACACACACACACACATACTGACCTGGGATAGCGAGTGTGGATGACCGTCTGTCAGTCCATCTGTCTTCATCTCACTCGTCATCATCTGCTTTTGGACGTTTGGTGAATTGATTTGACTATGGAGAGAAAGAGAGAATGCTATGGATGACAGGAAAGGAGGAGAAAGGATACATCCATATTTCCCTGATGCACACACACACACACACACACACACACGTACACACACACAAACAGACACAAGCACACATGCACACACACACACATAATCACACACACACACACACACACACACACACACACACACACACACACACACACACACACACACACACACAGTTACACAATAAAACAAAGGTTATGTATGATAGGCATGTGTGCCTGAACAGGCAGGGAATAAGACAGACAGGTGATGTGTCTGATCTCAAACATAGAGAGATAGACAGACAGACGGACAGACAGACAGAGAGCCAGACAGGAGCTGTGTCTGGTCTCACAGACAGGCAGACTCAGACAAGACAGGGCCTGATACCTGTAGCTGAAAAGGTGTGTGTAAATCTCTCAACGACAATAACACTCACTTGCACGCGTAATGCGCTTTCACATGCACACCAACACAAGAAGACACACACACACACACGCACAAACACACACACATGCAATAAATCTGCCGTCCGTGTTGTGCATTTCTAAGGTGTTGATTACAGAGTTAACCCGTGCAGTCACCAGCTAGGACAGCTCTGTATTTACCATCACCGCCACACTAGTTATTTAGCCACACACACACACACACACATAGACATAAGTACACACACAAGCATACACACACACATGAAAGAAACCGCCACACACTTCACACATTGAGAAATCCAGCACACACCTCTCCACGCATCAACACGTGCATGTGGACTTTAAAAATGTGCTCTTTGAGCACATTTAAATTTGGCACCTATTTTTTTAGGCCAAAGAAAATGCATAGAAAGCTGACAGTGACAAATTAGTCCTTAAGAGAACCCTCCAGTCTTGTAAACAGCCATTGACCAGGCAAGCTCCACCACCCCACATTATTATTCCACAGCCGCGCCAATCTGTTGACACTGCGCCACCAGCTGCCCTGCACACGGACACATATACGCTGAGTGTGTGTATGTGTGTGTGTGTGTGTCTGTTTGTGTGTGTGTCGTTGTGTGTGTGTCTTTGTGTCTGAGAGTCTTTAGACAGTTTGAGGGATAAATTCTCCATAGCATAACCTGCTCGCATTAAATTCACCCTTCAGTAATTTAATTCCATTAAAAGTCCATTGGGGATTTGAAACATCTTTGTGCACACAGGATGCGGACTGGTGTGTAGCACATGGAGGTATTATGAAAATATGCATAGGGAAAATAAATATGTTCAAAATAAACTAACACAAACAAATCCCTCAAAGGAGCAATACCATCCGCATCGGTAACCGGAAAAACATTTCCAGTTTGAGCTTTACTTTGTATCAAAGTTTGCGTGTGTGTGTTTGTATATATTTGTGTGTGTGTGTGTGTGTGTGTGTGTGTGTGTGTGTGTGAGTGTGTGTGTGTGTGTGTGTGTGTGTGTGTTAGTTTGCGCACATGCACGTACGTGTGTGTGTCGAGGCCTGTTTGTATAAGCCGAGAAGCAGGCCTGTGGAGTGTCACCTTGCAATGCGGGCATATCAGCTATCAGACATAAATGCTACTGGTAGTGTACTGCAGGTGTATGGGGCTTGGACATCAGATTTCACCATTGGATTTTTTATTGGCGATACTGCCATTGTGAAAGGACCCAAGAGAGTTGAAATACTGTAAAATCCTAAATAAACGTGAATGTACCATAACCTGGGCTTATCAAAACCTTGTTTTGTCATGTGTCACGTAAAACTTACTTTGCCAGTTTCAAACGTAATGATGTATTCACATAATGAAAAAACATTTCCTGATTAATAACTAAACAATAACAAAAAGCATAACAACCAACACACCATCCAAATGCGCCTGTGCCTCTAAAATGGAGGCGGTCCTTGCGATGTGACAGTGATGTACGAGCCCTATAAACCAGTGGGCTGCTGGCGACTCTGAGGGCTGTAGGGTCGACAGGGAACCTCCGCCGGGGCAAATCCTCCAAACGGAAAAGTATGACTCGAAATGTAAAAGAAACGCTGTTACTTGGTTAGTGTACGAGGCTAATCAGTCATCTTATTCAAGTGAAATACTGTTAGCACACACGGCTAATTCATCATCTTAGAGATATAATAGACATATTCATGGAGACAAAATTGTAAGGTTCATAATCATGGAGACAAATAGTTCTTTGTTAATGTAATGATTTGTCTTAAGAACCACAAATGGGAATAAAGGGTGAGGGTTCATTAACACAACCAAACCAGTCTCTTCTCATATTCCCTGCAAGACCCTGAACCTTGACCCTGCCTTCATCATTCTCCCCCTTCATCTGGTTAATTAGTCATCAGTGGCTTTAGCTGTACTTTGTCATAAAGAACTCCCTTTTTGCATCACTCCTCATGTCCTTCATAGACCGGCTCTCTTTTTGATCAATACCAGACATAAACAAAGCCCTTCGGGTGACTAAGGTATCAAGACGCGAGGGAGAAAAGTTACAGTTGCATCATCTGAAGGATTCAACAAAGAATACAAAAAAACCTGTGGATCGGTGGGGTCAGATTGAGGCCTTATCGTGGCCCTGCTGGGAGGAGCAGAGAGGAACCTCCAAACAGAGCCAGACTGATTACATCTGACCAACGCTTAGACGGGAATCGGACGTCTCATATCCTAAAACAAATACCGTTGGCCCCTGCGTTTTGAGGAGGGCTCGGGGAATGTGTGTGGGGCGTGCGTGCGGGTGCAGCTATACTGAAGGGATCAGATGAATCAGACGTTCTGCGTTGTATGTGCTTTAGTGATTTGGGGTATCAAACAATGGGTGCATTGAACTCCCGGCGTAGTAACAGGTGTGATCCGTCTCCTGAACTACCGCAGAGGGGTGACACACGCAGGAAACCACTTCAAACATCACGGATGCTGAGTTTGGAGCTAGCAAATATCGTAGCCTTCAGGAAGGACTTGCAGAGCCATTAAGAAGTGAACTTTAAAAAAAAGAAACAAGTATTGTAATAAATATTAAAGATGGTTGTAGCCTGGATTGTTCATTCATACAGCACTATGTTAGTGAACTCTGCTATGTTTGTGAGCTATTAATAAATAATAGTTATTTATTATCAGCATGTGTTAAATTACTAAAACACATGAATTGACCCCCTCCCCCACACACACACACACACAGACACACACACACACACACACACACACACACACACACACACACCCCACACACACACACTTTATCAGGGAACTTTTGAATCCCCATGGACGTCATTGAAAGCTTGACACTAACCCCTAAACAATTACTTTATGTTGGGGAATAGAACGAGAAAACATGGAAGCTGAGTTTTCACTCAGAAAATGAAAGCACAGACCCAATCCTATTTTTATTCACCATTTACTAGTTTGTTGAAAAAAACATAGAATTGTTTCAAATCCTACTGTTAAACCAATTTCGGTGAATGTTCAAAATGTGTGCTTGCCATTGAAATGTGTATGTGATCTTTCCATACAGCTATTCAATGTTCTATGTTCACCTGTCTATATCCATATCCCAATACCTCAGCATTCAGATTTGCGTGTGGTTGTCAGACACAGCAATTAAAGATGTTCCTCTGCCTCCCCATTAGCTGTTCCTGATGACCCTACTCAAAGGTTGCGCTTCAACTGCTAAAACGACAAGCAAGCAAACAAACAAGACAGCGCGTGTGACGGGCCGATTTAACCGCTGACATGAAGGGATCATTACGAGTTCCGTCGCGGTTAAACGGTTTGTCAGGAAGCCTCCATGCAAACCGGGTGGAAGGTATTTATTAATGTGACCTGTTTGGCCGCATGTACCGTGATGGCGCTTGCCTCAAGTTAACTCTGTTCCAGCTGGCCCGCTCCGTCTCCCCGTCTGTTTCCTCATCATCTGCGCTCTCTCTCTCCCTCTCTCCCCTCTCTCTCTCTCTCTCTCCCTCTCTCTCTCTCTCTCTCTCTCCCTCTCTCTCTCTCTCTCTCTCTCTCTCTCCCTCTCTCTCTCTCCCTCTCTCCCCTCTCTCTCTCCCCTCTCTCTCTCTCTTTCTCTCTCTCCCTCTCTCTCTCTCTCTCTCTCTCTCTCTCTCTCTCTCTCTCTCTCTCCCTCCCTCCTTGCCGAGCCGTAGAGCGGTTAACAAGCCATCCGATGTTCCTCCAACAGGACAGCTCTCCAACCTCTGTCCAGAGACATAACACATCGCACATTTATCACAGACACACACACACGCAAGACAACACATATATCTCCCGTCCCGCATGGAGAAATACGATCTTGTGAAAAGGTGAGTAAATGCATACTTGCATACACACACACACACACACACACACACACTCACACACACACAAACCCCTGCAATAAACACAGTCTGCCGTAAACGCGATGCTGACAGTTCGCTAACGACACAAGACCAGATCCGTCCGACCAGAGGCACCATCAACTCCCGACGGTGTCATTATAAAGCAACTTTAATTTCCTTTTCCTTTCCTTCTACGATTACTCACCAGCACACAGTAGCACCTCATGTCAGATAGTACACCTGGTCCTCTTGTGTTGACCCCCTGACCCTCATGTGACCTGTGACCTAGTGTTTGCCTGCCAGCAGGGAGGGCTCAGACTGATAAACTTGGGACAGGCTGGCGGTGATGAGACAGAGGCCTCAGCGAGATGAAGCATCTGGAGCACGAGAGGCCCATCTCCTGTGGGTGCCAAGCGCTTATGTCATGCAACCCCAGGGATCTATAGACACACACAGCAACGGTCCCTGAACAACCAGACCAGGACACACACACACACACACAGATACACAACCATGCAGATAGTGAAGCACACATACAGACACACACACACACACACACACACACACACACCTACACACACACACACACACACACACACACACACACACACACACACACAAACACAGCTACAACATACATCATGGACATTCTACCACACCACACATACACACACACACACACACACACACACACACACACACACACACACACACACACAAACACAACTACAAACACACACCTACACCAGCACACACACACACACACAAACACACACAAACACACCATCCCCGGTGAGCTCTTGTACCCATTCCTTTCCCACAGAGATTGAGTCAGCATGCATTTTTCCACGGCAGACTGGAGACTCTGTAAAACGGGTAATGAATGAGACAGGAAACCATGTTTGGCCCGGCACATTCAGCCCATCCACATCCATTCTACGCCAGCGACGGCTGCAGCAAGGGCTTAACACACCTGATGGGGCCTATAGCTTCCAGGGAATAGTTCTTCTTTCACACACACACACGAACACACACACACACACACACACACACACACACACACACACACACACACACACAGACACACACACACGCACTCAAACACACACATGCATTACTTCTCGCCTCTCAGCGGGCAGTAATCCCCTGCCGAGAATCTATCCATTTCCACTTTGCTCGCATTCAAACTTTCTCACACATACACACACCAAACATACACACAGGCACAAATACATACACAGGCCCACACAGGCCCAAATACACACACACAACATGCACTGACAAAATGGGATTCTTTATTCTAAAGTTTACAATGTGTTTATAAATCATGACACAGACACACAAACATAAATACTATCAAAAAGCATATCAATATATATATATATATATATATATTTATAAATACACGCACGCACGCACGCACACACACACACACACACGCACGCACGCACGCACGCACGCACGCACGCACGCACGCACACACACACACACACACACACACACACACACACACACACACACACACACACACACACACACACACACAAGCACATTTCCGTCTTGGCACTAAACAACTGCTAATTTGGGTACACACACATATACACACACACACCACACACTGTGCCAATCCATAAATCAGATGATAATTGGGTAGCAGTATTCCAGTAATAAACAGAGCAGTATAAACAGTCAGTGTCACTCAGCCTGGCCTCAATACTCTCCCTCCAACTGGCACACCTCCGGCTGACTGACTGGCTTGCACTCAAAAACATACAAATAAACAGACACACACACACACACAGACACACAGACACACAACCATTAAGGCAAATATGTCTTACACAACAACACGAGCGGTTCACACATGGAACTGTACGGGTGTGTTTTAACAGAGAGAAGCAAATGAAAAACATGTGCACACCATTGCATGCGTGTACGCTGGCGTGTGCACACAGACACACACTGGAGGCACAAACATCGACTGATGATAGGGCTAGGATGATGTACACGTACACAAGTGAACCCCCCTCCCCCCAGAACCTACCTCCTCCCACGGACCACCATCCTCATAGCACCCTATAAATCTCCCGTTGTATGACCCAGAAAATATTTAATCTGTCTGTTTGTTGTGCAGCGATGCCGGGAAGAGGGAGGCGGTAATTGTGTGTGATAACCCTCCCACAGGGACCGCTCAAATCAAGGGTTGGTGCGGGTGGCAGGCCAAAACACCTATAGCCTTTTCTCACGTTTAACCGCCAGAAACACTTTAAAAGCCCACTGAGAGCAAACAGTCCCAGTGTGAGGTTAAGATGACGACGGTGGAATGGCTGCGAGTGAACGTGGATGGGAGACACACACACTATAGCTACTCACCCAGGTCTGGAGACACACACACACAGAAAAATAAATAACCAAAAAGGGGGGGGGGGGGGGGGTTGGGGTTGGGGAAAAACAACATTTATGTGATAAATTGTTTAATTGCACGGTTATAAAAAACAACACTATATACAAAGTGCCCAGTGTGTACTTAAACGGTATGAATAGATCAGACGGAAAGCATGACGGCATGGAAGTGGTCTCAAGTGCTGGGAGGACAGGGGTTAGACGGTTATGTTTTTGTGGATTACTCTTTTATAAATAAAGCGCTGGCGAGATGAATCCAGATCATGCCAGGTTCAAGCGTGGCTTGTACAGTCCCTGGGATTAACTGTCGGATGTGCACGCGGCGTTGTGCGTCGGGCTTGCGTCGCACACACACACACACACACACACACACCGAACACACACACACACACACACACACAGGGTGTTCACCTCTCTAGTTCGGAGATCTTCCTGTCCCTGTTGGATCTGTCCCCCTCGGCGTCCTGCAGAGCTCCCATGAGCCTCTCCACCTCCGCCTTGGACTGGCCTGACTCCTCTCGGTAGCGGGCCACTTCCTGCTCCAGGAGTCGCAGGCGGTCCGCGATGTCCGGGCACTTCCTGTTTGCGTCGTCTGCAATCTGTTGGGGGTAGTGTAGTGAGTTAGGAAGGTTGACCAACTGGTCAACAGGGTCAGTGGAATGATGCTGGGTGTTTGTGATGTGATGTAGGGGGGGGGGGGGGTGACTGTTTCCGGGGTCCTACCTTGAGGTCCACTACCTGTGGCGTCCCCTCCGCCTTTATCAGAGCCTGGAAGACACACACACACACACACACACACACACACACAGATAATCCAGCGTTGAGAAGGGATCGTGTGCAAGTGAGTCTCGGCATGAAACAAACAAGCGCACGGGGGGTAAGACATCTGAAACGCTGTGGGTGCCCTCCCTGGAGGAGGGGGTCGAGAGGTGTGTGTGTGTGTGTGTGGGGGGTTAAACCGATCCAGAATCTGTGGTTAAGGGCATCGTTTAGCTGGAGGAGAACCAATCAGTGCTCATCCCTTCATCCCTCTCCATGCGTCTCGCTCTCTGCTTGTTTCCCCGGGGCAGCAGTCAGTCACTCAGGGTTGAGTGCTGAGCAGTGATCAGCGTGACATCACCCCCTCCTCGCACCGCTTGCCAAGGGTTTCATCAGCCTGCCAACATCTCTATACGTTTAACGTTTTCTCTGTTAAGTGAAGTGTTAGGGGGGAGGGGGAAAGAGCGACGGCGCTACAGTGATGACATTGTTCCTTTGAAGAAATATTTATCCTAGAGGATGTTTGGTAACCTCAAATGATCTCTGACTCTCTCTCTCTCTCTCTCTCTCTCTCTCTCTCTCTCTCTCTCTCTTCCTCCCTCTCCTTCCCTCCCTCAGTGAGTCTAGCTGCGTCTGTCTCTGGGTCTTTACCTCAAGGTAAAGATTGTTTGGCCTGTTGAGACAGAGGAGGCTCATTGAAACATCATCAGGTACGAAACGGGATGACACACACACACACACACACACACACACACACACATTCATTTAAAGACAGCCTGACATCAGTCTGGGAGAGCACATGTTGTTGTTATTTAGGTGGTTCTTACCAGACTTAAAGAGAGAATCAGCATCGCACCCCAATAGGAACTTTGCCTTTCAATCCCAGCTAAAAAAAGCGGAAAAAAACTATTGCACCAGCCAGTCCCCTCCATCTACGAGACACACGGGCAAACATGGGGCACAACCCACGTGAACAAGATGATTTGTTTCTGTGTCATGTGTTGATTGTTAGCTTTGTCCTAGTCAGGATGGTATGTAATCTATAGAATACAGTTTAATGTTCAACATCGAAGGATATAGTACATATAAATCTATATTAATAACTATGTCTCACAATGACACTCGAGTCCTTGTGTATATTTGTGTGTGTTTGTGGGTGTGACTGTACACAGGTGTCTGTAAATCAACCAGGAAATGATAGTTCCAAAGAATGGCGCAACGTTTTCAGAGAATTAAGTGCTCTGTTCCCTCGAAACCCCCCCCTTGCATCCAACCCACCCACACACACACACACATCAAGCCCCATCTCATCCAGCCCAAAACACATTAGCTCTAAGTGGAGCCGAGTTTGTTTTGCTGTTCCAGTGGAGGAGCTCAGGACAGGACCCGGTATGGGAGAGCAGTGGTTCTGACTGGGATTTGCGATATTATGACAGCAAGGGAACGGCCTGCAGGGATACAGTTACATATATGGTCACTAAAACGACCAACGCCATCATTCCTGGAACATTGCTCTTAAAGTGTAAATATCGCAAATTAGTTAAATATGTGTGGCTACTTGGGGGATATTCAACCGCTGGTCAGATGCTAGACCGACGACCCACGGACAATTATGATGGGATGGGGGCGCGATTGCGGTGTGACGTAGATCGTTATGACCAAGGGAAAAAAAAATCCAAGAATATAATTTGTCATAAGGACGCCGATTTATGACCCCACCATGAACTTGTTCGGTCTCTTCTATCGCTCTCTCTCTTGCTCCCTCTTCCTCTCTCTCTCTCTCTCCCTACTGCCTCAGACTTGACCTCATCACAGGTTGACTCATCTTTAATTATTTATCGGATTTAACCTCTGGATTTCCCGCATCATTTTAAGAACCGTCTTATTTACACACACGTCCCTTATGTATACACGCGGAAACTCTGCCGTCCAAACAGCCAAAACAAACGGCGGCTGGGAGGAGATGGACGACGATAACAGGATACACAAGTCTTAGTGCTTAATACCTCCGTCTGAAGTGCAGCAATCGCATCCTGTTACGTGGCGACACACACCGCCCCGACCCCCACCTCCCCCCAACCCCCACACCCTCCGTCACCCGTTCTCCGTCCCCCTGTTAATGGGGCCGGCCGTCTTTGAAGAGGCAGGTCTGAGTGCTCTGCGGGGCGGAAGGCTGTCTTTATTGACGCGGTGAATCAACAACACAGCGTTTGATCGGGGCCGGGGGGGGTCATGGCTGAGGACGCCGTGCGGCCGGCGTCACACAGCTGAGGAATGACTATCAAAAGCCCGGCTGAGTCCACCGTACGGTCCACCCCCCCCCCCCCCCCCCCCCCCCCATTCATTCTCCGCCCGATTGGTCAGGAATGCTCATGACTAACAGGAGGCTGAGTCCGTCGGTCCATGAGATGGACCATCAGTGGAGGAACAGGTTAGAACCAGATCCTGTCACACACTCGCTTAGTTTTTTCATGCAGACTCTGTGCGTGTTTGTGTGTGTGCGACTGTATGTTAGTGTGTGACTGTGCGTGTGAGTGACTGTGCAAGTGTGTGTGTGTGTGTGTGTGTGTGTGTGTGTGTGTGTGTGTGTGTGCGTGCAGTGTGTGGGAGGTCGTGCTGATCTGAGTTTAATCTAAGGCGGTTTGTCAGCTCACCTCTGACCCAGTGGGCATTAGACCCCCACAAAGTCACACACACACACACGCACACACACACACACACAAGCGCACAAACAAACACAAGCGCAATCACACATACACACACACACAAACACACACACACACACACACATGTTGCGAATTTAAACGCGTAATCACAGAAAACGATAATGCAGACATATTCACTCACACAAACTAGAACTTAAACTGAAACTTCTTCTCAACAATTACATAACGGCTCGGCCGGCCGCCAAACACAAGGAGCGGCGCGGTTATGGCAACCCTTCTGATGAAGAACGGACCTGCCCGCTGCAGAGGGCATGGAGCTGCTCTGCCTTTGATGAGGCGCCGTGGCAACCCTCAACCCGATCTCATTTCTCAGGAGGAGACGTGTGTGTGTGTGCTTTTTCAGGAAAATAAAAAAAGACATCTACCTAAATTCTGGGAGGGCAAATGTCTGCCCTGGCTTGTAGAAAGAGAGAGAGAGAGAGAGAGAGAGAGAGAGAGAGAGAGAGAGAGGGACAGAGGCAGAGACAGAGAGAGAAAGAGAGAGCGAGAGCGAGTGAATTGTCCAACCTTCACACATTGCTCTTTCTCTCTCGCCTCCGCTGCTGATGTTCCTTGTGTGAGGACGGGGTGCAGAGAGCCCATTACAACCCAGCTACACTTCCCCCTGCAGCTGAATTCTTGTAATTCTTTTTGCACAATAAAAAAAAGAAGTAATTATAAAGTGTGCAAATGTTGTGTTGATGTTCTCTGCGGTCTAAGGATTTAAGGAAAGACGCACTTTGGGTTTTTATTTTGATGATGGCTGTGAATATATGTTCGGGGTTAGGGCTTATTTTAAGTTCTGGGAACACGCAGTGCGGTCTGCTCTGATGTGAAGGGAGATGAGATATTGATGACTGTGTTTACACACACAGACCACAGTGTGTGCCACACACCTTTTTCCTGAAAGCGCGTGCTTTGGTGCCTGTGTGTGCGTGTGTGTGTGTGTGTTTGTGTTCGTTATTTTCAGATGGAGAATCGTACACCGTTCGTAAACACTCACATACATGCACACACAGGTGAGCAAACACACAGACACAAACACCCACACACACATAAGCGAAAAGACAGACTCAGCGTCATTTCTACGTCCCTCCTGTCTGCTCTGCCCACCCACCCGTACTGACCTCTGCTTCGGGCCTCTGAACAGGGGTCTGGCTGGGGGCGGCGGCCGGGCCCTGGGTCAGGTTCTGGGGCTGGATGGCGAACACCCGCTCCTTCAGCTCCCGGTTCTCCCTCCTCAAGAGCTCCACGTCCTCCAGCCGAGCACGCTCCTCCCGGTCCCGCTGTTCCCGCAGGGCCTGGATCACACGCTCCTGGGAGAGAGAGAGAGAGGGAGAGGGAGCGAGAGAGAGAGAGAGAGAGAGAGAGAGAGAGAGAGAGAGAGAGAGAGAGAGAGAGAGAGAGAGAAGGGGAGAGAGAGAGAGAAGGGGAGAGAGAGAGAGAGAGAGAAGGGGAGAGAGAGAGGGAGAGGGAGCGAGAGAGAGAGAGAGAGAAGGGGAGAACGAGAGAAGGGGAGAGAGAGAGAGAGAGAGAGAAGGGGAGAGAGAGAGAGTGAAGGGGAGAGAGAGAGAGCGAAGGGGAGAGAGAGAGAGAGAGAGAGAGAGAGAGAGAGAGAGAGAAGGGGAGAGAGAGAGAGAGAGAGAGAGAAGGGGAGAGAGAGAAGGGGAAAGAGAGAGAGAGAGAGAGAGAGAGAGAGAGGGAGAGAGAGAGAGAAGGGGAGAGAGAGAGAAGGGGAAAGAGAGAGAGCGAGAGAGAGAGAGAGAGGGAGAGAGGGAGAGCGAGAGAGAGAGAGACCGGGGAAATAAACAGAGAAAAAAAAACAGGTGTCAGTAGCGATCGTTTCATTGAGCAGTAATGGTGAAACGTTGTTCTGTTGTGGTGGTGGCCTGTCCAGCCGATTCGGGACGGGATATTGCAAACGGATGGGACATTTGTCGTTTCACATGAAACTTTAACGACAACAATATGTTATCAAACATATTGCGGTTATCCCTCTCTCCAACCAGTGTTTACGGACCATTAATAACCAGGCCTCTTCATCTGATCCTAGTTTATCAGCGTATCTGTCATTTCTTGTTGAAACACAGGGCAATACGTTTTTATTTACTTCCAAGACGCTGTGTTAGAAGTTACAATTAAAAGCAGGAGTCATACATGTGACCAAGCGCTACAAATCTTCTCCTCTCCCTTCCCTTGACTAAATATTGTAGACAGCAGAATGCCTTTGAAACTGAATAATGACTTTATAAAATAGGGCGGGCATGTCATTGAGGTCGCCGTCAGGAAGAGAGGCACCGAGAAATACTAGGAAACGGGATGAAGGAGATAAATTAAAGAAATAAGAGAGAGAGAGAGAGAGAGAGAGAGAGAGAGAGAGAGAGAGAGAGAGAGAGAGAAATGGAGCGAGAGAGAGGGAGAGCAAAAAAGGGAGGGAGAGAAAAAAAGGGAGAGAGAGAGAGAGAGAGAGAGAGAGAGAGAGAGAGCGGGAGTCAGAGAGAGCGAGAGAGAGAAAAATGGAGCGAGAGAGAGAGGGAGAGGGAGGGAGAGTGAAAAAGGGAGAGAGAGAGAGAGAGCGAGAGAGAGAGAGGAGGAGCAGGAGAGTAGATCATCTGCTAATAACTCCTACCAGATAAAAGGGGCTGGGCATGTTTGTGTCATCATCCAGACGGTGGGACGGAGGGCCCCTGGGAGCCTAGGTGTTCACCATGGGGGGTGAAGGGGCATGGGAGGCCCATCTTTAACTAGATATATCTATACGTGCAGATGGGTGTGCCAGTGTGTGTGGGTAAGAGTGTGTTTGTGTGTGAAGCCATGGCGGGCCAAAGTGATCACCCAGGTGTTTATACAGATGTTGATTTAGGCTTGCAGCGCGGCTAAGGCAGCCAGCCTTTTTTTTTATGTGGCATCCCTGTACGTGATTGGCAGCACGAAACCTCTGGGCAATCAGGCCAATACTCAGACTCCCATCTAGGGCTGGCACCCACCGTGCGGTATGGGGCGAGAGAGAGAGGATAGAGAGTGAGAGAGATAGAGAGAGAGAGAGAGAGAGAGAGAGGGGGGAGAGAGGGAGAGAGAGAGAGAGAGCGGATAGAGAGAGAGTGGATAGAGAGAGAGAGAGAGAGAGAGAGAGAGAGAGAGAGAGAGTCTTAACGATACCACACAGCTAATAGACCCTGTGTGCTTTTCCCACACGAAGAAAAAACACATCTGAGATTTGGAGGTTGGGATTCAGGGAGAGAGACCTGGACGTGATCATAAAAACCTGTCTCTACAAGGCTTGGGGGAGTAGGGCAGAGTTGCGTAAACAAACACACACCCACACACACACACACACACAGAGACACACACACACACACACACAGGGCCTGGCAGGGGCACAGTGCCTGGCTGTGCTAATTAGAACCACAGCATTGTGGCTGAGGCTGGCTCCGAGTGCACGTTAGTGACAGGGTGTGTGATTAGCAACACACACACACTGGGGCTCTCGTAAACACATTACACACACGCCCTACGTTGACCACAGCGTCTGAACTGCTCCCCAGCACCCTCCTCATCACAGATGAATTATGGGTAGGCCACATTAGAAGTGGTTGACGTTATCCGTAAGAGAGAACGGGCCGGGTTGAAGGAGAAATAGCTATTGGCCGTTCATTATGCATTTATTCCGTTCATTTCAGCATCCGGGAGATAGAAAAACAAACGCGGGGCATAAAAACAAGCCGTTAAATGGTGAGTGTTGTGTGTACTCTGGGGTTTGACTTATACGCATTGATTTCTACGTGGCGTAAACATCTCTTGATTGAACGGATCCATATGTGGCCGTTCAAGTCAAAAGCACCAACGATGCAGCACTGCAAGGCGACAACACAATCTAAAGGGTCAAACAGGGGGGAGGGGAGGGAACGACATGCAGCCAGCTGATCCCCAGACCTACTCGGCAGTGACATCAGCTTTCCTGACATCAAGGGACCTGATGTCACCGCCGGACGCGAATTTCAGTCCACTTCACTTCAGAAGTGGACGTTTACACTCCCCAGAGAACACGTAATCCGTGTGTCACACAGTAAGAAAAGACACAAACAAACAAAGCACAGGTGTGCGTGTATACACTTGTGTACCCTCCCATACAGCGTAACACATTGGCAGCCGCCTTTCTCTTCTCTTTTTTGTCTATTGCAGCACAGCTGGCCATCCACATCTGCCCTGTTTGTGATGTCTTGTTTTACTGTTAACTGTCAACGAGCAGCGATTTCAACGCCGATATAGCTGACAGACGTGTCAGCGAGCAACAAGGTTCAGGCCTCCAGCCATAACAAATGTGTGTTGGCAACCAGCGTCATGTTTAGTAAAAAATGGAAAGCAGAGCTGATATTAATCGCTTCACGAAACATTACGTGACGTCATAGCACCAGTTCACATGGGGTCTGGCACTGGAAAAGACCCACCAGCGATATGTCTATTCTGTTATAGAAGTGGTGTCATAAAACAATCGCATTACTCTAATCTCATTAAGTCTTGAGCTTACCCGTGCATACCACTGATGTGCGTAGACAGCAATAGAGAAAAAATCCCCCAAAAAAGGATTCCACCGATTGTGAATGAGCAATGTTCTCCACAATACCCCCAAAAGTGACTTATTCAATTAAAAGAATTCCCCCTCAAAAAATCCAACACATTTTAATAGCATAAACATCCCACATAAAATACCGCACAAATTACATGGGGAAAAAAAACAAGGTTTGCCGTGGTCTAGGAAGTGATTAAGCCCTTTTTAGTGTTTTAGTGTGGCGAGCGGCTCAATGGGTGAGCACTGAGGTGAGGCCTTATGGAGAACAGCTGCGAGCCCTTGCACATGCCAGAGTACAACAAACAGTTGATGTTTACAACCAATATCCAGAACATCCACTCGTACGGCGAGCCAAGACCCCGAACGGCACGCCGAGCCAATGGGAGATCGGCTTATTGAACACCCCCATGTGCAGAGAGAGCTGGCTTACTTCAAACCCCGCCATGCCCATTGAAACTACTTCTCCTCCTGCTCCTGCTCACACACAATGCACTGCACCTTACTGTGTGCGAAAACAGGCAGCGCTGCGTATAGGTAGGATGTTTAGACAGGAAATGTAGAAGCCTGGTTTAAAACACAAGGGATAACTTGGCTCAAAACCGCTTCCGTTCCGCCAACAGATAGGGGCCACCGGCCATGTGTAATCTGTGAGCCGGTAATACATACACTACAGTAACAGACCTCCCTCTTGAACCTGAAACCAGGTCTCCTTCTGTCACACATGTAGTCTCCACTCATGATTCATTCATCATCATTATTCATTGTCTGTAGTTAAGCTCTTTCTGTGTGTTTTGTGTGGTGAGCCTTGCCCCATCCCAGTATATCCCAGTCATTTCCTGTGAGCTCAGGACTAGTCAAGTCCAATAATGAATGTGTTTGCTGTCTGCACCTTGTGTGACGTCAGTGTGTGAAAAAAACAGATAGGGTCACCCAAAAGATGTCCTACCGCTCAATGTTTGCGGGATGGAGTCCAGACATACTTCCTATGGTCATGGAGTCAGCAGGATGACTAAGCGTTTGTCACTTTGAAACATGTACAAACTGCAAGTCACCGTGATGTTGGCTTTATACGGTGGGAATCAAGGGTCAGGGTCACCACAGAGTCAGCTCCTGACAATCATGTCACCTGTTTCATTCCTTCCGTAGCCACAGCTGTGCTTGCCATGCGATGGCACCTGTTAAAGGTTGTCCCCATATATCGTCAGCGGTCGAGTTGTAAAAAAAAGCCAGGGGGGGTTGGTGGATTTTAACTTTTAGGGACAGATAATTTGTGCTGATAACAGCGCATATGGTGGGAGACCAACGGTGTGATAATTATTATCATTAGTAGTAGTAGTATTATTATATTATTATATATTTTATCCCCAAAAACGCAGCTCATCGGACGCATCACACGATTCGAGGCATGCATCACTTTTAAGGATTTTAAAAACTGATTCTTATTCTTTTTTTCAAAAATGCATTCGGCAGAGAAGGGAGACTAGCGTTGCTCACGGGTTGGAATGAATGGGAAAAAAGGGGACAGAGTTGTCTGCGGAAGCGATGTCTGAGATGCAGAGACAGCTTCACGCTACCAGTGTCTGTCTCGTACGGTGTGGAATGAGAGCTCGTTAAGGCACTATTGCGTAAGCACGCAGGCGCGCAGCAAGCGTGCCTGCGTGCTTGGTTAATAGCATACTGCCCGAGAATGCAGTATCCCTGTCAAATCTGTCCCTGGGAAAAGTAACGTTGCGCCGAATTGAAAAAGGAAACCACTATAATGAAATAGCGGTAATATTACCACATTAATTGATAAAATAACAGGGGATGGGAAGGGGGGATGGCTGTTTCAGAAGGGGGATGATTTTGATCATTTTAATTCCAAAGGGGGATGCCATCCCCCCTCAACTCAAGTGCTGTATATCGATGTGTGCTTGTATTTCTTTTTGATCCTTTACGAGACCTCTTTTACGTTATTTTGAAATAAACTCGAATTTGAGACCTTATATTGCTCTCTTCCTCTTAATGTGTCCACTTTAAGACACCTTACCTTTTGCCCATGCAGTCCACCTAAATGTATTCTCAATTGGAGTAGGAGGGAGTTTGAGGTTAAACCAAAGTGGATTCATGCCGGCAAAGGTAATCCACCATATCGAACAACAATATTAGCAATTAGCTAAATTAGCAAATTAGCAGCTTTTGAGATTTTGTGAGACTCACTATTGAAACAAAAGTTAATGAAGTAATTAGCATACTTTTAGCTCCACCATGAAAGCCTCACTTCAATATGGCCGCACTGACGGGACCCTCCTTTCTCTACACAGCCGGCTGTCTCTCTACCTTCTCAGACAGGGCCTCCTCCAGCGTGGCCAAGGCCGTGTCTGTGTTGCTGGAGTCCGTCTGCAGTCCCTTCACCCGTTCCCGCAGCCCCGCCAGCTGCTTGTCCTTATCCTTCAACTGCTCCAGCAGGTTCTCGATCTGCAGAGAGAGAGAGACAGAGAGAGACAGAGAGAGACAGAGAGAGAGAGAGAGAGAGAGGTGCTATTTGTTATCATAAACATATTGCAATTGAAGAAGACACAGGTGTCAAAGCCACAAATGCGGTAAATGCGGTACTTTCAACTGCACGAAGGAAACAAAAATTGCATTTGAACAGTTTCTCCATCAGAACAGATAGAAGAGCAGAAAGACAGAGAGAGAGAGAGAAAGAGAGAGCGATGTTTGTTTTTTTGTATAGTGAGGTGGAAAAAAACATTTTAATTGCAGAAGACAAAATTGTCAAAGTTCCAAAGTTCAATTGCATCAGTATATAGACCTGGTGGCACAGCGCAGACCAGAGGAAACATTCAACCTTGACATGGAGCGCTTTGTCTGTAGTCACACACAAAGCCTTGCCTTTGTTTTCAGGGCTTATGCAAGCGCTGTGAAACAATGCAGGTCTCCGGCCCATCCACCTGGACACCGGCATTCTTTAGCAAACCACCTTGGCACTTCCCAAAGGTATGCTTTCTGGATTGGATGTGAGCAGAGGATGAGTGGATAACAGTGGGTACTCTCGCTGCAACTGAACTCTAGGGAGAGAGGCCACAGACCGGAGGGCCGATGTGTGTCTGTGTCTATCTGCGGCTAACCTCAGGTCCACCAAGCCACAGGGTAACCACCGGCTGGGCTGCTCCACAGGCCTTTATCTGATGGAGATCAGCAAAACAGAAACACACCAACACATGGGGACCCACAAACACACACACACACATGCACACACACACACACACACACACACACACAAAAACTCCCAAAGACACACAGGAAACGCAGTGACACATATATAGACGCACGCACACAAACACACACACAGACACACAAATGTGTTCATGCACACATAAACCCGCATAGACATGCACACACAGACACACACAACACATATACATATGCACACACAGCACACACACCCACCAACGCACACACACACACACACACACACACACACACACACACACACACACACACACACACACACACACACACACACACAATCCTTCCGACGGCAAACATAGAAACCGTTCCAGATTAAATTGAAGTTGTTGAAGTTGCACAGAGGGACCGGTTATCTGTCCACAGCATGTATATTTATTTCAAGATTCAGACAGATCAATTGGTGATCTAGAAGCAACTAAACAATTCTGACCAATAACTTTAGTTTTGCAATGAATTTCTTCACATGGGAAACACACTACTTTAGTGTTTTCTTTGACTGTTTAGCAAGGCAGATTCTACTCTGAAACATCGGCCGAAGATGCATCCCAAACAACGCTGTCCATAGAAAACATGTGAGGGATTTCAAGAAAAGAAAGGCTCACTCAAAGAGATTTCTGATTCAATAAACATGGGAAACCAATAATTGTGTACAAGTGCCACAGGCTACCAAAAGAGTAAGATAAAAATAAATGGTGAAATGATTAAAAAAAAAGTAAATACTCAGGAGAGAGAACGAACGGCATTCCAGTCATGGGTACACGGAGAGATAAGATATTTTACAAATGAATCCAATTAGACCCCAAACATGTTGTGTTCCCTGCTCCCTGGAAGGCAAAATGGAGGCTTTTAAGGCGTCCAACTGAGTTTTATCTTTGCAGGGAAAAGTGGAGCAAGATTGGGGTGGAGGGGGCGAGTGGGCTGGGAGCTCTGAGGGGAAGGCACCAGGCGTCTATGAGAAGATCTAGATAGGTTAATGAGTGAGTGGAGAACCGGGCTGATGGGAATGCATCTATTGCCAGAACCAGATGGGTTCCTTTGCAATTCACTCAACCGCCGTGGGTGTATTCGGGCGGTCCATGTGATAGACGCCAACGGACTTTTATTGGTGTGTTTGAAGAAAGAAAATGGGTGAAAAAGAGATAATATGAAAACTGAAAAGAAAGCAAGGATTTCTTCAACTCTGGTTGTTGAAAGAGAACGACCAGAGTCGTTCTCTTTCAACAACCAGAGTTGCAGAAATAAAGGTAAGAACTGAGATTTAAAAAAAATTAATTAAAGATTCAAATAGAGTCAACAAGAAAGAAGAAGAAACAAACATCTATCAAAGCAGAGCCCAAGCCTCAATTGAGTGTGACATACTTGTCATGGTTTCTAGTGGTGTGGGCCTCGACTGGTGTGGGTTTCCTCGTGGTATGGAATTGAAGGGAAGCGGGTTTTTTTGGTTGTCACCCTCATATCCCATATCTTTAGTGGGAACATTCTCACACAATGGCCAGGCATTTCCGTCCCTCAATGAGCTGAATTCCCATGAAATCAAGACTGGGGATGCTAATGCTAGAAACAGGGCCCACGGGCTACCGACAACACGCTCTTCACGTGAACACCAACTGTAGCGCTATCCCTGAAGGGTAGGGCTGAACGATTTTGGGATCAAATCGCGATTATTTCGATATATTGCGATTGCGATTTAGTATGCAAATTTTATTTTTAAATTTCCTTATGTTCTGTATTATTCACTAAACAAGCAATAAATCATTGTATAGTCTTACCAACACAACATTGAAGCAGTCGCCATGTTAACTGTTCTTTTCTTTAGGCCAGACCCATGTGTTGAGATGAATTGATGCTTGAATTGATATTGTAACATTTTTATAACTATTGAGTTGTAAAAGAAAAATAAATACGAATCTTACTGATCTGGAGTCGCTAACTGGAACAAATCACACAAAAAAATAAATTATCGCAGCCTTTGCGATTTGCAAATCACGTTCTATTATATTGTGATGTCGGTTAGAATTCGATTAATCGTTCAGTGCTACTGAAGGGCCCTCATTCACAGGGGCCGTGTGTCAAAAGCGGTCTAGATGCGGTGGTAAATACTGTAGCATAGCTGGCCATAGGATATCAGTTCATTTCGTATTCATGCTGAGAAGGGTTTGTTCACCAGTGCCCCATAGAATGCAATACAGTACCCTGTTTGCCTAATGCCTTTCAAGAATACATTCACAGAACAAGATGGCCTCCTGCCAAAACAGTGAACTGAATAATAAACAGTCAGCATTGCCTAAGTGTGCTTATCTCCTCAGGTTGTGAAAAACATAAGCAATGGAAACTTCACCGACAACCTACATTAGCCTCTGGTTGTAGTGGCACAGAAGTTGGAAGACACACACACACACACACACACACACACACACACACACACACACACACACACACACACACACACACACACACACACACACACACACACACACACACACACACACACACACACACACCTCCGAGCTTAGCTCCATCCCCCTGTGGGTACAACAAGAGAAGCATTTGAGGTTAAATTGAGCCTGTAGCCCCCGGTCTTAGATAAATGATTACATTCTTCACCAGGCCTTTGTTTTCTTTGGCCTGTTTGGACAAAATAACAAGCCCTCGGACAAAACATTCAGCATCACCACACAGCCTTCCGTCAAATCGTGCAGAAATACGTTACGCCTGGATTGGACTTTAAGGCAGCCAATGGGGGTGGGCCTTCTGAGTAATGGGTATGGGACAGAGCGTGCGGAATGCAGGGCCGAATTATCCCAGCCTAAGTACTCTGTGAAAAGGAATGTTATTTATGGACAGGCGCGTTGTGGGGCACCCGTGTGCCATTTTGGGAGGCCAAAGACCTCTCCTTTACAGTAGCCTTTTTGTTTTGATGAGCAGATCACGTGTCGCTTTAGTTAACTCTTGGCATACTAAGCTGACACACACACCACACACTCTGCTCTCACCTTTTGTGTATACATCCCACACATGACACACACACACACACACACACACTGTTATCATTGAAAGCGCACTGCATCCCTGAAATCACTCTGCTCGTCCTCTCACTGCCTGACCACACACACTTCCATCCCACGAGACCACCACAGATGTAGCCGGCTATATGGAGTCTGTTGGCCAGGCCTATGTCTGTGTCTGTATGAGTGTGTGTTTGCGCGTGTGTGTGTGTGTGTGTGTGTGTGTGTGTGTGTGTGTGTGTGTGTGTGTGTGTGTGTGTGTGTGTGTGTGTGTGTGTGTGTGTGTGTGTGTGTGTGTGTGTCTGTGTGCATCCTGTTTTCGCAGCGATAACTTTCTCAACAGGTTGATGGAAAGTGCAAAGGTTATCCCCTTAAAAGTGGGAGTGATTATGCACAGTGGACCCCTGACCTGGGCTGCCCTTGACATTCTGTCTACAATACCCGTGCACACACTAGCAGACAATGCAGCCACATGTTTGAAAGCCTTTTGTCAAACACTAACATAATCAAATTCCAGCTGGGGCCGCAATTTGATATTAGTTCCAAATGTAATCTATTAAGTCATTTGAGAAGCCACAAACATGGAAAATCCCTTGAAATCGTAATCGGGCGATGTCGTCAGCATCCCCGATAGTAAAATGTAAATGTGTAAGCGATTCTGTGCTGATTCTTCCTCATTTTCTGTATCCAACATGCTTGTAATTGTACATTCCCATTGTGGAGGAAAGGCTCGGATGTGAGCCGCTGTGGTGGAGTGCTCGGAGTGGCCGTGATTAACACAAGCTGAGGTCTAATGTAATGTGAGAGAGAAGTGAATAAAAGCTGGATGAAGCCCCGAGCCCCTCCGGCTACAGGTCCTGATCTGTTCCGGAGCAGAACCGCAGAACCAGGCCACCCTTATGTGTTCCATCAAAATCCCCAGAACTGGAACCAGCCCCATGTCCTTCCATTGAATCATTCCTGCACTACACAAGGACCGGCTCAAAGCGAGACCACGCTTACCAACAAAAAAACAAAACACGCACACATAAACGTGATCATTTGGGTGGTTCTCAACATTACTGCGGACGAGGACGAGGGGGGTGGCCTCGATTGAAATACCAAAACGATAATTGGGTAGCAATTTATTCGCTCGCTCTTTGTGCTTGTCGTCACCTCGGGGAACGTGACACAGACAGTTGTGTGAAGCGTTTTGGGGAATCCAGGCAGTGGCCGATGCATGCACACCAGGAAGAATGTCCTTGGATGAAAAACACCCGAGCACGCGCGCGTGTGTTTGTGTGAGCACACACGCATCCAGGCAAACACATAACGTGGTACGCAGTGACACACACGCGCGGCCGTGCAGAGAAAAACCACAAAACTAAACAATATGTGGTGATCTGGTGGGCTTCCCATGAGAAAATCTAGGTCACTGTCAAACGGATCCATTATGAAATACTTTAGATTGGAGAGATCGCCGTGCCTCTACAAAAACGGCTCTGTGGACTCATGCCGGGATCCAATAAAAGTGTGTGCGTGAACCTTTTGGATGCCTATTAATTCTCTTTGTTGTGTGTGTGAGCCTGCATGTTTACATCCACACCTGCACACGGCTTGGTGCCCCCCTTGAATCAGAGCTGCTTGATTCCCAGGTTAATAAGCCACTTCCTCCTGGAGCTAAGCGCTCAGATGTGGCTCTTCAAAGAGAAAAGCAGTTTGGCCATAAAGAAGCTCGGGGAAGACAGTGACCTTTTCCATGAGGTGAGGGTGGGCCTGCACTTCATTCAAACCTTTCCCCACCCCCTCCTCTTCCTCCCATCCTTTTATGTCGCTTTCTATGGCTCTCTTTCCCACTGTCTGTTGGAAAAAGGCCCAGGAAAAGGGGATATCTGCTTCGTTGATACCGTGTACGTGGTTGCCCCCTTGTGGTGATTGTATGTCACTGCACCAGAAAAGGTCCAGTGACATGAGACAATGACTTGTTTTTCTAACCATGTCTAGTCTTCCTGTATTCAAATAATAATTGCTACATCTTCCAGTTAGAGGTGAGCCTTACTTATCTTGTTATACACCGTTGTCGAGAAACGATTAAGTGAATCAGTATGTAATTACACCTGAGACTGCAATTCCGGTCGCCAGAAAGCAGGCCTTAGACATTCAAGGCCTTAGACATTCAATTCTCTTCTTTTTGCACACAACGAGACAACCAAATCCCCAAAGACACATTTATTCCTTAAGGACACAATTCCATAAAGGTTCCCTGCACGATTATGCACAATGGGAAATACCCTGGAGCGGGACACTGAATCCTCCTCCAAGCAACTCCACCAGCAACCGGGGATCACAAAACAGATAATTGCTCGCCATTGCCTGTGTGTCGAACAAAGAGCGGTCTAGCACAGGACGCTGCGGTCTGCAACTTGACATTGTCACCTCCGCCGCCCCACCTCTAAACCACAAGGCCCCATCCGCCCTTTGATGAGGGAGGGTGTATGGGAGCGAGGAAGGACAGACATACACCGGAACAATCGGGAGGGTAAAATGACACCTCTCTTTCACCTCGCTCCCCTGGATTGACCCGGTGGATGTCAGGTTATTGCAGCTCCAGGACACATTACTCATCCCCCCTTTTTAATCCTTTACGGAGCGGAACGCCAGCGCTCCATGACTTCATAGGACTAAGTAATGGACGAGACAGAGATAGAGAGACAGGGGTCTGAGAGAGAAAGAGGGAGAGAGAGAGAGAGAGAGAGAGAGAGAGAGAGAGAGAGAGAGAGAGGATGTTGAAACTCAACAGTCGGTGGGGCGGGGGATTCGACTGTTTAAATCTAACCTTTAACCTTATGTCCTCGGAATGACGTATTCCTTTTGCTCTATCTCGGTTTAATGACAAAGAGGCAAGACGCAGAGTAATCATCAAAATAACAAAAGGGCTAAAAATAACAACAGCTGCATGATGAGGCTGGTAGCGACGGGGTTTCATCCAGACCTCCGACCGGACGGCGTGCCAGAGCACGGGATCCACGTCCTCCCTGACCCATCCATCGCGTGCCAATGGTCCACGTGGGCGTCTGCAGACCCACACACCGGCCCTCCTGGCTTTACCCACCCCCTAGTGCCAAACCACATGGTGGGTGTAATCCTGTCTCACCAGGTCTCTGACGGCACACACCGCTACCATGCCCCCCCCCTACATAGGGTAATGGAAAAACTATTTTTGGGGATGTTGGATCGGGATGGAGTGCGACAGAACCCTCTACGGGTTTCACTCCGATTAGGCCGCCGAACCGGTGACTGTGCAGAGTCCGGTGAATGTTGCCCTGACATTGGTTCTGCTGCTAACTAACCAGGGCGCTCAGTTGCAAAACACAAAGAGGCCCTGTGCCATTACTGAGAGGCGGCACACGCGCACAGACACACACACGCACATGCACACACACACACACACACACACAGACAATCCGTCTGTGATTGTTATAATAAATGTAGGGCCTGTTGAGAAAACAGGGGCTCCCTATAGCACATGGGGGACATGACAAGTAGACATCCCCCCCCCCCCCCCCCCCCCCCAGCATTCCTTCACAGAGTCATTCACACACGGAGCCTCCGCTGCATTCATACATATCAATTAGACATACGCACACATTCACTCAATCAGACATGTTGCTCCAGCAGACGTGCACACACACCAACATGCACACACTTACACGCAAAATATGCACACACAGACACCTTTCCTAACTAATACAAGTCAGGTTTTGAGCGTTCTAAGTACACACACACACACACACACACACACACACACACACACAAACACACACACACTTTTCAAAATAATATGAGGCCCGGTTTGAGGTTGAAGTAAGTGTTGCTAATCTAAACGTATCAGCCCAGAGAGTGGAGGACGGGAACTGGAGTTGTTCAACACAGACAGATGGTCCATGGAGGAGGTGTGGGAGTGTCAACGTGTGTGTGCGGTCGTGTGTGCGCAGGCGAGTGCCTGTGTGTGTGCAGGCCAAGTTGATCCACGTCCACGCCGCTTAGGCTCAAGACCCTATCTCAAGCCCTCCCGCACCCCCCCATGGTCGCGGAATGCTGCAGTGATTGCTGGGTAATTATCCTGATGCTTTATTCCTGCGCTCCCAGCACCATTAGTATTAATTCTTTGCTTTTAGAGAGAAGAAATGGCAGCGCTTTGATCTGGCAAACAGAGAGAAAAAAGGGAAAAAACAAGGGCTAAAGAGGAGAGCATAGAAAGAATTACCCAAAGTTAAAGAAGGACAGACCCAGGGAAGGAAGAATGTAATAAAGACCCAAAGAAAGAGAGAGAGAAAGGACTAGAAAGAAAGAAAGAAGGAAAGAAAGAAAAGGGGAAGAATGCAGGCCACCCATCCAGGGCTACTGCAGCTGTGAGTCTAACTCTCTCCCCCCTGCTGCTGCGGCCCGCAGAGACCTTGAAGTTCCCCGTGAAGACACTTTACAGTCCGCGGGTCGGTAGGGTTAAGCTTGGACCCAGCGTACAGTCCTACGGTTCCTTCAGGTCAACCACTGCACTGCATGTCATGACGGAAAAATGAAAGGGAAAAACAAGGTGAAGAAGGCTCAGGCTCCGGTTACCATGGTGGCTCTAGGGGGTTCGGCGTGATTTACATCGCACTAAAATCGATCAAATATCAATGGGAGAGACAGCTCAGGCTGCGCTATGAGAGAGCGATGGCCGTGGGGCTGGGAGCCGCGCTCGGGTCACCGTCCGGTGTCCGACTGACAGGCGCTGGTTCAGTTCGGGACAACCCTGACCTTGGATCGCTGTAGGCTGATCTATGGCCCAATACTTGGCTCATCTCGCAGGCTATATGGTCTGGGTCCAATCAGACTTAACTAAGGGTGATTGCTGATAGGAGCAAAGAGAGAGAGAGCTACAGGGGCCAATCAGCGTGTGTTTACTGGAAGCCCCCAGCTTCACACAGCCTTATCCCACCACATATCTCTTGCGCTGTGATTGGTCAGGTGGAGGCCATTAAGATGAAAGGCAACAGAGGTCTCATCGCACATTTGTCTTGATCACATTTCGCCCGCATGTGCACAAAAGCCATCCCACACGCACACACACACACACACACATACACACACACACACAAAGCTGATCTATAAAGATCTCTGATCTCTTTCCGGAGCAGGAAAGACACGTAGACGATTACTCAAAGAGAACAATTTAGCCACATCTGGCTACTGGCTCTAACCGGTCCCAAGCTAAAGCAGTGTCTATCTCTCTTATTCTGAGCCGACCTGTGACTTCCTCACGGGGAGTGCTAAGCCTCATGCGCAGAGGCTTGAGAAGAGGCTTGGGTTCTGCACGTTCAGTTCAATGAACAGCCGATAAGCGGTATTAATGTGTAACACCGTGTGCACGCCCAACGTGCGTTTTACCTTCACGCAGACGGGCTGTCGTGGAGTTTGTTCGACTGCCAACCCTGGTCTTTGTGTACAAAGCCCTTGACGGCTGGGCTCATGCAGGCCGTGCTATGAATGCACCATGCTACGCTGCCACGCTCACGGACGCATGCGGCTTCGACGCACAGTTCATGCACACATACGCACACACACACCCACCCACCCACACACACACACGCACACACACACACCAAGCCCTGGACTAATATTTTCCTTTCTATCAGTCTGCATCACATCCCGTGCTCCCGACTTGCCATCCATATGCGTCAGACTCAACACTGCCGTAGTGTTGTACCGAGGCACTGTTCAAAACCGTGGTAACAGGGACAGACAGGGCAGGAGGGAGGGAGGGGAAGGGGCTCGCCCCATTGAGAAAAAGGTTGGTATGCCGGGGCACTAAATGATGCTTTCCTGCCCTCCCAAATCGATAATAGTCCTTTAACCGATAGGAGCGGAAAGATAGTGATGCTGAAAGACAGGCATGTGGTGGAGGGTGTGGTGGTGCTGGTGGTGGTGGGTTGGGGGGCTATGAACATGTACGGAAGCAGGGGGCCGTGAACAAACAACAGCCTGGCCTTATAAGGGAGGCGGAGGCGCATTACAGAGTGAAGAACAGCCACGGCCACGGAGAGGAATCACTCCATGGAGGGAAATAGAAGTGTGGGTCTGGGGGGGGGGGGGTAAGGAAATGGAGAAGGCCCCGGAACATCTCAATCCATCCTCTCTCTCTCCCTCTCTCTTGACTTCCCCTGACTATCAAAGCCCCCAGCGGTGTGATGACACTGGGTGGGGGGGGCTGATGACAGAGCTGGGGGATGTCAGCCTCCTGGCGGGACGGAGCGTTGAAACAGAGGCACCCCCCCCCCCCAGACTCCATGAGGGGGTCTGAAGGGAGACCTTGTAGACACTATCATAACTAACAGAGACCCCTGTGTATAGGACAACATCCTTTAGCCACACACACACACACACACACAGGCCCTATGCAGCCCCAGCAGACGTAATTGAATCTCCCTGTCTGTGGTTGCTATTTGGGGGGGGGAGATAGGTGATACTATACTTCCATAGACACAGACAGATTTTTTTTTTTAAAGCATGAATATGGATTGAGAAGACCACAATGTTTGAACATGAATAACGTATGTATGCCAAAACCACACTACCGGTACTATGTGTGTGTGTGTGTGTATGTGTGTGTGTGTGTGTGTGTGTGCGCGCACACCCGACCGCCTTACCCTCTTCCCTCTTCTTTAAAAAGCTCCTGAAAGGAACAAATAAATAAATAAATGCATCATTATGCATCGGTCACGGTCATGCAGGCCCACGACTCCAACAGAGCATCTACTGTTCTGCGTGTGTGTGTGGGTGTTTGCATGCGTGCGTGCTTCTGTACATGCGTGTGTGTATGTGTGTTTTGTGCTGCATAAGACTAAAAACCCATTTCAGATCCAGCGCATACATTTATTCAATTTCCACAATTTTGTTGTCGAGGCTTTCTGCCATCAATACATTGACGTATGGCTCAAACGAACGTCGTGACATCATGCTGGAAAAAAGCTTTGCAATCCCTTGATTGTATTACTGTCATATAAGAATGTCTCTGTGGCAAAATAAATAACGGTCACCTTTAGCCTTGGACCTGACTATCCTATCCACATGTCTTTGTTATTAATATTAATTATTACACGAAGTAAGAAAGATTACTCAGACAATCCCGAGACCATCTCTCTTCCTGTCCATGGTATGAAAGTTATTATGTGTGTTTGTTTGTATATATATAAGTTAATAACTCCTGTAGAAAAGAAATGGTTGTACTAGTAACGTGTGTTTACTTGTTGTATACAACAGGTATTGGATCCTATTTGAAAAAGTATTTGTATTTCTAAATTGGATAGATATGAAATGTATGGGGTAAGTAAGACTTTAAGATCTTTCATGTCAAAACCTACAGAGTAGCTGCCTTCCAAATGCTTCTATATGATATGTCTGGCATAAGGTGACCTTCCCCTTAGAGCATCCTAAAGGAAGGCTTTGTTCTTAATGCTGATGAGTGTCACTCGGCTTAGCAAAGGCCACTCAGTTCAACTGGGCTTCAACAAGTCAGTGCCAGATCTAGGATCACTTTCACTGTGGAATTGTATATTCATCCATTAGTTCAATGGCATTTCAATGTTTGGATTAGTTTCAACGGATATCTTAAGAACCAAAACACAGAGCTGCCCGTGTCCCTGCGGGACCAGTGCAGCCACAGATTCATTGTAAACAGCACAGGAGCAAGGAGGAAACAAGGGTTCCGCCTCGGCCTCTAGGGTACAGCTCTCTCTCTGGAGTACAGTATTGATCTCCTGGTATTTGTAAAGCGATTGCAGATTTTAAGCACATTGCAAGCACAATGCTAACAAACAACAAATGTGCCATATTAAAATTACATTAGTTTATGCAATCTTACAGTGAATTAAAAGTTAGGACTGACAATAACATTGGTAAGGGAAATGAAACCTTCAAAGATCTGCACCACGCATGACCTCAAACAGCCTTTAATTAAAAAATGTTAAAAACCCCTGGAAGCAAAAAAAAGAGCTAATAAAGGACAATGAAGGGACCGATATTGCCACTGGCCACGGGACAAAACTAGTTCCAGCTCTGGCCCCCTCTGGGATGCGGTACTAAACATGGAGAACGAAATCAACCACATGACCGCAGCCAAAAAAGGTGCCCATGAGGATTTATATTGGCTCCAGAGTGCCTGGCAAAGTGAGGCAACAGTGGCTAACTTCAACACAGCTAGCACACCAACCGGCCCCACCTTGGCGTTCAACCATAACAAACTCAATTTATTTTTCATCTCCAGTCTCTGGTTCTGAGTATTACAGTTAAGGACACTGTGTCAATATTGTGTATGTGTGTCATAGAGATAAGGATTTCACACTTTAGTAAAAACTCTTGATTTATTCTGGACTGCTTAATAGCTCCTAGACACTATTTCCAAGCTGCATTCAAGTTTGTAAATTGCTTTGCAATAAAGGTTTTCAACAAGTTGTCAGCCCGTCATAGCTATTAAAATGAAAGAAAAATATTAAACTGGGCCTGGCAGACGTACAAATTATGTAAAAAAAAAAGCAGAGTTGACTACTACTAGATTCTATGCTACAAACTAGCTTGCTCAGGGACCCTGTCAAAGGATCCTAGGTGGCTCATCTATCTTGGTTCTAAACACTAGAACCAAAATGGCCGCTTGAAGCCCATCGTGTGCTGCGCCACACCGTACCTTCTTCTGCAGCACAGACACCTTCCTCTCCTTGACCTCCAGCATGTCCTTCATGTCCCGGATCTCCCCGGCCAGAGTGCTCTTCTCGTCCGACAGGTCCTGCAGCTGCTTGCTCTTCTTGGTCAGCACCTGCTCCTTCTCCTCCAGACGCACCCGCAGGGCATCCACCTGCAGGACAGACGGAGACAGACAGGGAGTCAGACAGAGGGACAGAAACAGAGAGAGGGACAGACATGGAGTCAGACAGACACACAGACAGGGAGTCAGATAGAGGGACAGACAGGGAGTCAGATAGAAGGACAGACAGGGAGTCAGATAGAGGGACAGAAACAGATAGAGGGACAGACATGGAGTCAGACAGACACACAGACAGGGAGTCAGATAGAGGGACAGACAGGGATTCAGACAGAGGGACAGACACACAGAGAGGGAGTCAGATAGAGGGACAGACAGGGAGTCAGATAGAAGGACAGACAGGGAGTCAGATAGAGGGACAGAAACAGATAGAGGGACAGACATGGAGTCAGACAGACACACAGACAGGGAGTCAGATAGAGGGACAGACAGGGATTCAGACAGAGGGACAGACACACAGACAGGGAGTCAGATAGAGGGACAGACAGGGAGTCAGATAGAAGGACAGACAGGGAGTCAGATAGAGGGACAGGCAGACAGTCAGGTAGAAAGACATGCAGGGAGACAGACGGACAGAAAGTCAGGGGCAAGATATTCAAGTCGCAGTCAGGTTACAAAAGATTAAAACGACTGCTAAGATTCAGAAATAAAGCCGTCTACATATATTACAAAAATTATGCGCTAAAGAGATGGCCAGACATTCTGACCGGGCTGACCGACAGACAGACTGAATATGTTAAACAGATACAGAGACAGCCCATTCCCCATTAGGTGGATCATATGTTATTATTCAGTTCTGGTACCGGCATGTCTCAACACATTGACTTGTTGACATTTGGAAGTAGTAAATGTTCAGCTCTGACCTAATGTTCATAATGTGATTCACTGAGGACTGCTGCAATAAAATTGTTCATAAAACGTGTCTGCGTGATTGTGTGTATGTGTGTGTGTATAAATGTGTGTGTGTGTGTGTGCATGGAAGAGAAGAAGAGGGAGAGAGTCTCATCCTAAGATATGAGAGCGTGGTATGTTCAGCAGAAGCTAACACACTTCACACTTTAGAGCCCTCTCCCACTGGCCTGCCTCAGTGGAATGACTGATATCGAAGCTTGCTTCAGGAATTGTTATTGGACATTTATCTGTGTTCTTGAGCACTACCGAGAGTAAGAGAGCAGCGGATGTGCGCACAAGACAAACACACACACACACACACACACCAGGACGTGTGCACACACAAGGGAAGTGCGCACACACATACACACAAACAACACTTCTCCACACACACACGCAAACACATGCACACACATACCTACACACCAGGACGTGTGCACGCATAAAGACGTGCACACACACACACAAGCATGCAATTGGCAAAGCATAGACCTTCATTGTTGCTCTTCAGAACCTTTTCGAGCTTCTGTTACCATGGAGCAATGTATTAAGGTGATGAGAATGGAGGTGACCCTTCATGTTAAGGTGCCTGTATCCGTGTCTGTGTGTGTTTCCAAAACATACACACATTGATGGAGAGAGGAAAATAAAAAGCGGAAGACAGAGTTCTGTGGGCGTATCTTCTTTGTGAACCAAGACCTGGATAAATATTATTCTGGATAGTTATTTAAACAGCTGACACTCACAAGTCTTCACTGGAAGTTTGCACGGGTTCAACATCTAGTTGTTATATTAAGCCAGATTCCTTGTTGAAGGAGTTGTGTGTGTGTGTGTGTGTGTGTGTGTGTGTGTGTGTGTGTGTGTGTGTGTCTGTGTGTGTGTGTGTGTGTGTGTGAGTATAGTATACTATATGTTTGCACAGTAAGCACAATCAAATATTCCAGTTAAAAAAAATAAAGGTTAAATATTGAAATATTATATACAGTTTTAATATTTAAATATCCCATACCGTTTCCAACAGCCCACAGATATACAGAGGGATGATTTCTCATTGGAATCAGGTAGAATTCTCCTGGCATTGCGAACTTGTTTTATATGTCTAGCGTTGTTTCCCTGGCAGAGGAGCAGTGCCTAGCACTGAGACCTGCCTGTCTGGAGCACTCCAAACACTCCACTAATCCTACCGTACACAAGCGGAAGTGTGTGAATGTGTGTCGATTAGATTTCACATATGTGCGCGTGCGTGCAGGCATGTGTGTGCTTGTGCGTGCGAGAGAAAGAAAGAGGGTTAAGAGTGAGGAAAAAGAGGGAAAATTAAGAGAAATGTCAGGGAGGAAATGGATAGCAACCGAGCAGATGAGAATGCACTTATTGGGGAGAGGCGGCGATAGGAAATCCCTGCTGTCTCTCCGGTGATGGTTGTGACTTGTGATAGCGATAGTGGTCCTATCACCTCACTAATAGCACCTTTCAGTTCCACCCGCTGGCCGAGCCTGGAGCAAGCAGCCCAGGGGAGAATAAGTAATAGCCTGTGGGGTCGATAAGATGTGTGAAGTATGGTATCAGATGGAGAATAAGACAAACGAACAGACAGGCAGAAACAAGGCAGGTAAAGGGATACCAAGAGTAGAAAGGAGGAAACCCAAGAGCTTCCCTTAAAAAATATAAAACACATAGTTTTTTTTTTTACAATGGCACGTCCGGGGTCTAAAATCATGTTGTCATCGCCAACCACGGTCAATAGTATCCCTCTGGGCCGCGTAACCTTCCCTTGGCCTTCTCTATCCTCCATCCTCCTGTTATTCTTCCCTGCTTTCTTCTTCCCTCTCTGTCTCCAGCCTCTCTGGCTCTCTCACCACTCTCTGTCTCCCAGGGCGCCTCCAGGGCTGCAGGCGGGGTACTGAGTGTTGGCTGAGAGGTGTGGTGTAACCGAGCGACGCTTCAACGTGGACCCATCCCTCAAGCCGGGTTGACTTTGGTCCGCTGCGCGCCTTCTCTCAACTCTTACTTTGTACAAGTCCGTGTGTGCGTCCGTGGTTGTGTGTGGTTGTGTGTGTGTGTGTGTGTGTGTGTCCGTCTGTCTGGGTTTGCACGTGGTTGCATGTATATCTCTTTTTATCAGTGTCCATGTGAGAGATAACACTCAAAGCAGAGCATAGGGCGGCTGTCTCTACGGCAACCAGAGGATTCATTAGCCCCTAGTGATTGGACGCTGGCGAAGACGATGGTTTCAATTACGACGTTGCTTTCGAATCGGAGAAGGAGGGAAGAATCACAAGGACCGGGTGAGAGAGGAATGGAGGACCACTCCAGTCCAGTCTGGCCAAGACCAAATCCAATGGGGCCATGTGGATTGCACCGAGGCTTGTCGCCGAAGAGATGAATTAAAAACACATCTCGTCTTCCTCCCTCCACACCAAACCCTCATACACCCCCTCCCCTCCCCCCGCCCAAACCCCCAACCCCTAAACCTGACATGACATTTCCAGGCCCTCACTCAACACCATATCATTTGAAAAAGAAGGGCTTGATAGATTTTCAAGACTCGGTGGTTGAGAAGTTATTAATTCTTGGCTTTATGAGTTTTTATTTCTGTAAAGCGAGGACAGTTACACAGTGCTAAGCGTGAGTTCTCACACTTTGAAGTACATGCTTCAGTGGATTTCCAATGTGCAGGCCCAAGCAGACACACACACACACACAGAGACTTCACACAATACTACACCCAAAGCGATATAAAGATATACAGTATAATCTGCAAACAAAAGGACACACCGCACACACACAGATGTTCATTCTCCCTCGTTTTCTCTCTTTTTTTTATTTTGTTCGACTTCCCCTCTCGAACGTGCACTTACGTCCAAATGTGGATTCTGGACATTGGTTAGCAAAGTAAAACAGAGGCTTAAAGAAAACAGCTTCTCTGTTTGTCCTCACCTCCCGCTCTCGTGTTTCATCATAAAAGTTTTTCTGGCAGGAGAATCTGCTAAGTTATCGGCCTCAGTGTCGGCTCTGGGCCGCAACAAACAACAAGGGGACTATTTGACCAGACCACAGTCAGAACGCCGGTGCTGGAGATTATGGGAAGACCGCAGCAGAGGCCTTGGGACATGCAAACAAGAGTCGACGCACACACACACACACAGACAGTAACACGCACACACACTTCAGCAACCGCACACATGTGCACACACACCCCGCCAAACACGTGCAATCTTTGATAGAGACACGCACACACACGCACGCACACAATGCAAACACACGTGTGCAATGCAACAGCATGTAGGGAGTGAGTCTGAGCAGGATTTTTCGTTAGATAAACTGCATCAATACGACACAATAAACCAATAGACTCCATTACACACTCTTTCTTAAACACACAAACACCCAAACACACATCTTTACACTGTCACACACGCACATATGGTATGCACACACACCACACCACAAACATCGGTTATGTTCATTGATTTGTACAGTTTCAGAGTTCGGTGTTGTGTTCCAGGTCTACCAGGAGCGCTGGTGTTTGGACCAGGGTCTTCAGAGGCTGTCATGCACTTTACACAGCTGCAAGAGCAATTGCCTCCGACGCCTGCATGTGGTTCAGTGTGCCTGTGTCAATATGGCAGAGGCCTCAAAGATAATTTATTTAAAGGATGGCGCAGTGAAATTAATCATCCAGATTTACGAGTCACTCTTTGACTAATTGATGTTTACCTTGTTGTAAATGTGGGGAATGCTGGATCTCATTGATTTGGGGATACGGAGCATTTCAAAATGGACATTTTACAGGTCCCTGAAGTGGCTCACAGCGCAACTGTTGAGGCATATTTTCCTTTAACAGCTGACCAATCAAAATCATTCCATGATGCCATTTTACGACAAAAACAAAGAATAACTGATATAGCTGCCTGGCCTGTTCTGTGTTTATTTCTTTGTGTGTGTTTTAACAATCTATAATAACATAATCTGTAATGGTATTTCACCTTAACGCTTTTAGACACGTTGTGAATCAGCCGTGACGCAGCGGAAACCTGAGTCTGCATCGTTTCTCAATGAAGAAACAAAACTGGAGTTGCGACAGCGAGAGACAGAGAGCCTGGGCTTACAAACTCACTTTCTTGATGAGGACACACACACACACACACAGACACACACAGACACACAGACACATAGACACACACACACACGCACACAGACACACACACACAGACACACACAGACCACACACACGCACACAGACACACACAGACACACACACACACACACACACACAGACACACACAGATACACACACACAGACACACACACACACGCACACGCATTCAATGGACTTCCTCAACACCTGAGCTGTTTACAGCAGACATGATGTCAGCTAGGTACCGGTGGCGCTGCTCTCCGCGGATGTAGCGGGGATGTTTACTTTGTCCCCGGGCTCGGGCCGGACCTGGGACCAGGTGTGTCATCAAAGCCGCCAGATTAGACGTTGCCTTCGACCCGAGGACCAGCTAATAACGGGCTCATCCCTGGGCCGGTTTTGGGATAATAAAGGGAAGTGACTGAAGACTGCAACACGTTAGCCGCCGCGGGGGCTGGGAGCGCGGGACACCGGGCTCATCCTGCTCCACCCCGCCGCGGCTGGGGAAACCATGGCAACACAGCTGTCTGCCCGTAGGCTGCGATGGAGAAACATGGGAAATGCTTACAGATGTAGAGAGAGAGAGAGAGAGAGAGAGAGAGAGAGAGGCACTCTCACACAGACACACACCCGACCACGCACACGTGCATGCATTCACGCACACAGGCATACTAACGGCCAACACACCTTACAAACACAAATTCTGAACAAACACACACCTACACAACCACACATACACGAACACACCCAGCCTCCACGCACCCCTACACACACACATTCACACATATTTTGAATCTGTTTACATAACACGTTTTGTCAATTCTCTCCGCAGCCAGGCCGTTGCCAACCGAATGTTTTGCTGCCATAGCAATATATGTGTAAGTTATAATTCTACAGGGGACATATTCCGTTCTGTCCAACTTCTATCACACTAACTCACATTGAACACAGCTGTCTGCATGCTTCCTTCACCTCCGATCCATCATCATTACGCCCCTCGCAGGGAAGGACACACACAGACACACACACACACAGACACACACACACGCACTAGCACACACACACACACACAGACACACACACACACACACACACACATACACACAAATAAAGGAAGATACGCTGCAGGCGTTCTCCCTCATTAACAATTGCTCCCTGTTTGATTATTTTCCCTGTTCGCTTCCAGTGCCGCACGCCAGATTCTCCATCCGGTTTCCAGGGAATCCATTTCCTGTCGAACCGCAGAGAACGGCCTCCACCGGCGAACGCGTGGAGCGAGAGCACGACGCCGCAGTCCGAACCTCTGAAACACACACTTGATCAACAAGCAGGAACCATCGGTTCATTTTGTTTGTTCATCCGTCAGCCGCGGCGCGGGCTGTCGGGTCCGCTCCGCACGCACGTCCACGCGAGAGCGCTCTGATTCCTGCATTCGTAGCCTTACAGAGCCGGCTACCGTTTGTTTCCATGACTACATCCGGGCCCTTGCAGCCATCTAGACTGCATGTCTACTGTATGTGTTATTAGTGTATGAGTATGTGTGTCTGTGGTATGTGTGTGTGTGTGTGAGTGTGTGTGTATGTGTGTGTGTTTTCTCATAAAACATAAACTATGAGAAATTGCAGTGGTACCCTTAGCCTGAACTCAATCGAGTCAAAAGGCTCTAGGCATGAGATCCCAATCACTTTCGTTATTTCTCCAATTGATTGATTACTCTGGCTGAATCATCAGGGGCCCATGGGCCCCCCCCAGATGTAAGGAGGCATCCTGTTTAAACAACACTGATTTATATCACAGGAATCTCCCCATCATGCATCCTCTCGCTATTCCTTATCATGTCTCTCTACATTATCCTCCTCCATTCCCCCTGACCTTAGATTATCAGGACATATAATACAAGGCATTGTGGTGTACAATAACTGCACAAAATGTCACACTCTTTGTTATTATTATGTACCTAGTACTGGTGCAGCGCTGGTGTGTGCACACAAGCACTGAATTGAGTGTGTGTTTGTGCTTGCATACGTGCCTGCAAGTGTGTGTGTATGTATGTGTGTGTGTGTGTGTGTGTGTGTGTGTATGTGTGTCTGTTATGTGTGTATGCTAATGCATTGCTTCTGAAATTGCTTCCACATGCAGGCGACGGGCTGAGTGATTGAGTGATGTTCTGGGTTCTTCCGAGACCACACCACTGAACTAGGAGGCCGCTGGGAAAAATGGTGGAAAAGAGAGGGGCAGAGAGGAGGGGAAGAAAAGAAACAAGGAGAGAGGAAAGGGGAGGGGGAGAGGGGAAGAGAGGGAAGATGAAGGAGATGAGGGAGGAGAGGAGAACTCCAGGGTGAGGAGAGTTGAGTGGAGGAGAGGAGAAAGAGAGAAGAGAAGTGGAGAGAAGAGGGGAGAGGAAAGGAGAGGAGGGATGAGAGAGGGGTGGAGGGGAAAAGTGAGGAGAGGGAAGCAGAGGCGACGAGAAAAGAGGAAGAGCGTGATGTAGTGAAGGGAAGAGGGAAAAAGAGAGGAGGAAAGAGGAGAGGAGAGGAGCGAAGAGGAGTGAAGAGGAGCGGACAGGAGAGCAGAGCAGAGGAGAGGTCCTCCTTCTTTCTCTATATTTTGAGAGTGGTGGGAGGTGGTAACTGAGACTGTTTTCTCTTTCTAAAGGAACTTCCAACATAACTATTTTTATCTATACCTCCTGGTACTCATAGCAATGGTGATCCTTCCATCAACACAAACAGCAGACGGCAGCCCTTCTCCAACGGCGTCCCATTAGAAACAAAAACCCACAGGAGGGGAAACATGTCCAGTGTGTCACTCTCTGGGTACTTCCCCTGTAGAAAAAACGCCACGGTGGGTCACTGATTGGTATGACATATACCATATATATATATATGAAAAAATAAATCAGTGCAAAATCAGGGTGACACATTCAGGCATCGTACCTCCAAAACCCGTATCAATGTTTTGTTTCCTTGTTTCCCCTCTGCATTTGACAGATTCAATTCCAAATGTCTGAGGGCCTTACCAGCCGAGCGGGCTGGATTAAACCAGCTGGAAGGGGCCGGGCACAGACCCCGGTCCAGGGTTTGTGTCCAACGTGTGGTCTGTGATATTAGAGGTTAAGCATAATGACCCAGAGGAAAGTGGAGGTTGACGCGTAAAGAATGGTGACCATTGTCCCCATGCCAAGCCCTACTGGCGGTCACTCTCCTGGCTGCTGCCTAACCGGTCTCTGACGGAGGGCACACCAGCACCGTGTTCAATGGCGTGTGCTCGTACGCGCGCACATGTGTGCCCGTCTGCGTTTTTTCGCAAGTGAGATGCTATTTCCATCTGTCCCCTAAAATACAGAAAATATAAATATATGCAGGAGAGAGGGGAAAACAGGCCAAAAGAGATGTGAAACGAGAGGAAGAAGTTGAGTTTGAGACAAAGAAGGGAGGAGGGGGCAGAAATAGATCAACTCAGAAGCACACCTGTTCCAGGTCCATCCCGTAAATACCAAATGGCTCTCTCTGGAAGACGCTCTCAGCTAACATATTTACCT
>NC_136941.1:12575223-12590223 GCF_949987615.1 Pollachius pollachius
GACCACAAGAGGGCACTAAGGGGGCTACCGTGAAACAGAAATGTGATTCATATAAAACACACGTATGAAAACACTTAATGTGATTTCATTAAGTGTGGTCAAGATTTATATCTCAGCTTTCTGAGTAGTTGTATAGATTATGTACATTTTTGGATGAGGCCTCTCTTGCTATAAGGGAGCTTGAGAAGAAAGAATGCAACAGCCAAAGCGACCTGTTGAAGAGGTCATGGAATAGAAAACACTACAAGGGACAGGGTTTAGAAATAAATTCATCAAATAAATGAAAAATAAGGGGAGGGGAGGGGGTGACGGAGGAAAGGGGAGGGGGGGATGAAGGGAAGGGGAGAGAGAAGGGAGGGGAGGGGGTGATGGAGGTAAGGGGAGAGAGGAGAAGGGAGGGGAGGGGACGGGAGGAAGTGATGGAGTGAAGAGGAGAAAGGAGAAGGGAGGGGGTGATGGAGGGAAGGGGAGAGGAGAAGGGAGGGGGTGATGGAAGGAAGGGGAGAGAGGAGAAGGGAGGGGGGGATGAAGTGAAGGGGAGAGAGGAGAAGGGAGGGGGGGATGAAGTGAAGGGGAGAGAGGAGACGGGAGGGAGTGATGGAGGGAAGGGGAGAGAGGAGAAGGGAGGGGGTGATGGAGAGGATAGGGAGGGGAAGGGATATGAGGAGAGGAGGGGGCAGGGAAGCGGGTGACAGAAGGGAGGGTTGGAGGGGAGGGAGGAGAAGCGACTACTTCTGGCTGTTCTGTGATCCAGGGCTGCTGGTAGGGGTGCTGGTAGGGGAGGAGGGAGGAAGGAGCTGCTCTGATGGATCTCTGAGGCACGCACAGGGGCAAGGCCTGCTCCTACAAGGACAAAAGGAAAAAAAAAGGACACAGGCCACAGCGGCCTCTCAACTACAACACGCACAGAGGAACACCACAAGCAACACAAGGCAACAACACACAATTATCCATCTTCAAGAAGATCAATAAATGTCAAAAAATGAAATCCAATTTGGTGTATATCGCCTCAGGTGGTTGGGGCAGACGTGAACGCGTGAACGTGAGACATTCTTCTGCTCCCCTTGTCTTCTCAGGAGACCATTTGATGGTGTGGAGCAGATCAAAGCCAGGAAAGAGAAACCGGAGGGGTCAGAGGTACTGCTCTTCTCTTCTTCCTATTCCTCCCAACCTCCGCCCCAACTCATCTGTACTGCCGTTGAAAGACCAAGACCTTGCACACCACCATGACATCAGCAGGAACCGGCAGTCTGTCTGTGTATGTGATTTAATACCCGTTAAATTAAGTGAGGGACGCAACGTGCTCAGTTTCTGAGTTTTGAATGTATATGTATGTGTGTGCGCACGTACGTACGAGCGTGTGGGTTGCTCGTGTGGGTCCCTGTTTGGTACTTCTTTGTGACTGTATGTAGAAATATGCAGCCTGGGAGAGAAGGAGGGGGGAGAGAGAGGGAGAGACAGACAGACAGAGGAGGCCATGGCTATGATGTATATCATCAGAGAGCCCTTTCCCCTGCCCTTGTAGGCTCATACTCATCTGTCAGAACCCCTTTCATTGGAAAACATCCTTTTATGATTGCATCAAGAAGACGTCCCCTGCCCGACAGAGATCAGCGACCCCGGCCATCACACACACTCAGCAGGCCCCTCTGTGAAACCTTAGCCTTAACATGGAGCCCATACAGATACACCTAACCGTGTGTGTGGGGGGGGGGGGGCTTTTATGGCAGAGAGCAAAGAGAGAAAATTCAACTAACAGAGAAGACGAGAGAAGGAACCAGAGAGAGAGAGAGAAGTTGCGAGTACGAACCAGAGTGAGAATGGGGGAAGGTGCAAGAATGAACCAGCGAGAGCGAGAGCGAGAGCGAGCGCGAGAGAGAGAATTTGCACACAGGTTTGGATTCCAATGAATTAACCAGTTAACCCTCTGAGAAGGGTAACCCGAGAGGGCTCTTGTGCCAGGACTACCTGCCAGGACAGTAAACAGACACCTCGGGCCGTAAACTGATAGCACTGTTTGTTGCAAGGTCACGCTTCACAGATACAGAACAACAGAATTATAATCTGCTGATCACACAGACGCACTACCAGAAATGAAAAAGAAACCAAGCCAAACCAATAGAAATTGGGTTTGACACAACGTGTCGAACATAACACTCAGCCACAAAGAAATGAGGCAGGTATCCAGTGTGTGAAACCATCTTTTGGCGAGATGAGAGAGGATGAGTGCATGCTACACACACACACACAGAATATCATGCAACCGGTTTGTTTGAGTCAGAGGAGACTTGGTCGTCTGCAGCCAGATAAAAACAACATCCCCCAAAACGCTGACCATGCATAAACATCACCGTGCACTGTCTGCCGCGGCACGCGGAACAGCGCCACACCCCGCAGCCCATGGCCTCCCCCGGGCCGGGGGCAGGGTCGGCGTGTCGGGGGTCTCTACCTTGCTCTTCATGAATTTGGAGTGACTCTTGTAGACCTCCACCTGCTTGAGGTCGTCATGCCTGTCGTCGGCGTGCATCGTGCCGCCCGTCTTCAGCATCTGCACCTCATCCTCCAGGTCGCGGATGTTCCTCTCCAGGGAGGAGATCTTGGTGCCCTGCGCGGGACGGCAGGGTGAGCAACGGGGGGTACAACAGCCGGAGACCGTCAGCTCAGGATCTTCTGCGTGACCGCCGGCTTACTGTAATGGTCCTGGGCGAGCGGCAACTGATGATGATGACGCGCTCGCAGACATCGTTGCAGGCAAGAGTGACAGAGCAGTGCAAAGCACAGACACACACACACATGCAAGAGACCGGAATACAGAGAGGTCTGGGGAAGCCGGAAATCCCTTTGAATTGGCGGGAATGCTTTCAGGTCAACATTGGCTGAGAAGTACAAACAAAAGGGGGCCGGTTCTTCCAAAGCAAGAATCTAAAGACGTAGCCCGTTGTGAACATAGACAATGCCTTTATGCACAAATGCATGACAGCATGTCCGTGTTGTAGCATGTATTATGAGGAGGAGTAAGTAAGCAGCGAGCATGCATGTCTGTGTAGAGATAGGCGTATATATTTATATTGCACTGGTTTGGGTTGGTGTAGAAAACCCGTTGAAACTGAGATATTCGAGGAGCCCGGTGCATTCCTGTTGCAGCGCTTCTACAGGTAATAGAAGGATCTGTCAGGGACTGGTCATGGGGCATGTTCAGCTACATAGGTTTGAGATGCACGTTAAATGGTAAACCTTGGAAGAGACGGGAAAGGTAATCTAATAAATGGAAGCAGACTGCATGATGCCATCGTCGGAAAAACCACAGACAACATGCGAGCATCTGACCTTTATTACAGGTCCCTGACATCAGCCCCTGTGTAGCGCACGGCCGCTTGTTGCATCGTCCAATGCATACAAACAATGAAGCAACGCATAGGCACACATGCATGAGAAATGACTCACACAAAGGCACACATACCCTCGTGGTAGAATTAAGCATGCACAGATGCCCATAAAATAAAACCTGGAGGACCCCTCATTAATAAACATATATTCCGACAACGCAAATACACAAATTAACACACACACACACACACACACACACACACACAGATATGCACACAGATAAAGACAGGCCATGTTATCCATTCCTTGATAATTCCTTATGTTTTGTTACTGGTAACATGTTATCTTAAGAGAGATCATGTATGTACAACAGACCCTTTTCACAGATCCTCAATAAAGGGTAAAGTAACCTACTGTTCCTTTCATTTTGCTATGAGGTCAGTTTTATTTATGTCTCTCGCCGTTAAGACATACCTACAAAGACGCTGAATTGGCCTTTGGATAGTTTTACAATTATTTAAGACAAGAACAATTATTAATTATAATTTGTTAATATAAAAACGGCTCATTGAAATATCAACCAGCTCCCCCCTTTACTTGTATTTGTTGAGAGGCCAGTCTTGGCCTCTCTAATATGGTGGCGACGTTGACGTATTGCAGCAACGGGCCAAAGCAGTCAGTGCGGCATACATGTATGTCTACGTGTCGCAGCACCATTATGGTGTACTTGACTACGTGAATAGAACCAGTCCATACTGGTGTACTGCCATAACTAAATCAAACAGACCCATAATTCATCTTATAAATTAGACCTGTGTTTTTCCTACCGTGATCAGGGTCTGCGGAGATACAGAGACACAATCAACCAACAAAACAATACCTACAGACGGACTACAACAAGCATTGAGGGAAGCAGACTAGTACAGCTGCTGCAGTATCTTAAGACTAGGAGGACACTATATGTAGAGGATGTATTTTCATGTTCAGGTGACAGGAGAATTTGGGAAACATGAACACAGATTACTGTACCTGCCAGATAACATCAGGATCAAAACAGAAAGGGGGATTGGTGGTCTGAAATGACAATAAAGAGGTACACACATTGCTTAGATGACACTACATGACAGAAAGGACAGCACACAGTGGAATAGAGGAACTCACATTTCAACACTAGCATCTTGTGCTGTAAGCAACACATACATTCCACATCCTCACCAGCTTGTGCCACTGCCTCCCTCTCTTCTCTCCTTGATAACTATTGCAGTCAAATTGAATTTGTGACTTCAATGGGTCCACTCCATTGAAGCTATTCCAGTCTTGCACATGTGTAGTTTGTTAATAGGCGGACAAATCGCAAAGTATGTGCGAAAAATAACTGTGGTTTTGCAGTAAAACAACTACTTTTGGAGCAAACATGTGCTCCATGCGTGTGTGCACGTGTGTGTGTGTGTGTGTGTGTGTGTGTGTGTGTGTGTGTGTGTGTGTGTGTGTGTGTGTGTGTGTGTGTTTGCCCATGCACTTATGCCCATATGCGTATGCACACATGTGGAGTCAACTGCATTTTTCACAGCTCTCCAAGACTTCAAAGGGCTCTGATGCTAGTGAAAGCTTCCATATGTGACATTTGAAACAAATTGAATAAGTGCTCTACTCTGCTTGGCCAATAATGGACTTACCTTGGGCATGGCCCTCATACACTAAGTAACAGCAATGCTCATAACTTTGTGCATGCGTGTGTGCCTGTGGCCGTGTGGCCGTGTGCGTGTGTAGCTTTGTAATCCAATCCTCCCCATGTAACAGCAATATTGATCAATAATTTATTTCATTCTTAGCATGAAATTGATATCAAACTCACAAGCAACTATGAGTTCAAGCTTCAATGTGGAGTTGAACAGATGTATACTCTCTGACATTTATTTGAGTAACCATATCCACTAATACCTAATTTCATTATTTTCATATTATTTTTTTTATATGGGAAAAATGTATTTAATTGTACTCTGTGTTTACCTTGGAATTGGCGGGCTACTTCATTGAAGGCTGGAAAGATCTGAAATGCGTCTGATTGTGGCTGTTTAGCTTGATACTATTTGGCTAGCTTCTTGCTATTTTTGTTGATTGCTGCTATTGAACTAACTTTTACCTGCTATTTATGCAGCTTGCTGTCATTTGGATAGCTTGTTGTTATTAAGATAGCCTCTTGCTATTGCGCTACTGTGTAACTATTTGCATAGATTGCTGCTTTTTAAGTATCTTATAGCTGCTAATTATATAGACCTAGATTTTTGTCATTTAGCTAGCTTGTGGCCATTTAGCTAACTAACTTTTAGCTAGCTAACTTAGCTAGCTTTTTGCGTAGTATTGTCTAGTAAGTATTTAATAGCTACTATTTATGTTTCTTGTTGTTATTTTGCTAGCTTGATGCTATTTACCTAGCTTAATGAAACTCAAGCAGCTTGTTGCTCTTTAACTAGCTGACTTCACAGGGCTGCAGATGGGTGGTCCTACCTTCATATCAATGACGGTTTGCAGAGCTCTGGTTTTGGCCTGGTCGGCCTGGTTCCTCCGGTGGAGCTCCTGGGGAGGGACCCGGTAAAAATAAGCCTGGCGGCTCATCATCTGTAAAACTCCTCTCCCAATTTTTCTGATCCAAACCTGGTTCTGTTCCTGCCTACGCTACCCTCTCCGTCGTGGTTGTCTTGGTTGGTCTTGGCTGTTCTTTATCCTCTACATTTGAAAATAATTATCAAAAAATCATCTGATTTTTGTTGGTGGTACCACTCCAGCTGGTCTCTTGAGACGCATTCAAACTCAAATCCGATCTTCCCTTGATCTTTACTGACCCTTCTGACTCAAACTATGCGAATCTTAAGCTCAGTTTTGGAGCAGTTGTTACTATTTGTCAAAAGCTATTTTTCTCGATCTATCTAACCATCTATCTATCTATCTATCTATCTATCTATCTATATCTAGCACTCCTTTTTGCCTCTATCCATCACCCAAAACAAGTCTTACAAATCTTCTGTCTCTTCTATATTTCTCCTTGATTTTCTCCCTCTCCCCTGGTTTCTGTGTATCTCTGATATCTCTAAGCTCTCTCTTAGCAACACTTTCTGCTGGCACATGCGCATCAAGCTTCTACTATAAATAAATAATGCACCGACAAACACTCATGCCTCCCAATTGCACACACTTGTTGAACAGAGACACACAGGCAAAATAGCCAGTTTATAGACACACACAGAGAGACTAAGCTACAGGATAAATACTATTTGGACTACTATGGCTTACCACCAAATTGGGGATGCACGCACCCAAACCTAACTATGGTGCTATTGGAGGACTGGAGGTATAGAGTAGAGAATGAGATAACAGAATGAGTTGTACCTCAGTGGAAGGTGGAGGGTAAGGGTCACCCCCTCCTTAGGGTGAGCCCTGGAAATGAGACACAGACCCAGGGAATGATGAGAGGGAAGGAGAGAGAAATGGAGAGAGCGTGAGTGTCAATAGGGGATGAAAGGCCAACAGTGAATGGCACAGATGGAGACATAGAACGGATATGGTGCCGAGGATGATGACCATGATGATGACTCCCACTGCATATGACGCTTAAGCCCAGAAGAAACATGATCTATAAGGACACAAATGATGCATCATGGAGCATCGCATTTGAGAACACAGGCAGGCAAACCGAGGAGAACAACAGTGGCTATATCATGGGAGTGGATATAGGTGTTTGTGGTGGTGGAGGTGTCGGTGATGGGGGTGGTGGTGGTGGGCAGTGAGGTTGTGTGATGATTAGGTTTTGCAAAGTGAGCCAGAAGACAAGGGGCTTATCCGGTACACCATGTCGACCTACTGATGAAGGCAGGGATTACTGCTGCCAGTCAATGGTCTGTCCCCGATAGATTGGTCTGCATCACACCCAACCTCTCCCTCTCTATCACTCTCTCTTTATTCTGTACCTCTGGCTCTCTAGCCCAGGGATCGAGAGAGTGAAATGGCTAGGGGGTTTGAATCTCAGCCAAAATCGTATTGGCTCCATCTTCAATGTCCACAGCCCACCTTTAACCCGAGAGCGCCCATATACGTGCAACGCCCACTCCCCTCTAATGCAGATGACATCGTCGTAAGACATTTAAACATGTGAGAAAGGATAACCCTAGTACGATTTGATTCTCAACTTTTAGTCTATCAGCACCACTGTTTGCTAAACAAAACTGCATTCCTACCCCAAGCTAAACATTAATCATGCGACAACGAAAGTTGGGTGTTTCATAACTGTGCACATGCACATGCACAGCAATAGCAATCTTTAGAAGACATTCTATCATTATGAAGTGTATTTCCTAGTGAAAGCTGAGACTCCACTGATTCTAACAGACCATATCACTCTCTGACCAAAACTCTCCTAACTAGAGGCCAAAAACCATTAAGAACCAACTTGCCTTTTTGGAATAACAACCCAAAAAAACTTTTTTGTCATCAAAGTTGTGTTTGATCTCATAAAACCACCATAAACGGATAATCCAAGAGTGTTTCACAGGAAATAGGTAAATTGCCTTCGATCAGAACACATAGTCTTTATCTCCATCTAGTGGCCGTACGGCGCTATTGCGATGGATTGGCGTTCTGCCACTTCATTTCAGGGGGCAGACGTCAAAATGGAACAATGAGTTCACAAGATATCCACCTGTTTGTTTTTCATCACGTATATATTTTTTGCATTGGTTTGCATGGGTATAAAGATACAGAATACAGTTTATTCTGTCTATTCCGTCACTTCCATCTATCTATCGCTCTCTGAAGTGTTCTTTTTGCCATACAAAGAGTGACTGTATGCATGTCTTTATTATTGACAAACCTAACGGGGAAAATCAATTCATGAAAGTCTCGTCATTAAAGAATGTGTTCTCTGCTCCACATGTGTCTGAGCAGCGCCGCATATGGAAAGAATAGGATCCCAAGTAACACTAGAGCAATGACGGCCTGCATCCTGAACTAAGGATACGGTCCACAGGTTTCACTCCATCCTGGAGGCTATGGTGTCATGCACAGGGACACGCACACACAAAGACATGTGCATACAGACATACAGCACATAGACACACACAGACACAAACGCAGACACAAACACATGTATGCATAGATGAAGTCACACACTCTGAATCAAACACAAGCACACAGGCAGACACGCACACACTCACACACACACACACACACACACACACACACACGTGCACAAAAATTACAGTCCTATAGAAATTGCATTTGCTTCCTTTTTTTGCTTCCTTTTTTTTAGAAGAGAAGAAAGGAGTTGAAAGTTATGAATTGGGCTGGGCGATTAATCAAATTTTGATTGCGATTTAGATTTTAGCGTCAAACTATCACAAAATGAACATAATACATTTTTATTTTTATTTTTTTATTTAAATTAGAAAGGGCAGAACAGCTGGATATATATCTGTATATTATTTTAGATTGGAACTTTTTTTTTGACCATTCTATGTATTTTTGTAAGGCAAAATTTCAAAGTTCTTTGGGAGAGACATGCTGAATAAATAATCGTGATTTCAATATTGACAAAATAATCGTGATTATGATTTTTCCCATAATCGAGCAGCCCTAGTTATGAACCGTAAGACCCATATTTGTTGAGTGACCCGAGCGACATGAACCTACATGTCTTTAGAACATATTGGGCGTTGGGAGTTTCCTGAAGGCTACGTTTCTAATGTTTCATAGAGAGTTTGAGAGGGGCTATATAGGAGAATGAGAGGGCTTGCCAAAAACAGCAGTGAGCCTTCCCAAAGCCATTCATGCTAAAGAAAAAAGGGGAACCATTAGTGCTGCTGCCTGCCCGTGCCTTAAAGCAGAGCATCCAGCACCAAACACACTCAGTCACTGATCCACAGAGTTAGAGGTCTTCCCTTACCAGGGGCCCTCGCCCTATTCACAGCCTCAAGAGGCCGCTTGAAATAGGCAGCGCGATGTATATGAAAGAAGATATACCATCTCAGAGCTAAAAATCAAGTGCATGCAGGTGTGTGTTTGGTGAAGCTTTTTTTATGTGCACTGCATCAATGTGCATTGTGTGCATGTGTGTGTGTGCTTGTATGTGTGCATGTGCCTGTGCGTGATCGTCTGGCATCAGGTCAGGGCTGGAGCAGACCAGTGGTGTGGTTGTTATTACGTTGTCCACAGGGACCAGGCGGCTGGGGAGAGTAAATGTGTGTGTGATTGTGTGCGTGTGTGTCAGTCTGTGTGTGTGTGTGTGTGTGTATGTGTGTGTGTGTGTCCATGTGTCCATGAGTTGGTTGCTTGTCTGTACATACCAAATCAAACTTTGTCTGTCTGCACTCACAGTGTACTGTATATCCTAGGATCGCGTCATGCCTTTTTTTGAGGAGTTCTGGTACAATACCCCCACTTAGTGGATATTAGTGGTACTGCGCTCACTATGAAGCTGCTGTCTGTTCTGCTCTTTATACAGAGGTTAACCGCTTCATTAATTCTGGCTAACCCAAAATCCTGACAACCTTTGAATAATGTGCATTTGCTTCGAAGCACATTAGAAAATAAAGATTTCCAAAACAGTCAAAAAAATTGTTATTCCTGATCCATGATTATATTTAAGAATACACCCTAGAACAATAATTGTCTCTAGGCACAGTTTAAATCACAATAATTGAGACAATTGAAATCACAGTTGTAATCAGAATAATTGTCTGCAGATTCCTAGATTCTTGCAGACAGGTGTACTGGTCAGACAAATTAAGGAACGTGCCTGCACATGTTTCTATGACAACCGTTTGCAGCTTATAGACATCCTTCTGACGGCAGACTAGGTTGAACGGCAACATCCCGGTCAGACAGCGAGCAGAGAGAAACCCACCAGATGCTGTGGTCTGACAGTACACATCAGCAGGTGAAGAGCGATGGCCAAACACTACTACTGAGACACACAGCCTGTGTGCGCCAACAAATCATCCACACACAAGAACAGACTGCCGGTTGAAAAAGACGAGCCAAATGGGCTGAACCGTTTATCTTCAGAATCATCTTTCTTTTCTCTACTCTATTCAACTCCGAATCCATTTCACAATATTCCTTTACTTGGACTCTTCAATCATTTTGGATTTATTTTATTTTTTTATCAAAATGACTAGTGGTCCACACAGTGTTGTGAAGAGCATTAGTTTGGGTCGAACTAAAGGCTTCCCTACAGATATACTATGGGCTTTGGGCATTGAGCCAAGAACCTTTCTTTCCATTGCGAGAGGGACACCGAAGCCACTTTGCAACGTTAAAAATCTAACATCAGCATTCATGTTTACAATGCCCAACCCCCCCCCCCGAAAAATCCCAGAGAGTTCCCCTCAACAAAGCCCTCCTGTAAGGGGCCCGGGGCACAGTCCTTTAAGAAAATAATGGAAGGCAAACGGGAGGTGCTAATTTCCCTTCATCCAGCTTGATGAGCGCCCACTAGAGAGCACCCTGGCAGCCCACGAGAACCGTGTTTGAAGGATAAATAGAAGGGCAAGGGGAAGAGAAAATTAAGGCATTTATTATCCAGACCCAATCAAAACAGTCAGGGTCATTTGAAGGAGAGGAGAGGCTGCGGTAATGGGAGGCAGTTGTGCTGGTTTCCTTTAGAGCTGATCAAACCAAGCAAAAAAAAAACAGTGCCCCCTAACAGAGGCAGTACATAGCTCTGCTGCCACCAGCTCCGTAGCAAGTGCAATCACAGGGCCTAATGACGGCCCTATGGAGATATAAAGCTAACAGGTCCTCGCTAACATTGAAATGTTAGTGAGGAGCCCACGTTTTAAAGTTCTTAACCCAGGAACAGAAGTGGGTCACTTAGTGGATAGACAAACTGAATCTGACTTTAAATTAAGCAGCTCAATTTGAAACTACAGAAAAATGTTGATCAAATAGTTTTATAAGACAATGTACTTAAATTCACAATGCCCCAAATTCACAACTTCAGATAAAAGCATTTCAAATAAAATACAAGCTTTTTCAAATGACTACCAAGTAAACCATATAAATAATATATATATACTGAAACTATATAAAGAATAATTTCAGGAATATAAATTATAGTGACCCCGACCACTCAACCCTGACCATACCAACACAAATAAATACACGCACACACAAAGACACATGCACACAATCACACACAGACACACAAACACAAACACACACAGACAGACACACACACACAAATTCACACACATACACACACACACACACACAAACACACACAAATACACACAGTTCTACCTCAAGAGCAAAAGGGGAAGAGAGGAAGTGACCCAAGAACAACAGTCCCGCCTCTCCTCTCAATCACGGCGGTCCGTGTTTTTCCTCATTAATCATATCATTAATATTCAGACAAACAAACTCTTGTTTTTCCACCTTACAAAAACACCCTCTGTCTATGCCTCTCTTTCTCTCTCTCTCTCTCCCTCTCTCTCTCCCTCTCTCTCAACACACCTGGGACCGTGGTCCTCCCTCCCCTTTGCCCCCCTCTAGCACACACACAGAGTGTCTCGAGCCGTCAGGACAGGTTAAAAATAGCATGACAGAGAGAGAGGAAAAAGTATGAGGAGGCGTGCACTCACCTCTTACACACACACAGCTAGACGAGCTCCTGCATCGCGTGCACACACACACACACACACACACACACACACACACACACACACACACACACACACACGCACACACCTACCCTTGATTAGCGGAGCTCGCATTCCGATTCAGCATGGGCTAGCTGCTAGAGCACCTAAAGTCCACCTCTGACAGAATAACCACGGCAACCAAACAAGCCTAACAGGTGGATTTCCCATCAGCCACCTGGAGCAGGGAGTTGGTGTCCTTGCGGGGAAAGCTAAGCCGAGCAGGACCCAGATGTGCACGCACACCACATACAAACACACACATACACACCACACAAACACACACACACACAGAAATCATTCTGATAGGATAAAGCATGCATACAAGTAACACATTGGCATCCAAACAAGATTGACAAAAACATTTGCACATGCACATACAGACACTCACAAACACACACACACACACACACACACACACACACACACACACACACACACACACACACATATGCAAATGAAGGGCTAAGAAGATTTAGGAGTTAAAAATAAACTGGGCTGGACTGCTGTGCAAAGAGCAACCCGTTCTGAGCCGTTGTGTCAGAGGAACACTTGGTTTAACAGTCAGCAGTTCAGCACACTGAAACTGTGATTAGTTCAATTCATGAATTAACTACTACATCAACAATAAATACAGACCAACAGACAGAAAGATATTCTGAGATTAAAGAAAATGTTATCTCCACGCCCACCAATATCATATGATACTATCCATATATATATATATATATATATATATATATATATATATATATATGTAAGGGGATAATATATCGCCTACAATAGAACAAGTGAAAAATTACACTCATTCGTACAGACAGCTGAAGTGTAAAGCTGAACATGGGATTAGGGTTTTCACTGTTAATCTGGTCCATTGATAATACCTGCTGAGCTGGTTTGTCTCTCACACACTGCTTAACCCACAGACACACACACACACACACACACACACACACACACACACACACACACACACACACACACACAGACACAGAAGAACAGACGGGCAGAGAGACACACATGCACACAAATGCACAGAAACCCAGACGAACACCATTGCGAACATTTAGGTGCTGCCCCCGAAGTGTTCCTTTGTGAACAGAACGTCCTAAAGCCAAACAAATGTTAAATTCACACAAACGAATGAAGAACCCCAGCTTGACCACCCACCTCTCTGACATGCAGGTTCTCGATATGGGCCTGGGCTTCTTGCGTTGCCGTGGTGATGATCCCAGGATGGGGCGCCCGGCCCCCTTGGCCCTGCAGCATCTCCAGCAGCCTCTGGATGCTCTCGTCCCGCGCGCCCAGCGTGTTCTTCTGCACCTCGATCCGCAGCTCCATCTCCTCCATGGTCCTCCTCAGCAGCGACAGCTCCTTGGCCTTGCGCTCGTGCTCCGTCTGCAGCCGCTGGAAGCCCTCCTCGGCCGCGGCCGTGGCGGGATCCAGCGGGGGCGGCGAGCCGAAGCCGTCGCAACCCGGCACCAGGCAGGGACTGCGGGGGGGCAGCGGCCTCTGCGGGGTGCCGCCGCCGCCGCCGCCGCCGCCGCCGCCGCCGCCGCCGCCGCTGCTGGGGCGCCGTCCCGGGGCCGGGCAGCCGCCCCCGTCGTAATGTGTGTGCTGGCCGTGGCCGCCGCTCTGCCCGCGACGCAGGCTGTGGTTCTGGGTGCCCTGCATTGGTCCCTCCGGATCGGGAAGGCAGGACCCGGGGCTGTGGATGATGATGTCTGCTTGCTGCTTCTGCTGCTGTGTTCTGGGGTTGTAGGTGTTGGACGGACTGTGGACCCGGGGGCTGTTGGACCGGGGGCTGTGGGCTCGGGGGCTGTGTCCAGGGAGGGGGCTGAGAAGAGAGATGGAGCCCAGGCCAGAACTCTGTCTGGGGCTGTGGCCTGGGCTGGAGGCTCCTCTGGGGTCCTGTTCCGCCTGGAAGTCTCTATAGCAGTTGCTCTGTGGATGCTGTTGTTGTTGTTGTGGTTGCTGTTGATGGTGCTGTTGTTGTTGTTGTTGTTGTTGTTGTTGCAATCGGCTGTTCATCTCCCTGTGAGCTCGCAGCTCCTCCTGCAGCTCCTGCACTGTTAACGGTAGCTGCTGCTGAGATAGACGACAGAATGTTCAGAAATCCCTCCACCCTCACATTTCCATAATTTCTCATTCAGTGCATATGTATAAACATATTCTACCGACCTCTATCCCTTTAATCCTTCTGTTTTCAAAGTATTTAAATTAAAATTATTATAATTATATACACATACAGGTCGAAATTCAAGAATACAAAGTTTTGAGGTAAGAGCTACACACCTTGCTTCTTCTGGGTTCCCCAGGCTGCAGAGTGTTTTGATGAATAGATATAAAGGTAAAACACAAACATAAATAAAAACGGTATTATTATTTAGAAATATTCTGTGTGGTTATGACCCCCCTCCACAAGGGGGCAGCAACTGCTATATAAGATACCGGAGTAGCACTGAAATGATCTAAACTGAAGAAGGCAGACATTTAACAAGATACTGTAAAAAAAATGCAATGCATCTAAAAAAAGCATAGCCTATTGCAATGTAAATGACTTTATTTATATAATAATACAATCATTAGAACATCTTATCCTCAAATATTGCCCTAGTAAGCTGTAATGGTGTGTAGTTTTTTTACGCTAACTAGTAACATCATCTATTGCAGATGTATACAAAATGCACATAACAATATGTACAAAAATGTGGCAGGTCTCCCACTGGCAGATAGAAAACGCACCGGTCCAGTACTTGAAACCATGGAGACCACATTCCCTTTAAGGTTTGAGGTTAGAATTAGAAATTAGAAGAATAAAAACAAACAAGGTGAAAGCAACACAAAAACAAAACCCCCACGTCAGAGACGATATGCAAACAGGCGACTCCCAACACCATTGCCTCAACGTCAGACAACAAAGGAGAACGCTAAGGACTCCAGAGTCGTGATTTGGGAAGAAAGTAAAAAGGAATTACATACA
>NC_136941.1:12592723-12597723 GCF_949987615.1 Pollachius pollachius
CTAAAGTCTAAATGGAGTCAGACAGACATATAGGCAGAAAAGCAGGCGGAAAGGAGAGAAAGAGATGGAGTGAGCAAGCAAGCGAGGGAGCGAGACAAAGCGATGACAATATGTCTACACACACCAAATGAAAAACATCCATATTCTTGCCAATCTATGTGCTTGCCAAGCGAGCATGAGCGACATAAAGCTTCAGAGGAGCTGTGATCATTGATGGAGCCTGGGTACAACCTGAAACGCCCAGCGGTACGTAGGCATTCTAGTTGCTATCTGTGTTTCCATGGGAACATCAGTTATTTTATCATAGCACCACATATCACTTTACCTGAACACACCCATTGAGACACAACTGATAAACAGATGAAAATGGATTCTGGCTCTGATTGACCTGATTTACACTTTAGACAAACATTATTATTATAAGTAGTAGTACGTAATTGTTGTTTTTATTTGGTCATCTATCAAACAATGTATATCTTTTTTGACGAAACAATCAAATATTACAAATTTACGTATTAATAACACCTGCCATGCCTGCACTTTACACAACTATATGGTTGGATGCTGTTTGTCGCATTGCATTGTATAATGACAACAACATTGAATCAAACCTGTTTTGTCATTGATATTTAGTATTTAGCTTGCATGAGGTATAAAGTAGATAGTGTTTTTTAAACCATATTGTATTTCTGTCAGACATGGGCCATTGTGCTCACCTGCCAGTCCTCTTGGTTATCTCGGTACTGGTCCTTGGGCATCAAGTTCCTTACACCTTCCTCCCGCCTGACCCCCCTGTCTCTCTTCATCTCAGGGCCCCAAAAGTTAACACTGTTCACTGTGCCGGATTTCCTCCTCCCATCCCTACCAACGTCCATCTCTCTCCTAAGCTGCTCGTTCTCCTTCTGAAGTTCTCGGAGCTGGGACTGCAGATCCAGGGTGGACCCTTCTCCGTCCCCCAAACAGTCCTGTGCTGGCTGATGTCGACTCGGCGGGGCCCTCAGGCTACCAGGGCCTCCTGGATGCGGGTGATGGTTCTGGTTTCCATAGGGGTCTGATGGTGGAGGGATCCCGGAGAAGGTAATGTTGGGGCTGCTGCCTGTCGCAGTAGGGCGGCCGGTGTACGAGGCCCGACCGGTGTTCCTGCCCAAAGTCATGGTGCCTTTTGGGAACCCCCCTGAGGGCTCCAGCGCGTCATGGTCACTGGGGTATGTGGTGCCTTTGGGGTAACTCCCTGAGGGCTCCAGGGCATCATGATCGCTGGGGTACATTGTGCCCGATGTCGCGTAGGCAGCGCTGACCGACTGGATGTTCTCCATGGAAAAGGTTTTACCGCCCGGGGCTGTGGCCGAATTGGAGGCTCTCCTTGCGTCTGACGCTGCTGCCCCTCTGGGTTTGGGTTTTGACCCTGTCCTCGCCGAGGGCCCTGGCCTAGCAGCTGGTTTAGTGGCCGGAGAAGGCCCCCCACCGGACACCGAGCCCGGCTCCAGCCCTGAGCGGCAGCCCGGGGTAGAGATGGTCCCCTCCTTAGACTTGCTCTGCTTGGAAGACCTAGCGAAGCGTGAGGCAGGACTTCCATCGCTGTGACCTCCGGTCTTTGATGCGGCAGATAACTTGCTCTGGGCGGGCTTAGCTCGGATGTTTAAAGGCATCGTTGATTGGGATTAAACTAGTGAAGATCATGGGGTAATTTCCCTTCATTGGGGGAACATTGTTTTGTTTTGTTTTTAAAGGAAGGCCAACTCTTGGCCTCTTAGATTTCACCTACCCATCTGTGCAGCTAGGATTGCAGAACTCAGAGGCAGGTCGTTAGAATGAGGAGATTGCATGAGGGATCAGTATTGGATCTTCAGAGGTTCTCGACGAACAACGTAACATTGACAATGTGGTATCTCCAGGCGGACGCTACGCCATTCATCTCAGTAAAAAAAATTAGCATTGTTGTTTCTAGATAGGACGGACAAGGACACATGTTGAAGGAAAGGACATAAAGACAATAACAGAGTCAATAGCGTATTTCATCAGGGGCAGTGCGAAACTCAACATTTCCTCTGATCCAGATTGGATCTTTACATTGTATGGCTGCGATTCATATATTTCACATTAAATGCAAGAGCTTTATATTATATATTCAGTTATTAACATATTCACCTCCAAGAAATGTATTGGGAGTATTTGTCCACAACACACATTTTTTTATCACAACAATTAGTTGCTATGGTTCTCTGTTATTGATTCAATCAAACGTAATGATGTGGTCTTGATATAAGTCGTTGCTATATGACTGGTAGGTGGTAGGCCTATTTATTTTAAGTCAGGGATGCAAGCCCTTTCAGCACCATGGACAGCACATCATCTCTCCGCAAGGTTCACATACCTCGCAATACTAATGGTCGGAAGGATAACTTATAGCTAAATTTAATTTAAGGCAACTATTAATGTAATGTACAATTATTAATTGTATACATCTGTGTAGGTAGTTGTAGTGGCCAGGAATGTTGCAGTTGCACAAAGTAATAGGCAGAACCTATCTCAAAACTTTGTAATGTATTATAGACTAAACCAAAACCAGACCACTAATTACAACAATGCTTAAATATGCCTATACCAGCGTAGATACCAAAATAGTCAAATTCAGTGGTCCAGACCGTAGGGACTGGTTGCAGAATGGATGCAAATCCAATTCATAATCCCTCCTCTAATCTAAGAGGATAGGGTGCAGTACGCTGTCGCTGAATGGGATGCAACTGAGAGAATGGTCAAATGTACTTGTCAATCATACCCGAGCTGCCAATCCTTTATCCATCATTGTATGAGACAATGAATTAAGCCTTGCGACGGAACAAGAAGGAATCTATTCTAGTAAAAGCCATGTATCATATCGCCTATGGAGAGGCTACAGTGAAATGATGTAGGACCTTTTTTAGATGATAGGTTAAGAAAAATATAGAAATATAGAAAAATATATAAACATCTATACAAAATGCTTCGGCTCCTCTTAGGTCGTCATGAAGTATACTTAATTTATTCCTAATGCATATTTGACCTCAGTTAAACAAATAGGCAATTTAGTGGCGGGAAGCGAAAGTTTACGCGTAGCATATCCGTACCATCACCTAAATTAGTGTGAAATAAACTTATTCACATATATATACATATATGACATATAATTGGCAAAACGCTAAATTGCATTTTGGGCGAAGAATAACCGCGTCCTCCTCCGATATGATTTGGCTGTCAGTTTTTTGTGTAAGTTGATATCAACACAACTAAATGATCGTATGGCGTTTGTGTGTCAAGCAAGATTTACCCTGCAAGAACTATGGACTTTGACAATGAGGCGCCGATAAACTACAAGACATGACATCCTATTTTTCGGGAAAAGGGGAGTGGTTCACGGCGTGCATGCAGAGACGCCATGCAGCCAGAAGCCAAATAACTCTACTATGACCATGGCTCGAGAGGGGATTAGTTGTTGTCATATGCACACGACTGCATGAGTTAGTGCATTACATAAGAATTAGGCTACCGCACGGAATAACACAGTTGCACTGATTTGAATGACAAAGTTATTGCAAAATAAAGCACATTTACTCGGGCTACCTTACGGGACAGGAGACGCTCCATCTCTCCCCATCACTGTGGAAGTCCGGCTCGTACCCATTGAAACGTTGGCGTCATATCACCAACTGCTCAGCTTCTTCCCGTGACCTGTGTCCTGCTAGCGGTGCCGCGTGAGCGCGCACTCTATCCAATGCGCGCCGCGCACAGGGTCGCTTCCCACGACGAGGAAGCCATTACTGGGTTTTCTCTCTTTAACATTTATCGCAATCATCGATCATTTCACATGTATTAAAATTATTTTCGACCAACAGCACTCACTATGTTAACAATATACTGCATAAAATCAATCTATGTCTAAAGGATAAAGATAGGCTTTTTCAAATATTCTACAAGGCATTCAACAGGTCTAAATAGCTTTTATGTTCCTCAGAAGGAGTCGGCAGAAGTGCATTTCTTGGATAGGCCAATAGGCATAAATATCCTAGAGATATCCTAGAGATAGAGCCTACAGATCTTGGGTCACATCGTTAAATAAGGAGATTGGAATTCTATAATTATGTTTTTTGAAAATATTAGCAACCCAAAACATGAATCCATATTTTTCTAACCCTAGTCTTGAATTCTTCCCAAATTAGTTAAGGTAGGCTATAATCAGTTCTCTATACATTAGCACAAAAATCCATGCATGTTCCAATGTTCCATCATTTAATGTGATACATATCATGAGTTCCAATAAATTATCTCAGTGGCAGCATTGCAGTTATGTGTTTTACATGTTTACATTAGAAAGCGTCACATGACATGTTGTACATTCTTCATTGCTAAATGAGAAAGGATACAAATTTTTATTCATCATCTCACAAGATGCACATAAATTGTTGAAATTTATGTGCACATAAATCTACATTGAAAAATAATTTGGCCTATATGTACACATTTTCATCACATTTTTAAGGAAACAGTAATTGTTATTTTGTTAAACTGTTTAATTTATATGAAACTTTCACTAATGTTGTTGTCATATAATTTAAGATTGTCTGACGACAGTGCTGTTCTCATTTGGTTCCAGAATAGGGGTTGGGCCTGGGGGTTTCTAGGCCAGGACATCACTGACTTCCTGCACAACCTCGTCCTTAGTTGGAGGTACTTAAGCTTGGGAAACATCTTGTCCAGCAGTATGAGAACGGCTACATCCACCTTATTGAGATGACATCAGAGAGAGATTCATAACAACATGCCAACAATATAAGGGTATTAGGAATGCTAAGGAATGTATACCAATAAATTATAGCATTTCATCAAAATGTATTTCATTGTATACTCATCATGAAGCCTTTGCTGTACCATGAAAAAGGTCTGTCGTATCACACTGTTGACCGTTGCTTCACCAACGCCATTTCTTGTTCCGTTGGACAGCACAAACACTGTCTTCCCACTGC
>NC_136941.1:12602723-12760223 GCF_949987615.1 Pollachius pollachius
CTAATAATGTAGTCCAATTTATCTTTGATGCTGTATTCATCGCATATTGCCTCAAATTGGTCACAGATTCGTTCAGCTGTGTGTGAGCCTTTGAAGCGATTGCAGGCCAAGAGATTAGTCTTTAGCTGTATCCTCTCTGTCTCTCTCTCTATCCAGTGGACAGTGATACCAAGGAATCCCCTCATCTTTCGGTCAGACCAAATGTCCACAGTGACTGAAACATGCTCAGTGTTGCTCAATTGAGTTTTTAATCTTGAACGTCTCTCCGCAGCGATGCTCTCTGTTTTTGATGTCAACGTTCTGCGACACACTGGGCTGTACTTACTGTCAACTACTGTCAGAAAGTGACGAAAACTCTTGTTTTCCACAATAGACAGGGGAAGGTTGCAATCAATAATCAAGTCGGACAGTATTGCATTAGTGATAGCTTTCTGCTGTGGATGACTCATGCTGTAATGCCCTACACGAATGTCCAAGAATTGTGAGATTGAAGGCTGTTGTGGTTCATCTATGATGCTTTTATTCATCTGGTATTCTTCAAATCTGTAACAGGTAAGCATATCAAACAGATGTCAGAAAATGCTAACATTGTGTTAACATTATTTTTTGTGGTTAATATTAATTGTATTGTATACTGTAAGAGTGTGTATGTTTTAACATTACATTGATAAAATAAATTTCATTTTCAGTGTACCTTTTCTTATTAATATTTTTACTGCTGTACCTTGCCATCAAACAGCCCTTTCCAACAGGAAACTGAAGTATGCTTGTCAATTCACTCTCTCCGACATACCAGATTCCATTGGCAAAAACAGCAATTTTACCTGCATCATACAGAAATTGTTGGTCTACTGCTGGCTCAATGATTAAGTCTAATTGTGCAATTCTATGTCTTCGGTGATAATTCAGCTTAGTCGTGAATTACCTAAATTACATTAACAACCTTAAGGAGGCAGCAGTAGACTAGCAGCTAGCAACTCCAATGTGCTGCAAAGTAAAATTGCCATTTATATCAATGGAATCTGGTGTGCTGGAGAGAGTGAGATACTTAGTTTTCCTATCGGAAAAAATCGTCTGGCAGCAAGCTAAAATGGTACACATATTCGTAATATAGGCTAAAGTACATTAAACTGACCTTGATTTGATTAGGCTTGCCTAAGTTTTGCTGCTGGCAGCAGTCTACTGTGTATGATCCACTGACTAGCTAAACTATCCAGTCTCAAGCTTTTGGTTAATTTATAATCACCCCCGTGATTCAGATACGGGCATTCATAAAGCGGTCCTAGTTAAATCAACCCTAAACGTTCGTTTTCAAAGATGTGCAACTCACCGAGTGGTTAGTGGTGTTTGCTGATGTTCCAAAACGAGTGTCTTAGCGAAATACAGTTTCTGTCGTGTTTAATTTTGCCATTTTGTATTCCAAATATCAAGCGGAAGTTAAGGAATGTTTAGCTTGGGTTGATTTAAGGATAATTTTATGAATGCTGACCATTCTGACGCAGGGGGTGATTCCAAATTAGCCAAAAGCTTGAGACTGGACCATTTATCAACATTTTGATGTCAAAAATTCTTTCATCCAAGACAACCCATAAAGGGAGCTTAACGTGCAAAATAGTAAACTTATACATACATGAACCCACAGGAGATACAGTTTACCATGTTTTTAAGTCAAGGTGGTGTTAACAGTGAGTTTACAGTCTCATTGATATGTAGCTAGCTAGCAATTCAGTTACTCAGCCAACAAGCTAGTGTTCAAAACTTACCGTTCTTTGTGTAACTTCAAATGTCGGACGAAGTTCGAAGTTGTCGCGTCTCCGTCTGTAATCTTGCTCCCGCATGTTTTACAAACTGCAATTCTTTTTTTGTTTATCACCTCATAGTTTTTGTACCCAAACGAAACTACCTTTGGTATCATTTTTGCCTACTGTTGCGCGCGTTTAGTTTGTTCCTCTTTATTGTTTGTCTCGTACTTTGATTGGTTGGATGCTGTCAGGTCGAAACAACGTGGATCTAATTTGATTGGATGTCTTGCCATACACACTTAACGCTGCGTGAATCACGCACACAGATGTACACAGGTGCAAAGGGAGAAAGAGTGATCAGTGTCGTGTGAACATACTTTTTAATCTTTGGGTTCGAGGAAAGTAGCAAGTCTTTTCAAGTCAAAAGGGTCAAGTCCAAGTGAAATCACGAGTCACTGATGTTAAAGTCCAAGTCGAGTTGCAAGTCTTTTAAGATTTTGTCAAGTCGAGTCTAAAGTCATCAAATTTATGACTCGAGTCTGACTCGAGTCCAAGTCATGTGACTCGAGTCCACAACTCTGCTGATTTCCACCGGGGACGTAAGCGCCGCGGAACGGCTGCACCGCGGTCACCGCTGCTGATCGCTGCCACCCTAATCAATGAAACCATTTCCACCGGGCGCGCTGCGGAACGTCGCAGCAGCGTCCAAGGAGCGGCACGCCGCACCGCAGCGCTATCATTCCGTAGCACTTCTATTTTTGACGCGAGCCGTTGCTGAACCGCGTCAATTTCAACAGAGCAGATCGAGCCGGGCAGGAAGTAAAAAAGTAAAAGCCATAGAGCATCCGGTCAATTTTCAAAATAAAACACAATACTCAGCTCATGTCATGACCGGTGGAACCAGGTCAATCAATCAAAGGGTCTCAGAGGGTCGGTGTGGGTACCGGATTGACTCGGCTGCCAGAAAGACTCAGGGTCCTAGATGTGCAATAATGACGCACTTCCTGTAAACGCTGTCTTTTAAATGGCATGCGCGTTTCATTCATTCCCATGTTATTCCCAAGTATTAACGATCTCCTTTTGTTTTCTAATCTATGAATAATAATCTAATGTACAAATTATTGTTGCCTATACTTGGGTAATATATAAAATAAGAATCGGTTAACTCCATTCACTGAACGGGGCGATCCACTTTATTTCCAGCGCTCCCAACACAGAGACAAAACAGCAACCCACACGCAGACACTTCCGTTCTCTTCCTTCAGAATAAGAGTCCCTAACAGGAACTGGGTTACAAATGCATTCATCAGTGCTTTAAGACGCGTTTCCAATGGCTTTGTTTGTGCGAAAGAACGGGCTGCGTTCAATGAAATCAAAACCAAGACGGATTGAGCCTTCTTTTTATGTCCATGATTGGGCCCCGTTTATAAACAACCCTTCCGGATTTTGTCCATTGGCTTGTGTCGATACGTCAAGTGTCGATGCGTCATCTGTAAGCGCAGGACCCCGAGTCAATCTGGCAGCCGAGTCAATCTGGTACCCACACCGGCAACATGGACGACGAGAAACTGATTGTCGAAGTGGAGCAACATAAAATAATTTATGAAATAAATCATCCTTTTTATAAGGACAATGTCAGAAAGGACAAAGCCTGGCATTTAATTGCAGTAGTTTTGGGAGTGGAAGGTGAGTACATTAGGTTTAGGATTATCGCGTGATCGCATGATCTCGCGTGAGATCATGCTGGCTTGCAAGACAGCGCTAAGCTGCCGTTACGCGCCCGGTGGAAATTGACGCGTGGCAGAGATCGCAGCCGTTCCGCGGCGCGTACGTCCCCGGTGGAAATCAGGCGTCAGTGTGTTCTGGGAGATATCAAATTTTTGGAGTGAAGATAACATTCCCACAGCGCTCATGTTGAAATAGTTGGTGAAATTTATGCGCATCTCCAGCATCTTAAGTTGTTTGAGTCTGGACAGAACCACAAGGCTTGGTTCTGAAACTGCAAAAAAAGTTCCCACTTAACATGGATAAGAGTTAAAGTTAAGGCTGATCCATGTCAACTGCTTTAGCTCTGTAAACAAGGTACCATTACGGATGGTGTGGGTAGTTGCTGGAGAGATCCAACCTTTTCAAATGTGTCAAAGGGAGAAAAAGACCCTCTGGAATATTGTTCAAATAGTTTCCCCTCAAGCTCAGAAAACAAATGGAGCTGTTTTCCTTATTGAATGAGTTAGGGTGAAGCTGTAGGGAGGCATTGTTAGTGCAAAGAAAACAAGAGCGGGTTGCGTGGTCACAACGCTGACAATTCCAATCCAGAATAACTTCCTCCAGGTAAGGAAAATTGGCAAATGCAACTTCTGGAATCTCAGTTTTGTATTATCTTGCAAGTCCAGTTTCATAAGTGAAGCTGGCAATCCTAGTGGTATTGATGTCAAATTGTTGTATCCAAGGGTCAGAACTTTTAGATCTGATAGCTCCTTGTAAACATCATCATGGATGTAAAATGACTGGTGGAAAGGGTTTCATTATAACAGTTCATTGGGAGGAAGAGCTGCTCTAGATGTGGAGTTCCAAAAGGGATGATGATTTTGAAAATGCAGCTAATCTCGAGATCCAGGACCTTAATGCTTTCCGGTAACCAGGGTAACGTGGTAAGGCTGTTTCCTGACAGATGTAGATAAGTGAGGTTGTGCAGACTCCTGAAAGCATCCTTGTGTATTCTGACTCCACAGGAGAGGCTGTTTATGTTTCGAATGCTATTGGGATCACAATTCCATGTCATTTTCAGAGTGAATAGATTTGGAATGCCAGAGAATTTATGCTGTCCCACTTCCCGTATCTTGGTGTGACTTAGGTCAACAAACGTTGCATTCATTGAAGTAAAAACAGGGATGTCATCGAGTGGCCTGTCAGTGCAGTATACCTCAATACCATTTTCATTATTGTCACATGGAAAAAACAGGGAGATTCTTCCTCTCAATAAAAGGAGTTGGCTCAGTAATAGAGTAACCACTTTTTGAAAAATACCCTGAAAAGAAAAATGGGAAAGTTTTTTCATCAGTTATTGTAACGGTGACTGGCGGTTTTGTATTGTATAGGTAAGTCAATAGAGTAAAATCGTTTTGAGTGTACGTTCCAAGAGTATAAAGGGATGGCATGTATGCCAAGCCATTTTAAAATTTCATCGAAGTCCACTCTGATCCTAATTTTAATTTCAGATATCCCCAAAAAAATACAGGCCAATAAAACATGAATGGCAAAAGTGACAATGAAAGTGTTAATTTTTATTAGGAAGGATGACGTTTGGGATATCTGAAATATAAATTGTTATTGGAAGAAGGTCATTTTGTTATCCTGAAATTGTTTTTACCGCAAAGTATTGAATCACAGATATCTGTAATAGATATCTAGCTATAACATGTTGAAACGGCTGGCCTAGGCACTAGACGAGATACAGTGTGTTACTCAATGTATACATCATGTCCTATAATCCTAAACATTTACATATTTCTTGATTATAATAATATTCACATGAACAATATAATGCTTTCATTCTCATGTTCCAAACTCACACCACAAGATTTTCTTTTTTTTTTAATTTAGAGCTGTCTTTTAATTGTCATTCTTTATTTAAGCCCTGCGTAGTACATTTCACACATGGCTAGTTGTATAGGTATGACAGATAATTACCCGCAATATTTCTAGAGGATTAAAATGTATAGTTTCAATCTTCAATCTAACGTGAGTCAGAGCCATCAATATAAAGAATTAACCTGGCTCCTTTGACAATGTCCAGACTGATGGAATTTGAAATAAACACATCTTTGACCTTTCTGATAAGAGGAACTTTAGCCTGTGCGACACCCCCCCCCCGAGTGTCGCACAGGCTAAAGTGCGCTTTCAACGAAGTGAAGAGGCTGCTTCGTGGGCAAGATGGTATCAGGCATGGCCTTTCTTATCCAGCACGGCTCCGGATCACACATAATGGAACTGAGAAACAGTTTCAAAGCCCAGAAGATGCCATGACCTACGTGAAAACCAAAATCCTTCATGGATCTATGTAAGGCTGGTAAACCATGGCTTTATTGATGTGACTTTATCCTCCATCACAGTAAAATGTTGGTGCTGTCCACTTTATTATCTGAATACATCGTTTTGGCTGAAAGACCGTATAGCTCAGATGAATGAATAATTACTTAGGCCAGATGAATGAATACATGTGGAAAGTACAGAAAAACCAGAAAAAAGCAGAAAACCAGAAAAAAGGTCCCATTTAGTCATGTCTTGTGTTTACAATTGACGAGAGATATCAGTATTGCTGAACAGGATATTTCAGTGTGTTCGAGTAGATTTAATCCTACATTTATTTGTTTTTTATTTCATCTCTGACTCTATGTCGAGACCTTCTAAAATCACTCAGCAGTTTGTCATGTAAAAAAGGAGACGCATTGTTATTGCTGACACTCCTTTACAGCCATATTTAGCTTTCTTATTCACTTTTTCTCTTATGGTGTTTACCCAGCCATGCAACACTGTCTTCTACGCCTTTGGGTTGAGAACATTTTGATATATGTAATGTTCAATGTGCCTTATGCTAATCTATGTTCTATATAAGTTTTAGCAGAGATCTGCCTTTCAAGTAAACTAGCGCATCCTTCTACAAGCACTTAAATGTGTAGTTGCTTCTGCGAGGGGGTTGGGAGTCACCTTGTTCGGATAGGTGAGGGGTGGGGATTCACTGTACCAGACTTAGTCAACTGTATGTTTTTTCTTTATCTTACTGTTATTCCTCAGGGATATTTTCAGCACATTGGGAAATGTAAAACTTTCATTACACCAATCTTCTCTTCTCTCGAATTTGATCATGGCTAACACAGACACTTCTAGAGTATCAGCTAGTTGCAATGTTACCTTTATAAGTTGGAATGAAAAGTCTTTAAATCATCCAGTCAAACGAAAGAAAGTAATGTCTCATTTGAATAAACTAAATGTGGGGATAGCATACCTACAGGAGACGCATCTGTCAATCATACCATTCTAATTTTCACTCAAAGTCCAGAGAGGCGGCCATCCTTATTAATAAGAACATTCCATTTGTTATGTCAAAGGTTGAAACAGATTCCTCAGGGCGTTATATAATTGTAGTAGGCAGACTATATAATACACCAGTTATCCTGGCTAATGTTTATGCCCCACATTGGGAAGACAGCTCTTTTTTCAAAGCCTTTTTTGCTCTACTCCCTAACATGGATACGCACAATCTTATACTTGGAGGGGATATGAATTGCGCACTATCACCTGTCCTAGACCGCAGTTCATCCAGAATTATAACCACATCCAATACAGCTCTACAAATACAATTATTTATTGACACAAACCATATATCTGATGCCTCATTCTTCTCACCAGTGCACGGGACGTACTCACGCATAGATTACTTCTTCTTGGATAAGAAGCTTCTTCCATTAATGACTAAATGTGAATATGAAGCAATAGTTATCTCTGACCACGCCCCCCTATTGATGAACCTACACATACCGGTCTCTCATGCCAACTACCGTCCCTGGCGTCTCAATACGTTATTACTTTCAGACGAAGATTTTATTAAATTTATATCCTCTGAAATAACTATATTCCTGAAGCATAATCAGACCCCAGGAATATCCCCTTAATTATTGTGGGAAACAATGAAGGCATACATGAGGGGACAGATAATATCATACAGTGCACGGCAAAGAAAATGTCGCAATGCAAGACTTGAACAAATAACTAATATTCTTGATCTCGACGCAACAATAGCTCTTACCCCAACTAATGATTTACTTAAATTACGATTGGCGCTTGAAACAGAGTTTAATTTATTGTCAACCAGACACATTGAAAACCTTGTTAATAAAACAAAGTAAAACAAAGTAGACCACGCGAATTTGGCGAAAAGGCTGGAAAAATCCTCGCTCATCAGCTCCGTCAAAAAACTGCAGATCGAACTATACCTGAGATAAATGATGAATTGAGCACTAGGCATACAGATCATTCAGAAATTAACTCATGTTTTCGTAAATTCTACTCAAAGTTATATGCTACAGAAACCCTTGGGAACCACACTCTGTTTGACTCATTTTTTGGGAAAATAAATGTCCCTACAATTAATGATGAGAATGCATTCGATCTAGATGAACCATTTTCCACAGAGGAACTTACTAGGGCAATCAAGTCCATGCAAGATGGAAAAACCCCAGGACCTGATGGATTCCCAAGTGAATTTTTTCAGAATTTTACCAACAAACTTGCCCCGGTCTTGCTTTCTGTATTTGAAGAATCACTTGTCACAGGCTCCCTTCCTCATTCTATGCGACAAGTACTAATTTCCCTCATTCCTAAAAAAGATAAAAATCCACTAGAATGTGGCTCATTTCGCGCTATCTCACTCTTAAATGTGGATAGTAAAATTATTTCCAAAATGCTAGCCTGTCGTTTAGAAACAATCTTGCCCTCAATTGTGTCTGACGATCAAACAGGCTTTATTAAAGGACGCCATTCTTTCTTTAATATTAGACGCCTGTTCAATATACTTTATGATCCCGCTTCACCTGACATTCCAGAAATACTGATATCACTTGACGCCGAGAAGGCTTTCGATCAGGTTGAGTGGGATTACCTTTTTTACACCCACAAACGATTTGGGTTTGGTGAGAAATTTGTCTCTTGGATAAGGTTATTTTACTCCTCACCATTAGCTGCTGTCCGAACAAACAATAATCTCTCCTCCTATTTTCCTCTCCACCGTGGCACCCGACAGGGTTGCCCCTTGTCACCCCTTTTGTTCGCTCTTTCAGTCGAGCCATTAGCAATCGCCCTTCGCAATGGAGCTGATATAAAGGGAATACAGAGAAACGGCTCGGAGAGCAAGATGTCTCTTTATGCTGATCACATGCTTTTATATCTGTCCGACCCTTTAACTAGGCTTCCAATAACACTTGATCTCCTCAAAGAATTCTGCAAAATATCAGGTTACAAAATAAACTTACCAAAAAGTGAGATAATGCCAGTGAATACTGCAGCTGCAAGAACATTAATTTAGACTCATTTCCACTAAAAAAAAGTGTGCAAAAATTTTTATATTTAGGAATCTGGATAACACACACAGTTAAAGACATCATTAAAGCTAAATTCTCACCATTACTTTCTAATCTTAAATAAGATCTGGAACGCTGGAGTCTATTACCTTTGTCATTAGAAGGCAGGATTAATACAATCAAAATGAATGTGCTACCCAAATTTTTGTATGCATTTCAGTGTATTCCTATATTTATATCTAAATCACATTTTTTGTCAATTGACAAATTGATATCTGCATTTATTTGGAACAAGAAAAACCCTTGAATAAGGAAAAGCATGTTACAACAGCATCGTCAGCAAGGGGGATTATCTCTTCCTAATTTTCCGTTTTATTATTGGGCTGCTAACATTAGGACATTGTTATATTGGAAGAAATCTCCATCTAATGATAATGCCCCTGCATAGCTACAATTGGAGAACTTATCTTGTTCAACTTCCTTGTACTCCCTGCTCTGTTCAAGACTCCCCCTACCGGAGCCTATATCTAGATTTTCCTCAAACCCAATGGTGAAACACTTAAAGATCTGGAAACAGTTTAGGAGGTTATTTTCTCTCAAACACTTCTCGATTTGTGACCTTATAGTGAGAAATCACCTTTTTGTGCCATCAGTTATAGACGGAGCTTTCCATGAATGGGTGAGAAGAGGAGTAAATACAATAGAGGATCTTTTTGGAGATAATACTTTCATATCCTTTGGTCAGTTAATGCTAAAATATAATGTTCCCCGCACACATTTTTTTAGATTTTTACAGCTCCGTAGCTTCATATCGGCCTCATACTCTCTTTTTCCATCACAACCACCCAACTCTCTTTTAGAATCCATTCTGAAACTTGACCCATGTTCCAAAGGGACCATTGGGTCAGTTTACTCCTTATTAAACTCACAAAATCTGGAACAGTTGACATCAGTAAGGAATCAGTGGGAGGGTGATTCTGGGACAGTATTTTCTGATGAGGTTTGGAAGAAGGCCATAGATAGGATACATTCTTCTTCTATTTGTTTACGTCACACAGTCATCCAGTTCAAGGTCTTACATCGCCTTCACTGGTCAAAAGTAAAGCTGGCAAAGTTCACGCCTATCGATCCAATATGTGACCGATGCAAGCAAGTACCGGCTACGCTTTCACACATGTTCTGGTCCTGTCCGAAACCTTATCATTTTTGGCAATAGATATTGAAAACCTTTTCAGATGTTTTAGAAGTACATATAGAACCATCTGCTATCGCCGCAGTATTTGGAGTTACTCCACAGGATATACATCTTACGTCCCAAGCAAGGAAAATTATAGCTTGGCCAGACGACTTATACTACTCAAGTGGAAAGAGAAGTTCTCCCCAACCTTTAAGATGTGGAATAAAGATATGATGCATCACTTAGTGTTAGAGAAGATTTGTTACTCTACTAGAGGGTGAGCTCAGAAATTTGATTCTATATGGAAACCTTTTTTGACCTATATGGAGAGGATAGATTATGCTAATATGGGAGTTTAGTGCTGCTGACCTCATTTCCTTCTCTATTGTAGCCTATTTACTGAGGTGTAATTTTAATTTTAATCTGTATTTATTTTTTGTATTCCCTTAGACTGTTATTTAACTGTTTGTATGTATTTCTGGTTTTGTTTTGATTTTGTCTTTTTACTTGTGTGCATTTCAATTGTGATCCCTGAATGCCATTGTTATAGAATGGTACAGTGTTACTGTTAAAGGGGTGGGGCTCTGTTGGGGGGGGGGTTATAATTGTATGTATCTAATTGTATCTGCATTCTGTAAAACGTCTAAAAATATGAATAAATAAACCTTGGAGAAAAAAAAATCCCTGTAGTATTAGCTTTAACTCATAATACAATTTGAGTAATCAATAGTGTGAACATATTAGGAAATATCATAAATGACCTACCATTATCTCTACCGGACTGATAAGACTGTCTAAGACGCAACTGTTGGTCATGACAGCTGTGCAGAAGTGAAACACGATGGTTGGGTCACGTGAAAATGATTGGTCACATGACCAATGTCAAGTGTCCTACCCATTAAATTGACTATGAGAGCATATTAATGATTATTTTGAAAAAATGATTTATTTTGTTTTGAAATTTTTGTTTATTCAATTCAATTCATGGAAGCTGGTGATGTATAAACAAAAGGCCATTGCTAAGAATTAAGACAATTTAACTCATAGAGAAATGAAAAGAGCATACAACTTAAATATCATAGATTGATTATAAGACATGTATTTATCAGAAATAGTTTATTTTTTACTTAGCGTGGTTCTGGTGAAGACTGAGAAAGCAAAGACAGTTAGCTGTTGTAGTTATCTCCCCCCCACACAAAAATGCTGATCAGGGAAGAAATACTGTATTGCCTCACTGTAGCTAGTGTATTGTAGCTATTAAGTGTAAGGATAAGAAAGCAATCATCTAATAAAGTCTTATAAATTATCTCTGTTGCTGTCTCTGTATATCTTTAGTCATACATAACATATATTATTTTTATAGATCCCTACACAAAAGGAGATTTAGCGGAAGTTTATTTTTTCGTTGCTTCCCCTGAAAGGTTCATTTAATATACAATTTGTTTGTACAATCATGACAAATGAATACTGCTTTAAATGTTTTTGAAGCATGAATGCATCAATGAGGTAGAAGAAAGACAAAAAACATTTTCAAAGATTACTAAAACGGTCAACATGAGCTTCACAGACGACCTAGAGGAAGGAGCAAATAAAGAATGACAGAATGAGTAAGATAGAGACGTGGTTTCTTTTGTCTACTGTGTGTACAAGCCTTAAGGCACGAGTTTCTCTCTCCATCACACTGGAAATGGAGAAGTGAAACCGCTTATGTTTTTAATAGAGTTTCGGCGTCCGCATTGCGTGCGCTCAACCTCAAGTTGTACTTAACCCATAGCTATAATGTGGAAACCCTGGTCGATAATGTAACAAATTCTGAGAACATGATATAATAACATTTTGCGTGTAATGTTACAATGTATACCATTTTGGTTCACCTATTACGTAATGAAGCAAGCATAATCATTTGGTGGTAGAAAATAATGAAGGTTTAAAAGGATATTTGCCAAATGTTGATACATATGGGGGGGGGGGGGGATCCAGACCTTGTTCCATTGTTATTCAACAGCTCAGAGGATCAGACAGACATCCCTCTGTAGCCAATGACATCAGTCTATCTCTCAGTCTACAAGGTAGATATATTTACAGTTGATATTACCTGGCTTTCCTTGGTCAATAAGTGCTTGCATTCTGAGGGACATTTACATGTGTTCCTCATTCATGTGTTACAAAAGATATACCCCCACCCCCCTCATTTACGTTTAAGTGGCCCCTCAAAGATTGCTGACTCACGTCACGGTGAGAGGAAACGCCCTCCTATGGTTTCTCGTCTGTGGTTTCAGAAGGTTTATTCTGTAGGCTCCAAGTTAGAGTTAATGTAACTAATCCATAACCTGGTTAAAATCAGACACTACCAGCTTTAGGATTATGACTGTATATGCCACAGACAAATAAAGTGGCATTAACTATTACAAATACATATTTTACTGTTTAAATGAATATTGCTTTCACAGGGCTCATCTCTTAAACCCATGTGATAAGTCATGGTGATTTAAGATCAGGTTAATAAACAAGGCGATGAATGGATTTTAATGAAAGACCTCACTTCATATAACTAATGTATAATATGTAATTTAATGTAACTAATGTTCAATATGTAACCCTTCTGTACGTAATGCTTGAATTACTGTATGGAATGTATCGAAGCGCCATCCTGGGCGTGAAGAGCGTGATTGGCCAAGGACATCTTGTGCCATGGACAATTGTGTGGAGGCCACACAATTAGAATATAAGGCGGAGCTCCGAGACTTCGCGAGTTCTTTGCAAACCAACTCAGGTGATGTTGTTACTCTCTGCGGTGACAATAAAGCCTTGATCATTCAACCCTAGTCCTTCTCGACCTCTCGTAATATGTTAGAGTTTTACACTTTACATTTTCTACTGACGTTATGAAGCAAGCATAATAATTTTAAGTCATCCGCCAAATTTGTATATAAGGAGATTTGACCCAGAGGGTGATTCACACTTGATGCTTTATATGCAGACGTCAATGTTGTTCAGAAATCAGTAGAATCAACTAGTGGGGCTGCTTAAGTCCATTTTTGAGCCGAATCGTTCACTTCATGGTACAAGCACCAAATTTGGTACAAATGATGTCCAGGACATACCTTCTAATAAAAGTACGTTGCCCAGCTGAAAATCCAAGAGGTCCGCCAGTTTTCAAGATGGCCGCCTCGTCAAACGCCAAAAAAAGGTTTTCGAGGTAGAACTTGAATTAACAGAAGAATGTTAATGATCCAAGCATCAAAATGAATGTATTATGACTGGAATAACTCGATGGTGTCAATTAAATTCCAATATGGCCACCAATTTTCAAGATAATGGCTATTAAATGACTAAAAAGTAGCGTTTTCGCGTTTTTTCTTCAGTTTTCTGCAATGATCTTAAGTGAAAATCAGCAGAATTCTGAGGGATGTGTTTTTTGTGTGAATCATTTGTGAAAATGTGTCCAAACTTTTGACTGTCACTCACCACACACACACACACACACACACACACACACACACACACACACACACACACACACGCACACACACACACATACAGCAACACAAGCGTTCTTTACTGAAATAAAAGTACTAATATAGCAATATAAATGATAATTCATTAAAATTCTGTGGTCAACATTTATTGGTTAGTAATTTTTTATAAGAGTGATGTCAAAGCACAACCAGGGCACACTGGTGACATCACTGCTGTGAGACTCAGCATGGGGTTCAGTGTCAGCTTGTAGTGTACTAACTGTAGTTGTAGTTTACTAACTGTTGTAGTGGTGAACTCACTGTAGTTGTAGTATACTTTAGTGTCCCAAATGCTATCTAATAAGCCCCTGTATAGACTCAACTAGAAGTTTAGTTAGTTGTAGTATTGTAGTTAGATAGCCGCACCTGAATTGACAGGATGTGCCAGCGCGGGATAGCCGAGCCAAGGGTAACGGGGCTTTAGTTACCTGGATGGTGTACAGATCGCACGGGATTTATGGCACTGGATGAACGATCGGGCTAGGTGTAGGGCACCAGATACTTGAACCTAGTTGCATCCCATATTCCAATGTGCTATGATATTTTGTATGTTTGGGTGGTAAAAGGATAATCCCTCGACCTTCAACTGTATAAGATGTCTGCTGATAATCCATTGAGTTGTGCTACTAAAACTGACTGGAGCAAGTGTTGCCTCTGTCAGACAGATACAAAAGCAGCGTTGAAGTCTCCCCCTACCCGTTATGAGTGTAGTTCTGACGGCTATTCCATGATAGCCAAAAACATACCTCTATTTCAGGCAATCAACCTGTTGCCCATCAGGTTAGACACATCCAGATTGGATGATGGAGGTGGCATTGAGGATACATTGAGGCGAAACGGTGCAATGTATCACCAAAATTGTCGCAAAATGTTTAGCAACTACAAACTCAAGCGTGCCACTAAAAGAGCAGCTGAAACTCAAAATGATCCTGGTGAAGGACATCAAAAAATTCGAAGGGCTAGCACTGAAGTACAGCAGTGTTTCTTATGTGAAAAGATGGAACCAACATCAGAGATGCGACAAGCCATGACCATGCAGCTGAATGAGAGGCTCAATGAATGTGCTCGTAACCTTAATGACGGAAAGCTTCTGGCATTATTGAGTGGCGGAGATGTGGTGGCCCTAGAACTTAAATACCACTGGTCTTGCTTAACGGACCTGTATCACAGAGAGAGGGCACACATTAAAGCGGAAAAACAAGAAAAAATCCAGTCGTCTCAAGAAAAGGAAGCCTTTCATTTGGTGTTCTCTGAACTTCTGACCTATGTCATTGAGGCAAAAAAAACAAACAGTGATGGGCCTTCTGTGTTCCGACTTGCTGAATTGGTTAGTCTTTACAGGGAGACACTTAAGCAGTTTGGGACAGACCTACCTGATGTGAATGCGACCCGACTGAAAGAAAGGCTTTTGGCAGAGATACCTGGACTTGTAGCCTACAAGAAAGGGCGAGATATACTTCTGGCATTTGAAAAAGATGTTGGTCCAGTCTTGTCAGAAGCGTCATCCGATGCTGATGCCATTATTCTCGCCAAAGCTGCCCAGATATTGCGCAGGCACATGGTGAATCACAAGTCTAAGTTTGAGGGCAATCTCTATGAGAGTTCAGTGCACGATTCCTTTCCTCCAGCTCTACTTCAGTTTGTCTGTATGATTGAACATGGGGCAGATATAAAATCTCAGCTGAAATTTGGAGCGACTACAAATGATCTGGCAATGGCTCAGCTCCTTCAATACAACTGCTTTGCCAAGTGCAAAGAAGGTGCTGCCACACAAAGGCATTCCAGAGACAGGGAAACCCCATTTCCGGTCTATATAGGGATGTCTATTTATGCTAAGACCAGAAAGAGACACCTTGTGGAAATGCTGCATGACCATGGTCTTAGTATTCCATATAATCGAGTACTTGACATATCAGCTCAGTTGGGAGATGCAGTTGTAAACAGGTACATTGAAGAAGGTCTGGTTTGTCCCCCCAAACTAAGAAAAGGCCTCTTCTGCACAAGTGCAATGGATAACATCGATCACAATCCTTCATCTACAACTGCGACTTCATCATTTCATGGAACCAGCATCTCCATCTTCCAACATACATCATCAGAAAATCAAGGCGAAGTTCGAGAACCAATTCTTATTAAGAACAGCAGTGTAAAGAAAGTCCCGGAACTTCCTGATTCCTATAGAAATGTCCACCCTGCTTTCTTCACAAAAAAGAAGCCATCTCCTCCAAAGGGCAATGTCACATATGCATCTCTGCCAACTCTCCTCCTGACAAATGAATATGAATGGCTGCAGAAGGTTAGCCTAACACAAGATGTAGATGATGAGGTTAACATCACTTGGTCAGCTCACCATGCAGAGAAGAAGCGAGGTCTTGCATTTGATGTGAGCATTACCTCACTCTTCCCCCTTCTTCGTGATTCTATTGCCACAGTGAGGCATACCATGAACAAAGTCAGGGATGCTATTGCACACCTCAACCCTGGTCAGGTCCCTGTGATAACTGCAGACCAGCCTATTTATTCTATTGCCAAACAAGTCCAGTGGCACTGGCCTGACCTGTATGGTGAGGACAAATTTGTTGTAATGTTTGGCGGTCTCCACATAGAGATGGCTGCATTCAGATCACTTGGGACCCTGCTTCAGAGTAGTGGGTGGACAGGTGCTCTTGTGGAGGCTGGGGTGGCCTCTTCAGGAACAGCTGACTCCTTTCTTTCTGCCTCAAGTGTCACAAGAACACGCCACATGCACCAAGTTACAGCATGCTGTCTGTACATGCTCCGAAAGGAAGCATATGAGTACCATTGTGCAGAACAGAATGATGGAGCGCTGAATTTCAATGACTGGTGTGAGAAGTGCAGGAAGGAGAGTCCTCAGTTTCAATTCTGGGAGCTTGTGTTGTCAATGGAATTGGTGATTTTCTCGCTGGTCAGGTCTTTCAGAGAGGCTAACTTCAACTTGTATTGTCAAGCACTGTCTGCTCTAATCCCCTTCTTCTTTGCAAACAACAATGTGAACTATGCTCGATGGCTCCCCGTTCACCTCAGAGACATGGTTTCTTTGGAGCAAACTCACCCTCAGATTTTCAATGAATTTCAGCTGGGAAAGTTTGTGGTCCACAAGACTCACAGGGAGTTCTCAGGCATAGCCATTGACCAAGCTCACGAGCAGGCTAATGCAGTTGTTAAAGGTGATGGTGGTGCCATTGGAGTTACTGAGGATCCATCTGCACTGAGGCGGTGGATGGTGTCTGGACCAGAAGTTAGCCAGTTAGTCAACCAGTATGAGTTGGCATCTGAGGTCAATGAAGCAACTGAAGATATCAGGCATCATGAGCAGACTCGTCAGTCTCAGAAGTCCTTCACTGACAAGGTCCAGAGGTTGTTTGCTGTGATGAAGGATCTGGGTAATCCTTTTCAGGAAGAGTCCAAAGATCTGCTCACATTGGACACAAAAAACATTGCACATCCCAGTGCTGCTGAGCTTGTAAGAACTCACTTTGAGAAAGGTCAAGTTGCCTTCAGAGATTTTTTCAATGGTCTGGGTGATGAGACTTCCTTCTATAGGCCGATTAAAAAGAACAAAGTTGACTTCTTTTGCCAAGAAGCAGCTTCAGCTTGCAGTGACATGAAGAAGCAGGTACTCAAAGATGACTGTCGCCTGTTCTCACAGCTCTTTATATCCTGCCAATCACGAGAGTGTGACCTGCTTGAGTTCTTTAAGCATGAGAATCAGTCTTTCCCTGCAGCACTGAGCGACACAGGGAAACTCTACTACGGCCAGAAGTCTCAGCTTGCAAACATTTTGGAAGCTACCATTTCTCCTCCTGACAAACAACCAGAATGTGGTGCTATTATCATTGATGGTTCCTCTCTTGTGTATTCATTGTCTCCAAAGACATCAAAGACCTTTGAGGAATATGCTGTCCAAGATGTAGTTCCAAAGATCCAGGCATACTCATCAAAGTATGAGCGAACAGACATAATTTTTGATGTCTACTGGACTTCAAGCCTGAAGGCTGAAACAAGGTCAAACAGAGGTAAGGGAGGTCGACGTAGAGTGAAAAAACAAGACTGAACTCTTTGGGTTCCTAGCAGAGAAGATAGTGACCTTGTGTCCTGACAATGTCGTAGTTGTGACCAAAGGAGAGCAGGCTCTTTCAAACAAACCCATCAGCCTTGAAGGTTTAAGTCCTTGCAACCACGAAGAAGCTGACTCCAGAATCTTCACACATGCTCTTCATGCAGCCAAGCAACAGATAAAGTCTGTGTTGATTAAGGCATGCGACACAGATATTCTTGTGGTTGCAGTCAATGTTTTTGCGACTCTTCAGGATGCAGGCTTGGAAAAGATCTGGATAGAATTTGGCCAGGGTCAGTCCATTAGGTGGTTGCCAATTCATGATATGGTGGTGAATCTTGGCCCAGAGAAATCCAGTGGCATGCTGTTCTTCCATGCCTTCACTGGCTGCGATGTTGTGTCAGCTTTCCGTGGTAAAAGCAAGAAAAGTGCATGGCAAGCATGGGAGGTTTGCCCTGAAGTTAGTCCTGTCTTCAAAAAGCTCAGCCAATACCCACCTATCATAGAAGATGCAGACCTCAACATCCTTGAGAAGTTTGTCATCACCATGTATGACAAGCAAAGTACTACATGCAAGGTTGATGAGGCAAGACTGGACTTGTTTGCTCGGAAGCAAAGGTCTTATGATGCCATTCCACCAACAAGCGCATCCCTCGTTCAGCATGTGAAACGGTCTGCTTTCCAAGCTGCCTGCATATGGGGCCAAGCAACAGTGTGCAAAATGCAAACTGAAAGTCCTGCCAACTGGGGCTGGCAAAAAGATGGTCAGATCTGGCAAGTTCTCTGGACAACCCTTCCACCCATTGCTCAGACTTGTGAGCAGTTGACAAAATGTGGCTGCAAGACTGAATGCCAAGGACGATGCAAATGCTATCGCTTCGGCCTGAAGTGCACACAGTTGTGTGCCTGTGCATGTGAGGGCTAAGAAAATAGAACAACCAAGTTTAAGTTGAATGTTTGAGTTGGATATTTGTATTATTATTTTTTAAGTTATGTTGATTCAAGTTCTGGATCGTAAAACATGCAGCCTATGCTTTGTCACCTTTTCTGTGTTTTTATACCGTTATCTAAAAATTAAAAAAATAAAATAAAAAAATAAAAAATAGCCTATACAAAAAAAAAAAAAAAAATGGGGGAGACAAAGACAGCCTCTACGTGGCCTCCCCTACAAGTAGCTTACAGGTCCAAAAGCTTTAAGTGAAACTAATGTCTTTGTTTGTGAGTGTTTTTTTCATTTAATTCGCATTGTATCATCATAATATTCAATAATTTTGATTTTCTAAATGCAGAGTTGTATTTCTCATGTGCAAAAACACATATTTCAATGTATAAACCATCAGAATAGGACTATTCAATCAAAATATAGTTCAAACGCTGTTTCAAACCACTTCGAATGGCGGCCATCTTGAAAAATGGTGGCCACTTTGTTTGTTCAAGTGGGCAACGTACTTTTATGAGATAGTAGGTCCAAAAGCACTTGCGTACCAAATTTGGCGCTTGTACCACAAAGTGAACGATTTTTCATTAATGTGCTCCACTAAACGGGGGGTTAAGAGGGTTGGGCTTGCAAGGGGCGGGATATAACGAGGGGTCTAAGTAAGCAAGAGGCTGGATAAGTGCGGCCGCTGTCACTGTAGTTTGTTTTGGTTTAACCGCAGACAGCACGGAGGCAGAGCGGGCAGAACTCATCGCGATCTTCTTAAATGTTGCTGCAACGATGCATCATATATTTAGCCTGGCTCCGCCCGCCTAAGCACTTCCGCTCAATTTTAATTTCCCTGCAGTACTAGGTCTGGGTCTGCGGTATGTTAGTGGGCTTTCTCTGTCTAAATTTTCTGCGTCCAATCAGCGAACAGAGGGAGTGGCTGAGAACAATGACTTTAAAGTCAGCTCTCGTTGACGGACATCTTCACGCACGGTGTTTGGTTTGTTTACAGCCTGTGCGCAACGTGATTCCCAGCCAAACGTTAGCGATTGGTTATGGCAGATCCAGAGTGTTACTGGGCAGATCCAATAGTTTTAAACTTTAACAGACACCCGCCTTCAAGTGAGTTAACTTTTGTCAATTGAATAGGTCCAGACTCTCTGTACAAATGAAATGAAGTAAGAGAGTCTGGAAGGACCAGGCTATCATATATTCATATATTCACAACATCCGAAGCATCGATCGATGAAAGATTGGAGCATGAGATAAATAGAGACAAATAGAAGAAACTACGAAGAAGAAAGACCTGAGAAAGAGAGTGTATTTTTTGCTTCATTTCACATATAACAAACACTGGGAAAAATGAAGTTGATTTTTGTGTTTAAAGGCGACGTATTATGAAAACAACACTTTTCCTGGGATTTGGGGTGTTGTGTTGGGTCTCTGGTGCTCCCTCACGCATACAAACTTTTAAAAAAAGTCTACATTATTTTTTTGGAGTTAGATATGCATTTTGAAAGTACCCCACCTACAGTTACCAAACGAGTGAGTCAGTTTTGGCGCCCCCTCCTACGTAGGAACGGGTTACATTTGAATAGAGCATTGCTAAGATTTTGTGGACCAGCGGACAATCGCTGGGCAGAGCGCATTTCAGAAGCAGGGATATTCCATACAAAAATAGATGTCTAATTTGTCGGTTTGCCATGTGACTGCCTGGCAGGGAGTCTGGCGGAGCTGCCGGACTGCTGCCGAAGCTCTGCCGGCCGCTCCGGCGGGGATATCAGTTTCAATCTTCAATCTAACGTGAGTCAGAGCCATCAATATAAAAAAATTAACCTGGCTCCTTTGACAATGTCCAGACTGATGGAATTTGAAATATCACATCTTTGACCTTTCTGAAAAGAGGAACTTTCAGATTTTTCAGAATAAACTAGGTGTTGACAATTTAATTTCAGCAAATGTGAATAACCATTAGCTATTATCTTTGTCCAAGAGAAGTCTACATCAGAATCAATATATCCCTGTAGTGTTAGCTTGGCATAATACAATTTGAGTGATCAATAGTGTGAACATATTAGGAAATATCATAAATGACCTACCATTATCTCTACCGGACTGATAAGACTGTCTAAGACGCAACTGTTAGTCATGACAGCTGTGCAGAAGTGAAACACGATGGTTGGGTCACGTGAAAAATATTGGTCACATGACCAATGTCAAGTGTGCTACCCATTACATTGACTATTAGAGCATATTAATGATTATTTTGAAAAAATGATTTATTTTGTTTTGAACATTTTGAAAATTGTGTTTATTCAATGCAATTAATGGAAGCTGGTGATGTATAAACCAAAGGCCATTGCTAAGAATTAAGAAAATTTATAGAGAAATGAAGAGAGCATACAACTTTAATATCATAGATAGATTATGAGACATGTATTTATCAGAAATAGTTTATTTTTTACTTGGCGCGGTTCTGGTGAAGACTGAGAAAGCAAAGACAGTTAGTTATTGTGTTCAGTTAAAGTAAAATGAGGTCATTTAGGTACTCAAGATTAGTTTTCTGATATAAAGGTCACACACAGATGTCAATTTACCATACAAGCATTTAAAAGAAATCTGAAAATCCTTCTCATTACTGATCCATTTGACAGAGATGTGAGCTGCAGCCTGCTAGAGTTTGTGCATTCAAAGCACTGCACTGCGAGCTTTGTTGCTTGAGACATTAAAATCATTAAAAAAGAAAATCATTCTTGCCATTAAATGCACTTGGCCGTCACTTTCTTCCTTTTTCTCTTCAAACCGGCCCAGTTCCCTTCATTAGAAATCAGCCCAGTGGCTGTTATACACAATGGAGAGAGTTGAGGAAGGTGTCATTTTTTAAAGAAAAATGTTAACCTGTTCATACTTTATTATAAGAAATTTTAAGACATGTAAACAAGTTAAAATTATGCAGTCATTGTTATCTACATAGCTGTAGGTTGAGCTTCAAATAGCTTTGATGTAGTTAACGCTTTAGACTTAGTTATCTCCCCCCCACACTAAAATGCTGATCAGGGAAGAAATACTGTATTGCCTCACTGAAGCTAGTGTAATGTGGTTATTAAGTGTAATGATAAGAAAGCAACCATCGAATGAAGTCTAATAAATCACCTCTGTTGCTGTCTCGGTATATCTTAAGTCATTTATAATAGTAAAACAAAATATATATATTTTTATAGATCCCTACTCACAAGGAGATTTCGCGGAAGTTTATTTTTGCTTTTCTTCCCCTGAAAGGTTCATTTAATATACAATTTGTTTGTACAATCATAACAAATGAATACTGCTTTAAATGTTTTTGAAGCGTGAATGCATCAATGATGAAGAAGGAAGACGAAAAAGATTTTCAAAGATTACTAAAACGGTCAACATGAGGTTCACAGACGACCTAGAGGAAGGAGCAAATACAGAATGACAGAATGAGTAAGATAGAGACGTGGTTTCCTTTCCCTACTGTGTGTACAAGCCTCATCATTAGATCATTAGAAAACTAGGATAGTTAAAAATAGACACAAGGTTAACTATTAAAATAATATCAAATTACTCGATAATGCGCATGGTTTTCACCAGTGTGCAAGGGGGGAAATAGGAAAGTGACTAAAATAATATCAAATTAATGCGCATGGTTTTCACCGGTGTGCAAGGGGGGGCAATAGGAAAGTGACTAAAATAATTAAATTTTCATTCAATAATTTTTTTTACAATTATTGAATCAAATTGGGTAAACTGGTTTGACAAAATGTTTGGCCAAATACAATTAGGGCATTTAGCAGACGCTTTTATCCAAAGTGACTTACATCGATTAATACACACATTGACGGCAGAGTCACCCATGCAAGGCGACAGCCAGCTCATCAGGAGCATTAAGTGTCTTGCTCTGGGACACATCAACACTCAGCTAGGAGGAGCTGGGGATCGAACTAGCAACCTTTCGGTTACAAGACAACTGCTCCAACTCCTGAGCTAAGCCGACCCAATGGGCCCCTTGATTAACAAAATAGTTACCGTCTTAACCTCTATAGTCATCACACTTATGATTGTGGGGTTATGCTGCGTGCCTATACTTCGGGGATATGTCATGAGAACTGTTGGTGTCACAGACAGACAGACAGACAGACAGACAGACAGACAGACAGACAGACAGACAGACAGACAGACAGACAGACAGACAGACAGGCAGGCAGGCAGGCAGGCAGGCAGGCAGGCAGGCAGACAGACTGACTGACTGACTGACTGACTGACTGACTGACTGATGAGAGAAGCTGCCTTTCGATGTCAGGACTACAGAGTCACTAAACAGCCTCCGCAAGAAACTCGAGACTCACTTGTTCAGAGTTCACCTGGACACTGCATAGCTCCCTCCCTTACCCCCCACTGCCCCTTCTCTTCTCTTACTCTCCAAAAAACACCCCTCTTACGCACTTATTGTATGTTGTACGTTCTGGCACTTAAAAATTGTACTTTGCAATGTGTAGCATCTTATCCAAGCTATCTTTGTTGTGTACAGGGGATGGATTAACAGCAATTTTAAGTGCTTGGCACTTGTTTCTATGAACATCATTACTGACAGCAATATATTGTTGTTCCTCATTCTTCTGACAAATGTTCTTACCAAGTAAGTCGCTTTGGATAAAAATGTCTGCTAAATGTCCTAAATGTAAATGTAAGCCACTCAGCCACAATCACAGAATGAGGACTGCCTCACCGAGTTTTGCTATTAGATATTAACACTTTTTCCACCAAACTCCCAAGAGCAGCTGATACAAATTTGAGTCTCATGATTGTTTAATAAAAAGTTACCAAAATAAAATAGGGTGACATGAAACATGAATTAAAAAGTAAATCATGGTTACTCTTTGCCATATCTACAAGCAGAGTGATGTCCCAACCCAAATTAAAAATCACTTTATTTAAAAAATTTGATAAAAATACCAATCCACAGTATGCATACGCCTTTAGACACAATAAACAGTGACTTTACTAAAAAGATCCCCCAAAAATGTAGCCAAATTCTTGATTAACTTCATATTCCCAAATTAGTACAGCAGTGGGCTTTAATCCCTTCTCTAAATCAGCACACGAATGCCTGTCAAATTTTTAATTGTTTAATTGTATACATATCATGAGTTTATGATATCATTTCATAACCAGTACATTGTCTAACATTGGTTATGTGCTTTTACATTAAAACGCTACATAATCAGGGATGCAAATGAACAGGGACAGGAACCCTAATCTCAAATTGAACACAAATTATATAAAAGGATGTGTTCTACATTGAAAAGTTATTCAGCCTATATATACACACACATTTCATCACATTTTTGAGAAACAGTAGATGTTGGTGTGTTAAACTAGAGACAAGTGAAACTTGAAAAAAAAAAGGATTATGTGAACTATATGAAACTTATAAATTTATAACTTATAAGATTCACATCAATTGTTGAAAAGCGGTGTTCTTCATTGAAAAGTAATTGGGCCTATTTACACACATTTTCAGAGAGACAATAGTTGTAACTTTGTTACTTTGTATAACGAGTGGAATTTATATGAAACTTTCACTAATGTTGCTGTCATATAATTTAAGATTGTCTGACGACAGTGCTGTTCTCATTTGGTTCCAGAATAGGGGTTGGGCCTGTGGGTTTCTAGGCCAGGACATCACTGACTTCTTGCACAACCTCGACCTTAGTTGGAGGTACTTCAGCTTGGGAAACATCTTGTCCAGCAGTATAAGGACGGCTACATCCACCTTGTTGAGATTAAATTAAAGAGAGATTTATGACAACATGCCAACAAAATAAGGGTTATAGGAATGCTAATGAATGTAAACAAATAAATTAAAGCATTTCATAAACATTTATTTCATTGTATACCTTCTCATCAAGAAGCCTCTGCTGAACCATGAAAAAAGTCTGCTGTATCACACCGTTGACTGTTGCTTCCCCAACGCCATTTCTTGTGCCATTAGACAGAACAAACACTGTCTTCTCGCTGCTATGGACAGCATGGTGGAGGTTTTCAATGCAGGAAAGCCCAGGAATCCAGTCCCTCTCCTCTAAACAGAGAGAGAATCTTCTGTAGCCTGAGCTCTCCAAACGGATAACCAACTCATTGTAAACCCAGTCTCTCACAGCCTGGTTGTTTGTGTCAAACACCACGAAAGCATCATAGTGTTTTGGCGAGCAACTGGCAGAAGGATGCAGGTAGCCCTTACATCCTGCCCATAGGATCTGCAGGCAGTACCACACATCCCAACCATAAAGATGTCTTAACAATGGCAGAGCAATAAATGCACATGTGATGAGTGTACTTAACAAGTAGGCCAAGCCACCATAGATCTCCTGACAGGAACGGTGGTCGATGGTCAGCACACTCTGACCCTGCAGGGACTCTGGGAATCCACATTGAACAGCAGTGGTCAGGTAAGGAATACGTGTGTTGCTGGTCCGCAGAAATTCCTCCAATTCTGAATTGTAGCATTCACAGCTGAAAGGGTTATTATGTAGGGTAAGCAACTGAACAGAAGTGCCATTTTTCAGCTGGAATGGGATTGACTGAAGGTTCAGCACTTTGAGAAAGTTGTCATTGAGATAGAGACACTGCAAAGCTTTGGCTTGACTGAAGAAATTATCAGAAAGATTGCTTATCTGATTGTTACTGAGGTCCAAGACAGAAAAATCTGGTGGAAACTCTGTCACACTGTTAGGCAGAGATGAAAGTTGATTTCCACTAAGATTTAGATGGCTAAGATTTCCAAGACATGTGAGGTTCGGCCATGGAAATGTATAGAGGTAATTATTGCTGATGCTGATTGCCTGAATGCTCACTGGTAGATTACAGAGTTGTCGTTGTTCGAATGAACGTAGCATGTTCTGAGAGATGTCCAAGTAGATTAATTTCTTGAGGTCCTTGAAGAAATGAATGTAAGTCTGGCCCTCATTACCCCACATAATATCTAGGTGATTCCCAGAAAAGTACATATACTTCACAGAGTTGCTGCTCAGTCGTGGAGTAATTCGAGTTCCAATGCCATTATTTGCAAGGCTTAAAACGTCCAGATTTGTTAGACTGCGGAACTCAAGATGATGACCCATTCCCTTCATACGAAAGTGATACTCATTGTGACTGAGGTCCAACACTTTCAGAGTCTTGTTCAACTCACTGAATGCCTCTCTATAATATAGGTCAATTCTATTGTATGACATATCTAGGTAAACTAAGCTTTTCAAGTGACTGAAAAGTCTACCTCTTAAAGCCTGGCTTGCATAATTGTAGGACAGGTCTAAACACACAACATTTTCCATACCATCAAAAACATCTTCTTGTAGGAAAATAACATTATTTTGAGAAAGATCAATTGTCAAGTTATTTTGGCAGAATTTCTGGTTGAAATGCCACATTTCAAATATGACATTGTTAGGTGTTCTACAAGTCTCATTTTCAGTCTCAGTTTGATACATGTGTGTTACTGGTAGCATGGGTGAATCAGAATAATCTTTAAAAACATTTGAATCCTGAGAGCCTTGTTCTAAAGAGTACCCAGATGACCCATTGCAAGGGAGATAACTCAGTGTGTTCTGGGAGAGGTCTAATTTGCTGAGGGAAGGCAACATTCCCAGAGCGTTCATGTTGAAATAGCTGATGAAATTCATGCGCAACTCAAGGTTTTTAAGTTGTTTAAGTCTGGACAGAACCACAAGGCTTTGTTCTGAAACAGTGTGGAAAAAGTTTCCGCTTAACAGAAGGGTTTTTAAATTTGAGACATTGCCCAGATGTGGTGAAAGGATCAGGTCAGGAAATATTCTTAGTGGCTGATAGTTATAGATGAGGCTGATCCATGTTAACTTCTTTAAGTCTGTAAAGAAGGTACCATTACGGATGGTGTGGGCCAAGTAGTTATCGGAGAGATCCAACATCTCTAAATGTTTCAAAGGGAGAAAAAGACCTTCTGGAATATTGTTCAAAGAGTTTCCTCTCAAGCTCAGATATCTAATAGAGCTGTTTTTTGCATAGAATGAATTTGGGTGTAGCTGTAAGGAGGCATTGTTAGGGCAAGGTATACAAATGCGGGCTGCATGGTCACAACGCTGACAATTCCATTCCAGATTTAGTTCCTTCAGGTTAGGAAAATGGGCAAATGCCCCTTCTGGAATCTCAGTAATTGTATTCTCTTGCAAGTCCAGAGCAATAAGTGAAGCTGGCAATCCTAGTGGTATTGATGTCAAATTGTTGTATCCCAGGGTAAGATTTTTTAGATGTGATAGCTCCTTGTAGACATCCTCATGGATGTAAAATGGCTGGAAACAAGGGTTTTCATAATAACAGTTCATTGTGAGGAGGAGCTGCTCTAGATGTGGAGTTCCAAAAGGGATGATAATGTTGAAAATGCAGTTGCTCTCAAGATCCAGGACCTTAATTCTTTCAGGTAACCAGGGTAACGTGGTAAGGCTGTTTCCTGCCAGATATAGATAAGTGAGGTTGTGCAGACTCCTGAAGGCATCCTTGTCTATTCTGACTCCACAAGGGGGGTTGTTTGTATTTTCAGAACTTCTAGGATCACAATTCCATGTCATTTTCAGAGTGGTAAGATTTGGAATACCAGAGAATTTCTGTTGTCCCACTTCCCGTATCTTAGTGTGACTTAGGTCAAGAAACGTTACATTCATTGAAGTAAAAAAAGGGATGTCATCGAGTTGCCTGCGGGTGCAGTGTATCTCAGTACCGTTTTCATTATTGTCACATGGAAAAAACAGGGGGGTTCTTCCTCTCAATAAAGGGAGTTGGCTCAGTAATAGGAAAATCACTTTCTTATAACCTTTAATGTTATCCTGAAAAGAAAAATGGGAAATAAGTTATAAATTGACTATTTCATCATTGAGTTCATTCTTGACTGGCGGTTTTGAATTGTATAAGTATGTTTAGCAGTATAATCAGCTATGGTCATTTTTCTATGTGACTTTCCAAGGGTGTAAAGAGATGGTACCTATGGCAAGCCATTTTCACATTTAATTGAAGTGCATTCCTATCCACATTTTTGACTAGTAATCACGTAATACAGATAATTACGTAATGTTATTACGGATCAACATTTAGCATTATGACTGGAAACAATGCAATTGCAGGTATCCACAAATGTATTGTGGATATCTGTGCGGTTATTTAATGGATATCCAAAACAATAATATAATAATAATAATATAATATATATCTAACAATTGGATTAGATATATGTTAATTGGAGTTTTCCCTACTAAGAATTCAATATCTATCTAATATCAAAAGAGTTCTATCATAGGACAAAAAATTAAGAGTTTCAATCCTTGCATACAGATATGATGGCTACCGGAGTGTGCTTACTATTGTGGAAGGCACAGTCAACCAAATAAGGCATACAATAATTGTATTGTTTACTTTATACACGGTATCTCCTCCTCAATCATAATTTCAAATTTATATCTAATTGTTGTATTGGTTACAGGTTAGTTTAATAGGATACAGCAAATACATATTTTATTAATATATTTAGCACCTTCAAATAAAGTAGTCGGATATGTGTGAATGCTCAGTTCATATTACTTCTCAATTTCGCTCTGCACATTTGTTGTGATGAGTTAATTACTACAGTACACAATTTCAATTTCTAATCTTTTTGTCTGGAAGTAGTCCTTGATGTCCGAATCAGGTAAAAAAATCCTATATTGTCAGCTTGGCATAATACAATTTGATAGATCAACATTGAAAACAAAATATCATAAATTACCTACCATTATCTCTTTTGGACTGATCTTTAAGCGGAGACTCAGCTTTGTGACGGTGATAACAGCTCTGCAGAAGTGAAACATGCTGGATATGCCCTGATATGTTAGTCAGATTCCCTGTGAACCGCAATGGGGTGTGAAAAGGGAAGAGCAGACTTGGTTACTCAATGCAACCTATAGAAAATGGATGTTTAAAAAACATATTTGGCTTGGACTTCATTATTTCCTTAAATACACAGCGTCTTATTTCACCTCTAGGGTACTCTGATATGGTAGCCATCTAAAGGCCTGATACCCACTGCTTTTTGTCTGTCTTGCTTCAGGCTGCTTCGTCTGCACAGGTGCTGTGTTTAACTTAATTCAATTACAATTATGCTTGTTCAAATCATAAACATAGCCATTTTAAAGCTGCATTAGGCAACTATTTAAGGATCTGCAGCCAATGGCTTTGACATAGTTATCCGCACATATGAAAGTAGGAATCAGTGGAAGTCAGGTCGTACAGTCTACTTGAAAAATACATGCATTCATAGTATTTATATTATATTAAAATATATATGCCAAGTGCATTTGGACTCCTCATTGTTATGATTAACATAGGTGTTATAAGTTCTCACATTAACAACATGCACAGCCTGGCATCCTACGTTGCCTGGATGTTGTCCATAGCCTATAGAGCCTTTATAGTTAAGTGGAAAGCTTTTCACTGAAAATTGTAGACCAATATTAGGTCTAGTAAATGTAACTGGCTTGTAACTTTTGCTCAATGTATTGTTCGGCTACAGCTCCACAGGTCATAATCACGACGCCAACACTTACTCGTACTAATATCCATACATTTATTGTTAAAAGGGATCACTGATAACAAATCAAAACGGGTGTGTGTGGTTTGTGTGGATAAGGGCTGTTTTAAGCAGCCGCACCTGGCCCGAATCAGACCAGTGTTGGGCAAGTTACTTCAAAAGAGTAATGCATTATTTATTACTTGTTACTGTCATTTCAAAGTAATTAATTATGTTGTCTTTGAATTGTAAGGCATTACGATACTTTTACATTACTTTTGCATTACTTTCACCAAAATAACAGGAAATATGGATTTGGTGTTCTCAATATATCTTCTTGTTTTCAATGCAGCTCATTACACAGCAGGAGGTGATGTGGTAGGGCATAATGACTCAGCTAGGCTTAAGGCTAACAAAAGTACAACATAATGGTTGCAGTTATGGCTCGTGGTGCAATACATTTTATGATAGAAATACTGTAACTTTAGATATTCATATTGAAATCAATAGAGCTAAAGCCTACTACGGTAAATTGTAAAGAAAAAAAAACCATTGAGCCCCCTTTCTGGTTGTTCTAGGATGAAATAGAGTGGGTGACACCGAAATTAAGACTTTTGGTCCTGTCTCGGGTATTTGGCTCATTTCGAATAGCCCCTGCCTGCTTCACAATGGCTGGCTATGGGTATTCACACTACTGTCCTTAAAATGAGAAATCAGAAATCAGAAATGTGCAACTTATCGTTAGTGGTGTGTTAGTGGTGTATCGTAGCGAACTAGAAAATGCATTTCTTGCAGAAAATGCGTTGAGTGCTGAAGTACAAAGTGAGGTTGAAAATATTGTTAAATAAAGCCATGGATTAAGACATAAAGAAACGTTAAATGGCTTAAATCAAGTGAAGGGATTTGAACAGAGTTCAAAAGTCTAAATGGAATAAACAATGTAAACATGCACACCATTTAAAAAAATGTAATTGGTTGTTAACAAATAAATTGACAGCTGAATGAAAAGCGCAAAGCATTGCTAAACGCTTTGAGTACGAGAAAAGCGCTATATAAATTTAATTTATTATTATTATTATTATTATTATTATTATTATTATTATTATTATTATTATTAAACATGCAGAAATGTAAAAGGAATTGAACTGAAGAATCTGAAATAGCCGAAATAGTATGTACTCGCCTTATGCTTACTTTTCCAGCCTAACACTATTTAAAGTTGTCCAATTGGGGGGGGGGGGGGGGAAACAGCACATCCTCGTGCTCTAACCTCAGAGTAAACAATAGAGTGGAAAAGTCACGCCCCATCCGGTAGAGCCCATGGGACCTATGAGATCATAAAATATGAATGGGTTTCAATGGAGAGAAAGTAATTATATTCTGGTCCCAGTCTTTATATGCCCCCGATTACACATATGTTGGTTGTGGATTTAACTGATAATTTTTCATGTCAAGAGTTTGACCGTTTATTGTGCAATTGTTCAGTTAAAGGCTGTAGAGAAAACACAATGAGAAAGACTACGCGTCTCGTATGTGACGTCACGCTCCCTGCGACTGGCGTAGACAAGACCGACAATCTCCCCATCGGCATAACTGAAACTCTCCATATGCACCAACTAATTTATAATGGTTTTCACCTTTTTCGATGCTTTTATCCTCCCCTTAGAAAAAAGCTGTGAAGTGGAGCAGAGAGATCGCCATGTCTGTACCGGAGTTTCAAGTGCGGATGGTGAAGTATATTATTCGCGTCGAGAGCAGCAAAGAGCTGTAGTTCACAAAGCGGCCTCACACAAAACCTAACATTATCAAACTTCTTTGAACAACGTTTAAGTTTTCTTTGCATGAAAAATGATCATTTACTTCCACAAACAACATGTGTAATCCAGGGTATATAAAGACTGGGACCAGAAAATAATTACTTTCTCTCCATTGAAACCCATTCATATTTTTCGATCTCATAGGTCCCATGGGCTCTACCGGAAGGGGCGTGACTTCGCCACTCTATGAGACCAACTGAAAACAAGCCGACATGGAACTTAAACTGTGATTTTGGAAAAAGTATAAAGGTAATTGAAATTCTGTTTCCGGATTATTGAAGATACAAGGGTGTTGATTTGTTAAACCTTTGAACGAAGGGTAATGATAAAATATTGACCAATGCACGAAGTCTGAAGTAGTAAGTGTCAGAGAATGGGCGGACGGCTCCGCTGTCCTCCCATTGACTTCCATTGTAAAAAATAGTATTGTAGCGTCACAGGGTTTGGGAGGAAGGGGCGGGCCTTCTGAGAGGGGGGTCCCGGGGGTTTCCTTCCGGGTGGGTGTGTCTGGTTGTTGAGTGTTCCGGTTGAGCTGCGCCTGTCTATCCCTTTTGAGGAATTTAATAAAGCTCCTATGGACTTACTTCGCTCACTACCTCGCCTGTGGTCATTACAGTATTTTAAAAGTAGAATAGCTTAAAAATTATAAAATATTTAAAAAATATTTAAAAAGTGCACGATTCAAAGCCAATATGAACATTTTAAAATTGGAATGGAGTCTTTTGATGAAAAATTGAGGAAGGAGATAGGTCCCAAAGTTTGTAGAGAATGATAAAGAAAGAAAAAATAAAACTTAAGAACAATAGTTGAGCACTGCATGCAGCACTCACCTGAATACAGTTTCTGTCGTGTTTTATTTGGCATTTTGTAAATCCATTGATTTCGGTTGGAAGACTCATGGCTCCTTGATCGGAAACGGAAAGGCGGGCTGGTTGTAGTCTTCTCGCTCCATTCTAGCCCTACTGTTGATACGGAAAACTGAGTGAAAAGACTACAACCAGCCCCCCTGGACTCTGCTGCTGCCGTGATCTTCTCCTCTAGCAGTAAGAGGAAGTAAACATTTAGGCAGATTTTTTCTCCTCTGCGTATCTCACGGTGTTGTCGAATTTGTATAAAAACAACACACAAGTTAATTTCGGGTTTAAAATGCATTGTAACACGCGTTACTGAGATTTGTACCAAGTAAAATATCACTTTTTTTTTTTTGTAATGCCTTACATTACTGCGTTACAGCAAAAAGTAATCCATTACAGTAATGCATTACTTTTGTAACGCGTTACTCCCAGCATTGAGCAAACAATGGGCACAGGTTAAACCAGTCTTCACCACACACATCTCCTACACGGCAGCATGGATCACCATCTGTATGCATTATTGTCCTCAAACAATAAACCTGTTTCAACAACACCACCCTGTTTGGATTTGAGGGACCCCAGTAAATTACCCCAGGCATGAACATTGCTGTAATGGCGCCAGATGTGGGGCCTTTTCAAACCAGGAAGGACACAGAAGGGCTGTCAGACGACACATTGGGCGCAATGGCCACACAAGCGGCGATGGAAAGCCTGTACTAGCCCTTGCCCAACAGTGCATTGGAGCTCAGCGGAGGACAGGGGACACAGTGCAGTAGTTGGCTGGTCACACTGGGGAGTTGTGGGGACAATGGGGTTTGGGGGTTATTTTTTTAAAATAATGAGTATAATAATGTCTTAGTGTCTGCCTCCCATTGCTGCAGTCCCATCCGTGTATATGCCAATGCAGTTGGTCCACTCATTCACTTTACTTCATGAAATCATCCAGTGCTACAAAATACATTTTACCGTTGTAGTCCTCAGTTCTTTACAAAACAAATCCTTGTGTATATCATTTTCCCATTTGTAGCGAACATATGCCAGTAGCTGAGACATCTGTTGCCTTATCTATTGATGACAAATTCATTGTCACAAACCTGTGCAGCTCAGTGTACCGTTAAATCTTTAGATATTGATAAGATGCAGCATCTGACATTGTCAATTGAAATCTATATTTTCGCCAATTGCACAGGTTTCACTTCTCCAAATAATGTTCTCGCTTGATCAGTTGCACAAGGCATAATCAAGGTTTCCCCAATTGTATGATGCTTTCTGTTTTTTTCTGTAAGCCACACTGCATGATATTTTAAGCAGTTTCTTATCCACAGCTGTAGTTGTGTGATAGCTTGGTTAACCAGTGCACATTGATTGCACAATATGCAACAGGTGTGCAGCCTCCCCGAACCCCAGATCTGTGTGACTCAGTGTGACTCGCTCACCAGCTTCCGCAAAAGACTCAAAACTCACCTGTTCAGAGTTCATCTCGACTCTGCATAGAAACCAATGCGCAGTCACCATTGAATGTTGTACGTCCTGGCACTTGTACATTGCACTTATTCAAGGTACTTAATTGTGTAGCATCTACAGTAGCTGCTATCGTTGCTTTACACGGGGAATGGGATAGCCTAGCGTTTGTAATACTTGCACTTGGTTCTATGAACATCTTTACTGTACCGACAGCGATATATTGTTTCACTTCTTATGACAAATGTACTTATTGTAACAAATGCACTTATTTTAAGTCGCTTTGGATAAAAGCGTCTGCTAAATGCCCTAAATGTAAATGTAAATGTGACTCAGGCCAGGTGAGCCTGAGCATCTCAGCCTTTTACTTGCTGCAGCTTCACAATCATCAGTTGGCTGAATTGGCTCCAGGATTGGGTAATTTTCGTTAGAGTCTGACGTTGGAGTTGGTTGATTGTTATGGGGATCTAGGTTAACTAAAACTTACTTTGGTGGACGAATAAAAACTAAAATAATTTAGGTTACTACTACTTGAAAAATCGGAGTATTAGCCTAGGGTGGCTAATACTCATGTCAGCTTGGGGCACGAGAATGGACTCGAAATTGCCGGTGCTTGCTACAATGTAAACACAGGTCAGTATGAGGGGGGGATGAAGCAAGTCTCTGATGCATTTCAAATAACTAATTTGACAGATTCTCTGTGAAATATTATCCTGTTTCTATATATTTATATGTACAATTATGGACAGCTGTGTATTACTCTTTAAAATCTTGATATCTCTGATTTTCCATATTTTCCCATCATCTCAAGGCTTTTTGGTCTGGTTGGTCTCTGAGGCTCCATGTTGGGCCGCAGCCTCCTTCTTGAGAAAACGTATGACATGGACAACTTACAAGAAGTTACTCAAACAGAATGACTTCGGAGTAAGAAAGAGACTACCGGTCTCCTTTTGTTGACGTGCCTGCTGTGTTTTAAAGCCAATAGGCACAAATATTTCCACACTGGGATTGGAGAAATGAAACTGTCTGTGTTACTGTGTTGTGTGTTTTATGGCCATTTACTGTGATGTTGGAGGTCACGCCCCTTTGTGTGCCCTTACAAGATGACTAAAGGTAATAATAAATGCATACACACATTCCCGTTTCCCAGGAGTGAGAAACCTAAGATTTGGAGTTGGGCCGTGGCCCATTTAGTGATGCTTTGAGAATCACTTCCTCTCACAACTTTATAAGGGCATCTCATAACTTTACAGCCCTTATTGACAAATTAATATGGTTTGTAAAGTGCGAAAACGTAGATATTACACATTTTTGCGTGAGACCGGATGGCCATGTGGGCAATCTGAGCACGTGCCCTGGGGCCCCTGAGCATGAATGGCCCTCTGCAATAGGAGAAAAATACAACACATCTATGGCAGAAATCTTGATAATTATCTAATCATTTGGATGATTATCAGTTTTAATCTGTATTCCATACATTTCATGTGCTGTACACCCACAACTGTGCTTGGCTGGTGTATTGGACATTTCCATAAGACATGTTGTTCTGTAACCCCTTAGTTATTATCCATAGTAACCATTTCACTGTTTACACCGTGTTTATCGTCCTTGAGGGGAACTGAGACCGCCTCGGCTGACTCAGAGGCAGCAATACCACAACTACATCCTGAGATGGCCGAAAGTAGTAGTGACATCCCTCTCTGTAGCTGTGCCCTCAAGTACATTTCCCTGCTTCAACACTGGAGTGTTCTCACTGTTCGGGGAACACCACAGCGCTTCAACCTTTGTATGCCTGCCGTGTTGTGTGGCCTCTCTGCTGAGACTTTTAAGTTTATTTAGAGTTGTGTTGTCTATTCAGTTAGAAGATTTCCCCCACACTGGTAATAATTTTTTAACGAGCCAGCAATTTTTATATAATTTTTATATAGACAGCAGACTGTGAGTGATTCTTTAAGTGATGATTTGGAGACCAATGACTTGCTCATTATCTGTTCCCAAACAGCAGGGTCAGGCAGACAAACATTTTCTACCATGCACCTGCACGTATAGACAATGAAATCATAAACACAAAGGATAAGCAGCCAATAGCTTTGATGAAGTTAAAGCTAGTGCCTATTTTAGTTATTGTAGTACGCTGTAGTACTATACATGAAATGCATAAACATGTCTGCATTTAACCCATCACTAGCAATAGGAGCAGTGCACAGCCACAGTGCAGTGCTCAGGGTCCAACTCCAGGCCTAGTGCGTAGATCAAGGGCATTGGCAGGAGAATGAACATAACATGGATGGGTTACACACTAGAGCAAACAGCAGATACAACGTCCACACAGAAAGGTTCCCCGCCCCTCCCAGAGTTTGAACCTTCTTGCTGTGAGGAAGGAGTCCCACTGCGCCACCATGCCAACAAAAACTTATACTTGAAAATATACATACTGTAGAGGCTAAAGGTCTACTTGAGAACATCCATATATTCTTAGGGTTTAAATAATATTAAACAATGCCAAGAGTATTTTTACTCCTCCATGTTATTGTAGTTTTAGTTCCCACAGTTTGCCAGGTAACGAGACGATGTTGTCCTGGCCGTAGCTTACCTTGATAGTTCACCAGGATGAAACTCAAATCTTTACAAACCTCCAATAAGTAAGACTCCAACACTTAATTGTATCGAAATCTATACGTTCACTGTTACAGGTAGAACTGATAATAGTGGAAACAGGTCTTTGTAGACATTTGTGGCCCAAAAGTAAATGAATCTGTACAGTAACATATCCAGCTTCTACAAAATACCATACAATGTAACTATATATTTAATATTTCTTAGTTATTAGTAAGTACATTTTCAGTAAGCATGAGACACATAGCTTCTCAACAAGTAAAACAGCAAAGGCCATCCCAAGTAGTACAAACGAGGTGAGAAGCCACAATCACTGAATGGAGCCCCTGAATGTGTTTATTGAAAACATTCATTAAACAAATCTGTATTTGTGTTTAATGAATGTTTTACAAAGATGATATACAAAAGAACAATACAGGGAACATAAAGGACAAGTAAATACCCCAGTATTTGATTAAAATTATGTTGCTATTTTTGTTATAATCACGGTTTATAATGTTTGCCATATCTACAATCAGAGCGAAGTCCATTCCTACATTGACAAACTGTTTATTTTAACAATTAGATAAAAAAAAAAACATGCACAGTATGCATACATCTTGAGATAAGGGAAACTGAATAAATATACTGTGTGTAAAGTGAAGTGGTCCCCAAAACATGTAGCCATATGCTTGTCTATCATGTAGCACAATAAATAAAATTTCACCTGAATATCATGAAATTGACATAAATGATTTAACACAGTTGGATTTCATTTGAAAGAAATATACACACATTTCATCACATTTTTAAGAAACAGTAGTTCTTTGTAGTTTGTTAAAGACAAAAGACAAATTAAAACTATATAAAACTTTCAATAATGTTGTCATATAATCTAAGATTGTCTGTTGACAGTGCTGTCCTCATTTGGCTCCAAAATAGGGGTTGGGCCTTTGGGTTTCTAGGCAAGGACATCACTGACTTCCTGCGAAACATCTTGTCCAGCAGTATGACAACGGCTATGTCCACCTTGTTGAGATGAAATCAAAGAGAGATTCATAACAACATGCCAACAATATAAGGGTAATAGGAATGATAATGAATGTAAACAAATAAATTAAAGCATTTCATAAACATTTATTTCATTGTATACCTTCTCATCAAGATGCCTCTGTTGAACCATGAAAAAAGGTCTGCCTTTTTCACACCATTGACTGTTGCTTCTCCAACACCATTTCTTGTGCTGTTGGACAGCACAAAGTCTTGTCGCTGCTATGGACAGCATGGTGGAGGTTTTCAATGCAGGACAGCCCAGTGTAACGGTTCCTGGTACAGAGCGGACGGAGTCAGGGTTGTGCTTGGCAAAAAGGCGCTTTTAATCGTAGAAAATAATAACATTGTGCCAGTAAATCATATCAGCGTGCCACAGCTGTAGCACGGAATACGGCTTGGTTGCTGCCGAGATTGTCCTTGCAAAAGCTCCCGCTCACACTGGTCTTCCTTCCTACTGCAAGACCAAAGCAGGCACATAAATACACACCCACTGGCAGGTCTGATGCGAGCAGGTGCCCGAAATCAGACCCAATCAACCCGGCAGATCCGGTGTGCTCCAAACATGACCCAAGCCCCACCTGCAGACCAAACGGCGTACGTCCCCTCACACAAGGGCGTAGATTTGCGTGGGGACCAGGGGACGTGTCCCCCCCAATGTCAAATGACGACTAAAATGTCCCTACCAATATTCAGGTTGAAACGAAAAAAAAGCGCCTCCTGCGGTACACAAAGAGTTAAATTCCCACTTCGGTACCGCCTCCCAACATACGTCTTCCTTTTTACACTGCACAGCGGGTTCGGTCGCGGCTTCTCGTAAGGAAAGTTCCTCTGGGTCTTTCTCGTATATCATCTCTCCCCGTCTTCGTTTAATGCGCCTGCATCACCTTCTCTCCCATGATGGTCAGCAGCTCGCGGTTTTCAATGTCTTATCTGGTTATCACTGGTTATCAATTGCTTGCTACATCCTATATAATCCAGATAACCCAACAGACACACTCACGCAAGCACCAATCACAACCAGGTCACTATTCAGCGCATGAATTTGAGGAAAATAGTGAAATGGCAATTATAAAAACAACAATAGTAGGGTATACAGTAGTATTGCGTAGACTTCAATATAATGAACATATGCCCTTCTCCAGCTAGATCTACTCATGTTGATATCACTGCATTGTCTCTGTCTAGACAACGCAGCCACACCTCTACCCAAGCCCCCCCCCCCCCACCGCGGAGCGTCTAATCGCATTTGCATCAAAATGAAACCGCAAATGTGTGTAGGGTCCGGGAGGGTCAATTGGGGTTGTAGCTCAAGCCGGCAATTTACCTCGGGCAGTGTTAACGCGCGGACCATGCCGGGAAAGAGGCGTGCATAAGACGGGCATATTTGGCAGTGTAAAAACGTCTTTTGAGACGGATCTGTTTTATAATTTAATAGGTGGACGGAATCTTTGTCTTTGCTTACCAAGCAGATGTGTACAATTGGAATGGTGCTATACTAAATGTTTTACTGCATATGCATCAGCAGATAATGCATCACACAAAGTTAAAGTCAGGCGTGCATCATACGTTATTTCATTTAGTGTGTGTGTGTGTGGGGGGGGGGGGGGGGTGTCTGGGTAGTGTCCCCACCAAAGCTCAGACCAAACCTAAGCCCTTGCCCCCACACCCAGGAATCCAGTCCCTCTCCTCTAAACAGAGAGAGAATCTTCTACACAGCCTGAGCTCTCCAAACGGATAACCAACTCATTGTAAACCCAGTCTCTCACGGCCTGGTTGTTTGTGTCGAACACCATGAAAGCATCATAGTGTTTTTGTTTTTTTGTCGAGCAACTGGCAGAAGGATGCAGGTAGCCCTTACATCCTGCCCATAGGATCTGTAGGCAGTACCACACATCCAAGTCATACAGATGTCTTAACAGTGGCAGAGCAATAAATGCACATGTGGAGAATGTACTTAAGAGGAAGGCAAAGCCACCATAGATCTCCTGACAGGAACACTGATTGACAGTGAGCAAACTTTTACCATGCAGGGGCTCTGGGAATCCCCATTGGACAGCAGTGGTCAGGTAAGGAATATGTGTGTTGCTGGTCCGCAGAAATACCTCCAATTCGGAGTTACAGTCAAAGATGAAAGGGTTTTCATGCAGGGTAAGCAATTGAGGTGCCATTTTTCAGCAGAGATGGGAGTGAGTGAAAGTTCAACACTATTGGGTAAACGGTTGGTTTAGAGATAGTGACACTGCAAAGCTTTGGCTCGATTTAAGAAATTATCAGGAAGATCTGTAATCTGGTTGGCACTGAGGTCCAACAGGGAAAGATGTGGTGAAAACTCTGTAATACTGGGAGGCAGAATTGAAAGGTGATTTCCACTGAGATTTAGATGCGTTAGATTTCCAAGACATTGGAGGTTTGGCCATGGAAAATAAACAAGGTAATTATTGCTAATAATGATAGCCTGACTTCTCTCTGGTAGATTGCATAGGATCCGTTCGAATGAACACAGGCTGTTCTGAGAGATGTCCAAGTAGATTAAATTAAATTAAGGTCTGGCCCTCTGTATTCCACATTATATCTAGGCTATTCCCAGAAAAGGATATATACTTCACAGAGTTGCTGCTCAGTCGTGGAGTAATTCACATTCCAATGCCATTATTTGCAAGATTTAAAACTTCCAGATTTGTTAGACTGCTGAACTCAAGATGATGACCCATTCCCCACATACAAAGGTGATACTCGTTGCGACTGAGGTCCAGCACTTTCAGAGTCTTGTTCAACTCACTGAATACCTCTCTATAATATAGGTAAATTCTATTGTATGACATATCTAGTTAATCTAAGCTTTTCAAGTTTCTGAAAAGTCTACCTCTTAAAGCCTGGCTTGCATAATTGTAAGACAGATTTAAACACACAATATTTTCCATACCATCAAAGACATCTTCATGAAGGAAGATAACATTATTTTGAGAAAGATCAACTGTCAAATTATTTCGGCACAATTTCCGGCACAACAAAATTTGTAGGTGTTCTACAAATCTCATTTTCAGTCTCAGTTTGCTACATGTGTGCTGATACTAGTAGCACTGGTGAAAACATTTGAATCCTGAGAGCCTTTTTCTAAAGAGTACCCAGATGACTCATTGTAAGGGAGTTAACTCAGTGTGTTCTGTGAGAGGTCTAATCTGGTGAGGTTAGGCAGAGTGCTCATGTTGAAATAGCTGATGAAATTCATGTGCATCTCCAGCTTTTAAGGTTGTTTAAGTCTGGACAGAACCACAAGGCTTTGTTCTGAAACAGTGCGGAAAAAGTTCCCACTTAACAGAAGGGCAGGTAGATTTGAGATATTGCCCAAATGTGGTGAAAGGATCAGTTCAGGAAATGTCTTGGATGGATAAGAGTTATAGTTGAGGCTGATCCATGTTAACTGCTTTAGGTCTGTAAAGAAGGTACCATTACGGAATGGTGTAGGCCAGGTAGTTACATTTATATTTGTCTGTAAGAAGGTTGTCTCATATCTGGCTGTAGGTGAGTCCTGAAACTAAGAACTCTAGTGTTTAGCATTGCAATTGTTGTACTAACTTTAACCCTATTGCCGCTGTGTTGGTTTTTGCTGCTGTCGTTGGTTTTAGTAAGAGGTCGTTGAGGCTAGTTTCCGTCACAAGGTGACAACAATAGGCTTGATTGGTGGGCGGAGCTACGGCTGCCTGAGCTACCTTGTGCATTTAAAGGCTAGCTACTATTAGCGTCAGGATCCTGCAGAGGAAGACCCGGGAAACAAAGACTAAGGGAGTCTCTCTGTGGGAGACCCGGGAAACAAAGACTAAGAGAGTCTCTCTGTGGGAGACCCGGGAAACAAAGGCTAAGGGAGTCTCTCTGTGGGAGACCCGGGAAACAAAGACTAAGACAATCCCTCTGTGGGAGTCTCTCGAGGAAGACCAGGGAAGCCACCCTATTGTAGCTATGTGTCGTACTTCACTCATCGTCAGGATTTCCACTCATAGACGACGCTTGAAGTGCCAATCAGCGGTCAAGAAGACAGACTCCATTTCAGCCTATGCGTCCCTCATGACCCTCCACTTCCTGGCCCTGACAGAGACTTGGATCACTCCAGAGAACTCTGCTACTCCTGCTGCCCTCTCCACCGTCTACTCATTCTCACACACCCCAAGACCATCAGGGCGAGGAGGAGGGACCGGACTCCTCATCTCGCCAATGTGGTCCTACCAGGTCGTTTCACTAGAACACTTGGCCAGATCTGCAGTTGAACTCCACGCTGTCACTGTTATCCTTCCTATCAAGCTCTTCATTGTGGTGATCTACCGTCCTCCAGGTCCCCTTCGGGCTGGGAACCAACTTGACCTGATATTCACAAGGTCCTGCGGCACCTCTGCTCTCTCTGTTACCCCGCTCCCTGTGTCTGACCATCACTTTGTTGCTTTTTCTCTCCCCTTGAATTCCTCTCCCCCCCTCCTCTCTAGTCCCCACATTGTCACCACCCGCCGTAACCTCAAATCCCTCTCTCCCTCTACGTTTGCCTCAACTGTTCTGTCTTCACTACCTTCTGTCGAACGATTCTCTCAACTATCCACCGAGGAATCCTCCAACACTCTCCCCCTCTTTGAACTCCCTCAGTCCCTTCCACTTGTTACGTATTTAAGCACATAAGCTGCCCCCACATAGCCACAAGGAAGCAGGATCATACATATAAGCTGTAATTACTATACATAGCCACAAGGGGAGCAGGACCAACATAAGCTGCAATAACTACTCCAGCCACAGATGGCAGCACCTTTAGACAGGTGAGGAAGGCGGAGCCAATACGTCACATAGGCCACGCCTACTTGATACAAACGGGGAGCAGGAGTCAGATGAGGTCAGAGACATATGGCAGCCCCGTTGAGAGCCCCGGGGAAAGCCCCCCGGGGCTGGAAGATAGCGCTGCGGTATTTCTCTCCACGCGTGTTAAATACAATTCCCTCCTTTTGCTTCATAGTTACCAAACCGAAATACTTTAACAAATAAAGTGAGTTAAAAGCGACCCGGATTGAACTACTTTCTTCAAGAACACAACACACTCTAGACCTTTGCGATCCTCACCCCCCCTCCTTGGCGGTCCGAATCTCTGCGGACTTATAGAGCAGAGTTGCGGGCAGCTGAGAGGAAATGGAAGAGATCAGAGTGTCCTAATGATCTATCTCACTATCTTTTCCTTTTCTCTGATGTCCCCTCTACTGTGTCAATAGCCAAATCTGCCTTCTACCGCACCAAAGTCAACTCCTCCGCCTCAAACCCCAGGAAACTGTTTTCCTTTTTCTCTTCCCTCCTCAACCCTCCATCCCCTCCACCTCCTTCCTGCCTCACGGCTGACTTTGTTACCTACTTTACCCAGAAGGTAAAGGACATTAGCTCTTCTTTTACCCCTGCCTCCATCCTCCCTCCTCCCATCCCCACCTCTGTCTTTACCCAATTTATCCCTCTCACCCCCAACGAGGTCAACAGAAAAATAACATCTAACCATGCGACCACCTGCCCCCTTGACACTATCCCTTCCTCTCTCCTCCAGGCTGTCTCAAGCGACATCCTGCCATTTCTCACCGCACTTTTCAACTCCTCCCTCACTTCATGCATTGTTCCAACGCCTTTCAAGACTGCCAGAATAAAGCCTCTCCTCAAAAAACCGACCCTTGATGTCACCGACATCCAGAACTGCAGACCGGTATCTCTTCTTTCATTCATCTCTAAAACACTGGAACGTGCCATCGCTAACCAACTGTCCTCCTAGCTCTCATCTAACAACCTGCTTGACCCTCACCAGTCGGGCTTCAAGAAGGCACACTCCACTGAGACGGCTCTCCTCGTGGTGACTGAGTCCCTCCGTGCTGCCAGAGCCTCGTCTCTCTCATTGGTTCTCATTCTCCTCGACCTGTCCGCAGCATTTGACACGGTAAACCACCAGATCCTCCTTGCCACTCTCGCTGAAGAAGCAGATTTGCAATTTACAACAGCCGCAGGATCCGGCCCTTCCTCACAAGGGAAGCAGCTCAGCTTCTAGTCCAATCACTGGTCATCTCCCGCCTCGACTACTGCAACTCGCTCCTGGCTGGACTCCCTGCCTCTTTGATTAAACCTTTGCAGCGCATCCAGAATGCGGCAGCGCGCCTCGTGTACAACCTACCGAAGTTCTCCCAGGTGACCCCCCTCTTCCGGGACCTCCACTGGCTCCCTGTAGTAGCTCACATCAGATTCCAGATGATGGTACTGGCATACAAGGCAGTCGATGGAGCTGTCCCTGCCTACCTCCAAGCATTGGTAAAGCCGCACACCCCAGCTCGATCCCTCCGCTCAACTACCTCAGCTGGACGTCTGGTACCGCCATCGCTAAGAGCAAGCAAAGGTCGATCAACAAAGTCACAACTTTTCTCTGTTTTGGGACCTCAGTGGTGGAACGAGCTCCCTGCCGATGTCCGGATCGCAGAGTCGCTCACCAGCTTCCGCAAAAGACTCAAAACTCACCTGTTCAGAGTTCACCTCGACTCTGCATAGTTACTTAGCCCCTTCCGGCCACCACTCTATGTTGTACGTCCTGGCACTTAATGTACGCACTTATTGTACGCACTTAATCTACATTGCACTTATTCATAGTACTTAATTGTGTAGCTTCTGCAGTAGCTTCTATCATTGCTGTACACAGGGAATGGGTTAGCCTAGCGATTGTTAGTACTTGCACTTGGTTCAATGAACATCTTTACTGTACTGACAGCGATATATTGTTTCACTTCTTATGACAGATGTACTTATTGTAAGTCGCTTTGGATAAAAGCATCTGCTAAATGCCCTAAATGTAAATGTAAATGTTGTTGCTGGAGAGATCCAACCTCTTCAAATGTGTCAAAGGGAGAAAAATACCCTCTGGAATATTGTTCAAAGAGTTTCCCATCAAGCTCAGAAAACAAATGGAGACATTTTTCGTGTTGAATGAGGTAGGGTGAAGCCGTAGGGAGGTATGGTTAGGGCAAGGAAAACAAGGCCGGGCTGCTTGGTCACAACGCTGACAATGCAAATCCAGATTTAGTTCCTCCAGGGTAGAAAAAATAGCAAATGCCCCTTCTGGAATCTCAGTTATTGTATTCTCTTTCAAGTCAACTGTCATAAGTGAAGCTGATATTTAGATGTGATAGGTCCTTGTAAACATCATCATGGATGTAAAATGACTGGTGGGAAGGGTTTTCATTATAACAGTTCATTGTGAGGAAGAGCTGCTCTAGATGTGGACTTCCAAAAGGGATGATGATGTTGAAATGCAGTTGCTCTCAAGATCCAGGACCTTAATGCTTTCCGGTAACCAGGGTGGTAAGGCTGTTTCCTGCCAGATATAGATAAGTGAGGCTATGCAGACTCCTGAAGGCATCCTTGTCTATTCTGACTCCACAGGGGGGGCTGTTTATCCTTCCAATTATTCTGGAATCACAATTCCACATCATTTTCACAGCGATAAGATTTTGAATACCAGAGAATTTATGTTGCTTCATATCCGTATCTTTGTGTGACTTAGGTCGAGAAACGCTATATTCATCGAAGTTAAAAAAGGGATGTCATCGAGTGGCCTGTCAGTGCAGTATACCTCAGTACCGTTTTCATTGTTGTCACATGGAAAAAACAGGGGGTTTCTTCCTCTCAATAAAGGGAGTTCGCTCAGCAATAGAATAACCACTTTTTGAATACCCTGAAAAGAAAAATGGGAAATAAGTTATAAATTGAGTTTTTCATCAGTTACTGTAACCTTGACTGCCGGTTTTGTATTGTTAAAGTAAGTTGAAAGGGTAAAGGTCATCTTGTTTTGTGATGTTCCAAGAGTGTAAAGAGATGGCACGTAGCAAACATAGCAAACCTTTGTAACATTTCATTGAAGTCCACACACATAAAATACAGATATCTATCATGCAATTTTGATTATCAAAAAATAAATTTTAAGCAAAGATTGAATTTCAGATATATCAACAATGACAATCGCGAAGAGAAACAGTGCAATTGCAGATCTCCACAAATGTATTGTTGATATCTGTTTATGGTAATTTAATGCAATTCTGGATAACCAAAAATATCATGTCCTCTAATCCTAAACATTTACATATTCCTGGCTCATAATAATATACCTAGAAACATTACAATGCTTTCATCCTCATATGCAAAACTCCCACCACAAGAATTTTGTTTTGTTTTTAATTTAGAGCTCACTTTCAAATGACATTCTTTATTTAATCCCTGCGTGATACACATGGTCGGTTGTTTAGGTATGACAGAGAATTACCTGCAATATTTCTAGAGGACTAAAATGTATATTTTCAATACAACAAGGTTACAAAGACAACATACAACATACAACAAATGTATGACGGTTTTGAACGATCCTTTGACGATGTCCAGACTGATTGAATGTAAAATAATCGCGACTTTGACCATTCAGATCATTGGAATCAAATAAAAACAAATTGCGTATTTATATGCGTGAATGCTCCTTACCCGATTGATACTCAATTTGAGATATATTCTATTCTATTTGTCAAAGAGTAGTCTACATCAGAATCAAGTCAAAATTCCTGTAGTGTTAGCTTGGCATAATGCAATCTGGGAGATCAATAGTGGAATCATATTAGGGAAAAACATAAATGACCTACCATTGTCTCTACCGGACTGATGTTTAAACGAGACGCAACTGTTGGTCATGACAGCTCTGCAGAAGTGAAACACAAGGGTTTGGTCACGTGACCAAGATTCCAGTTTTGCAGCAGTGCAGATATTCTATTCTCAAAGATCCAAGACAAGGCCAATTTCTTCTAATCCAGGGGTCGGCAACCTTTTCTTTGTAAAGGAACAGTTTTGGTTAGAAATGGGGTGTGGATGGCTTTCTGGGTCCGCATATTATTTTTTTGTAATCGGCTATTTAGGTACTTTAGCAATTAAATAGCCTGTATAGGCATATTCAACAATTTGAGTTTATGCAATGAATATGTGCAATTGCAATAAAACATTGGCTACAAAACAAGCAACTTTTTTTATTTTAGTGGATGTTATATCTAACAAGACAAGAGGGAGGAAAGCAGGAAATGCGTCTTGCTATAATGAGATAATCAAACACACCCTGCCTTCCTCATCCAGTTTAATGGGATTTTTTTTCTGAATTTCATTGCAGAGCTTCTGAATATCATGGATTGATGTTGTTTTCAGATTATATGTCCTTCTCTTCTTTGGATCCATAGCTAGGTGATCTAAGCAAGCTACCCGCTCATAGGCTACTGCTCTCAGAATATAGGTGCCAGGATAGTCTCGCGATGCACATTTCCTGTTGAAAAAACATTTTTACGAATTGATAATGTATGGTTGACTTTTGGCTTACAACAATCATAGGAATATTTATCTGAGAAATATTAATTTTGAGTATTTTATTTTTTATTTTAGCCAAATGGCACAAATAAGGGCGTCCTATTAAATAAATGTGGCCCTTTGGTGGCGTCAAAGGGCCGCATGCTGCCCGCGGGCTGCAGGTTGCTAACACCTGTCTAATCAATCATAAGCTCAAAGAGAAAAAGTGTATCCCCTTGCTGTCGATCATCTTTTTGCACAAAATGAATAGCTAGAATATATTTTTAGGCATATAGCTTGCTAGCTAGTAGTACAAGCTGGTTGGAAAGTTTATTCATTTTATGACTCAGGAATATGGTCAGGATACCTCTGCACTGCTTCTACATTGGTCAATGAAACTCTCTCACTCTCAGTCTACTGTGAGTGAGTGTTTCTGAGTTAAGTTTTGGAGACCAATCTCAACAAAAAAGTTTTTTATTTTTTCCGGAAACGACTACCTTCTTCTCGTCAAACTCCCGTGCCCTGTTCCAAAATCCATACATCCATGAGTACACTTAAACGTAGTACACTATCCTTACTCACTAAGTGCGCTAATTTTCAGATGTCAGTGTTGTTCCAAATCGAATACTCCGTGGTGCACTGACCGGAAATTACGATCACGACCTCCGCCGCGGCTCCTCCCCCGCAATAAACATCCTGCTTTGAACGGTGAACTCTTTACGCCTAGCAGCTGTAAAAAGCTATAAAAGATATAAAAACTACAAAATGACTATTAATGCAGGCTTTGTGGAAAATGCGCCGACTTTGGCTCAGCCTGGCTCCGCCCTCTTCCGCTACATAGCGATGGCTGCCGTTGAGTACGAAAAGTGTACATCGATCCACACTTCGCGATTTGACCGTTTTGAGTACACCATCCGGGTCCTTTCAGTACACTTATTTTCGCCCGATCTGAATTGGAACGCCCTACGTACTCAAACTAAGGCAAGTAAGTACGGATAGTATGGATATTGGAGCACGGCACCCGTCTCTCAGCATTCTCTCTACGGCAAACTGGTGTGAAAATAGAAATGTTTAAACACAGGAGAAAGGGTGAAAGTTAAAGCCACAAGTGCATGAGTAAAACCAAAATGTAAAGTTATGTGTTCTCAAATAAACAACTTTGGTTATTTCCCAGTAGGAGCCCTATTTTAACAGTCTGAAACGCAAGTGAGAAGTGGCAAGCGCAAGTAGCTTTGTGGGCGGTTCTATGGCGATGTCGCTAGTTTACCGGTGCAAAAAATTACTCTTGCACCCTGCGCAATCTAAAATTGTCTGAAGTAGCCTAATTACCCGTAGGTGTGGTTTGGGCGTAACGTGCAATAAACCAATGAGAGTGCCAGCTCCCATCCCCTTTAAGAGCCATGAGCGCATTTTAATCTGACGAGTTGATATTTTGACAGCGCGTATGCAGTCTCCGATGAGACAGATGAACATGAATTTCAAACGGTTCAGTTTATGGCCAAATAATATGGCCTAATTCACACATGGAATAAGGTTTTCTTCCACAACTTCCACAAAGAGTCCTCAAATAAATTTCGGCAAAGAAAACTTATATGATATAACATATGATATGCGGTAACTGTGGTTCTATTTAATGATATACGCAATACATTATAGACATCGTTTCTTATCAGTATTGTATGCATTATCGTTATCGACTTGTGTTCCTAATATGCATGTGCCCCCCCCCCGTTAATATACATTGCCATGGACTGTATTATGCGTTCAGTGTCTAGTTTGCGAACAGATGGACGCACACACGCGCGCTCGCATTCATTAATTCTTTTACACATACACACATGCGCGCCCACATTCATTCATTCTTTTTTATCACTCACTCGCGGTTAAACAATGTTTTCTCACGATCAAATACTCATCAATCCTAAAAGTTATGGGCATGTACACGATGTCTGTGTCAAGTAAATATGTGTCTGCTGTACGGTGTTTGCAGATGCATTGATTTAAAAGTACAACTTATTACCGCTGTATCAGCTGTTCTTTCCCAAATAATTTACCAAGAATGTGTGGCTAGGTAGATAAGAGATGCAAAGTGTATGCGCGAGGTGCACAAGCAACATTATACATGCGCCCTTAAAATAGCATCTGAACAACGCGCCACTGACTTTAAACCAGGTATTGCCTGGTTTGTGACGGAATTGTTTTCTGAAACTGCAAAATAGCACCAGGGAACGTTTGCGCCAGAACACGCCTCCTCCTTTCGCCGAACCGCCCCTTGGGGTGCAAGATCATACCCTAATTTACCGACGCGTGGCGCATGAGGGAAAAAAACGCTCTGCGCCAGTTTCAAACTAGCAATGACACATGCGCCAGTGATTAAGTCAATTGCGCAGGATGCAAGATAGGGCCCTAGGTGTCTTTATGTACAAGCCTTCATGGTTCTCCGGTTACACTTGTTCTGTTGTTCTTGAGTCTAGCTCCATCTAATCTAGTAACCAACATTGCCACCTAGTGGTCATAACATAAATATCATTACATCCTCCTTTCTCTGAGGTTAATCAAAAGTCAAATAATAGTAGGCCCAAGGCTATATCAAGACTAGACCTGGAAGCTGCACCTATACCCATCAAACAAAATAAGGGCTACCACACCTAAAGCTTTTCTTTAAGGTAAACAATTAATCCCTTCTTTCAGAAAACAGATTTTAGAAAGTAACCTTAATTGTCTGTACTGTGTAAATTAACTGTACTATTTCTCTTTCAGTAAACCAAGGTAAGTAACGGTAGTTTGTTTTTGTTTTACAATGTTACAATAACCTTTACTCTAAAACTATTCTCTGGTTAAACAACACTCACATATGTAAGCCACAAATACTCTCACAAGTCCATCATCACTCTTGATCTTCTAGCTCTGCTAGACTTATGGCAGACAGGTGCCCCTGTCTCTGATGTTGGTTTCTGATGCTCTGTGGGCTGCAAATCCTGGTGTGCGTCAGGAGGGTTTGTCACTTACTGCTTTTGAAATGTCTATTGAGTCCTGAGCAGGCATCTGCGGTTCCTCCAGAATACCTGTCCATCCTCCGTTCTGACTGTGTATGACCTCGGACCCACCATTTTAAAAAACACTGCTTTTCTGTTCCATGGGTGGGGTTCTTCAATTCTCACCACGTCTTGTTCATAGAGAGGTTTGAGACTCCTGGCTGTCTTGTCGTGGTGCTTCTTCTGTGCCCACTTCAGCTTAATGTGCTTTTGTGTGGGTACTGTTTTTCTTCTTTCTTGGCATTTGTGGTAGTGTGTTGCGCAGTTTTTGGTTCATGAGGTCAACAGTGCAAGGTAATGGTCTGATTTTGTCTTTGCAACCTTTTTTAGAAGTCTTTTTTACGCTTTCCAATCCTTTCTTTGCCTTACCATTCACCTTTGGATAGAGAGGGCTCGATGTAGTGGGTTGGAACCCGTACTCCATTGCAAATATTTGAAACTCTTGGCTGCTGTACCGCGGCCCATTGTCACTTTGGACTACCTGGGGAATGCCATGTCTGCCAAATATGCTTTTCACGCGAGGTATAACAGCACTGGCAGATGTGCTGTTCAGTTGTGCTAATTCAGGATAGTTTGAGTGATAATCCATCACTAAGAGAAAGTCTTTTCCATTCACATTAAAGAGATCTGTCCCAACTTTTTGCCATGGCTCAGTCGGCATTTCTGGGATCAACATTGGCTCTTTGGCTTGCTTGTATCTGTGTCTTTGGCATGTATCACACTTACTAATCAATGTCCCTGTTTATACCTGGCCAGTAGACCGCTTTCCGTGCTCTTGCTCTGCATTTTCTATGCCAAGGTGCCCCTCGTGGATTCTGTTGAGCATATCTTGCCGCATAGATGCTGGGATGATGATCCCATTTTGTCTCAGCAGTAGGCCGTTTGCCACACTCATTTCTGCCCTGATGGAATAGTATTGTGGTAGTGTGCCTTTTGTCCACCCATTTTGGAGTTTTGCCGCCACTGCCTGCAGTGTCTCATCTTGTTCAGTTTCCTATGCAATCTTCTTGAGCCCCATGTCTGACACTGGAAGAGAAGAGACAATTAAGTTCACATGCCTTTCAAGCTCTTTTGACGATTTTTTTTGTGCCTTTCTTGATTGCGCAGCTGCTTGGGGTGGCGCGGGTGCTTGAGACAGTGCATCAGCCAGGATTATGTATTTCCCTGGCGTGTAGATTAGATCCATATCATATCTTTGTAACCTCATCATCATACGTTGAATCCTTGGAGACATGTCATTCAGGTTATTTTTGTAGATAGAGATGAGTGGTTGGTGATCTGTTTCTGATGTGAAAGTAGGCAGCTCATATATGTATCCATGAAACTTCTCGCATCCAAACACTAACCCTAGAGTCTCTTTTTCAATTTGGGCATACCTCGTTTCCGTCTCCGTCAAACCATCTGTCTTTTTGCAGCAGACCTCTGATTGTCACTGTTTTTGCGGATAGATTTGGAATAAACTTCCCTATGAAGATCACCATTCCCATAACTCACAGTACCCCCTTCTTGTCCATAGGGGCAGGCATGTCAAGAATAGCCTGTACTTTAGAGTGGTCCGGCTCTACTCTGTAGAATGTTGGTGTATTTAAGTGTCTCTCTGTGTTCACATTTCTAGTCTAGGAACAGGCCAGTGCCTCTCACACTGATACAAGGTGTTATTTCTAACATTCCGCCATTTGTTATGTCTCAACAAGGATGAATCAACCTGGTCGTCTGGGACATCGCCTGGGCCATATACCTTATCAAGGGTGAGAGTGCTTCTGTTCTCTTGTTATTCACATTTTCTTCATTATAAAACTCGCCCCAACCCTTTGGTTCGGTGAGAAGAGGGTTCGACAGCCAAGGAACACGTCTCGAAACTGCTCCTCAACCGCATCCACTATAGATTATTCAGCCAAAGTCTGTATCTCGCTATATTACACCCTGGAATAAACCATCTATTCAACCCTCTTATCCAACTTGTCAAGTTGCTTTGATTTCGACTTCAAGAATTAGTACTAAGACAAAAAATACACAACGCAGGATCTATATGAACAGTTTAGAAATAAGCTGAAATCTAACATTTGGTGCCGTGACACCGTCTTGAAGAGGAGTGAGAGGAGTGAGAGGGCGATTGCCTCCGAAGATTGCCCTGTGAGCGAGAAGACCACGCGCCCTTCCTGGGAAGACGTCTGATCAACGCCTGCCCTGCTGAGGGACCCGCATCTTGCCCAACGTGGCTGAACCAGCGCATCTCCATGCACCACGTGGGAATCAACGGTGAATGAATCTCATTCCACACTCTCAACCAAGAGAAAAGAGCAAGAAAGTAATCTTGAAATAATCTACACACACATAACCATTATTATTATTTGTTTTACTATTAGGCTGCACTACATTTGCTGAGTAATGAAGAGCTTCCCCGGACAGCTTGTCACCTTAGAAAGTGATCTCTGTGACCCCGAACTGACATTTGCTTTCGTTCAGTTTCAGACCGCTCAACTGAATCCTTTTCAGGAGATTCAGCAGCCTTTCATTATGTAGTGCTAGTGTTGAGCCCCATACTATTAGATCATCGATATACACAGGGGTGCCCTCTAGCCCCTCTATGATCGATTCCATCGCCCTATGAAAAATTTTGGGGGCCGATTTTATTCCAAATGGAAATCGAAGAAAACTATCTACCAAAAGGTGCGTTGAATGTGCAGTACTTGCTACTCACAGAGTCCAGTTTCAGTTGCCAGAAACCATGAAGTGCATCTAGTTTTCTAAAATATCTCGCCCCTGCCATTTCACTTGTGATCTCTTCCCTTTTGCTATCTGGTAATGCTCTCTTTTAATGTTCTCATTGAGATCTTTGGGGTCTAGGCACACTCTTAACTCACCATTGGGTTTTTTCACGCATGTGATGGAGTTCACCCAGTCTGTGGGCTCCTTGATGGGCTGAATTACTCCCAGATCCATCATTCTGTACAGCTCCTTTTTTAGACTGTCTCTGAGCGGTGCTGGTACTCTCCGCGGCACATGTATGACTGGCTTGGCATCACTTTTTAGTTGGATCTTATATGTGAAAGGCAGCGTTCCATGGCCCTTGAACAGTTCTGGAAACCTGTGCACTATATCATTTATGGAGTAATTTCCTGTGTTGGTGTCCGACACCTTTTCACTGTTGAACTGGTAGACCCTCTTGACCAGCTCCAGGTCCTCACATGCTCTCTCTCCGAGCAACGATTTGTGGTCATCAGGAACCACTACGAACATGAGGTTTTGTGTCTTGCCTTTAACACACATTTTAAGCCGGCACACCCCCTTGGTTTCAATTGGCTGTCCATTATATGTTTTCAGTGGGACAGTGCGTTTCTGTATTTTTGTCTCCTTCACGTTGCATTCGTGATCTAAAAACATAAATACATTGTCTCATTCTTTTTAGCAAGACAATGTTCATCAAACTTCTTGAGTACTGCATCTAGCTTATTCTTGTCTTCTTCAGGGTCAAAAGTGAACGTGTTATACACCTCTTTTGCTTCGGTCCCTGCAACAGTTAGCAACAGTGTTATTTTTCTCTCGTTAGCCGTCACCGACACACCGATAGCTACGAGGTACATCTCAAACTGCTGTTTATAAGTCTTCCAGTTGGCGCTGAGGTTCCCGGTAAGTTTTAGAGTCCCTGGTGGCTTTTTTGCATCCATTCCTGGTACCATGTAAAGTTATGTGTTCTTAAATAAACAACTTTGGTTATTTCTCAGTAGGTGTCTTTATTTACAAGCCTTCATTGTTCTTGAGTCTAGCTTCATCTAATCTAGTAACCAACATTGCCACCTAGTGGTCATAACATAAATATCATTGCACAAAACATTTAGATTTGGTAAAAAAAAAAGGATAGCACCAAACTTAGAAGCGACCTGTTCAACATAACAGCATTCTGCTATACAAAAATAACAAACCCGGCTCTGAACAGGCCGTAGAAACACGTTAATAAGAATTGAGTAATCAACAAAGTCGTGAAAGCAACAGTGACCTCCCCCTTTTTCTACGTGAAACAAGCCAAATATCCCACGAATTATTCTTGATTATAAAATATTTGTTTAGGGGCAATTTTTTTAACATTATTATTGTGTTTGTATTCTCATATTATTTTTGTAATATATGTGTTGTGTCTATGTTGATTTTTTTCATATAATATATAGTATAGTGCTTCATATAGTGTATAGTATAACTTACGTGTTGTCATCATTGACATTGCACAGTGCTTCGTTCCTAATTGCAAACACTGCTTGGGCATCGTTCACATTTCCACATTATTTATACTTTTGCTATTATTCTTCACTCTCTTTTTAAACACCTATTTTAGCTAACGTCAGCTATCTGCTCTGACAATATTTCATATTTTTCATAATTTACAGCTCATTTGATATACAGCTTACTAAACTACAGTTTTCAAACCTTCCATAGGTCACTATTGTTATCAGAATTAACTTGGTAGCTAGACATTTGCTATGTTATGCAATTGTATTTATTTCTATATTGCGGCGAGCAGCATGGGAAGGACGAGACAGGAGCCCAGGTTTAGCAGTTCACTACAGTTCCACGCCCCATACACCGCATATTGAGAATTGAAGGATGTTTTTTGAGATTAGGTGGATTGCTCGATCCACAGCGGGACTCTTGTAAGGAGTAGACGCAGGCAGAGATGGATTCGAGGTTATTTATGTAGTTTCAGGGGCATACAGGAATAACTGTGTGATGTGTGTGTGGTATTTGGTCAAGAACGCACACGCACACTTGCTCTATGTAACGACAAAGTGGGTGAATGAACGAGAATATTACATATAAAACATATGCTAATTAGCTAGACGATGGACATAAATACAAATTCTATGTAAAGACGCTAAATACTTACAGGTGCATGTCTGCTTCTTTGACTTAAGTCAAATAAGTCTAAACAACGTTGACTGTGACAAAACTGTTGAAACAAGCTGATAAAACTATACCTGCCACACCACAGTGCGTTGCCACACCACAGTATGAGGCTCCGAGGCTGCAGCTGGATGCTACTCAACTAGTCAGCCTGCAAAACTCACCACAACCATTTTTTTCTTCTCTTTCATACTGGCCCTGACAGAACCCACAAGCTGTCTCTCACAAACAATACACTCCAGAACACGGACTGATTTATAGTGATTTTCACCCCTTTGGATGTGGTTGCTCTGTGGTAAAAATCGTAGGGTGCAGAGGTAGCAGAAATCAACGACTTGACTTTTGCGGTTACAGAAAATGTTTTCATGCTTACAGCGAGCTCCACCAATCAGAGATGTCGTGTTACACTTTAGGGTTGTGGGTAGTGCTTCTCAAGGGCATCGTGAATAAAACAGTTTTTTCTGAAAACTTTTCTTTAAGTTGTGGCTTCTACAGGAGCAAATACCATTGTTTCACAATATTCTGTCCCGTGGGGCATATACCTTGGATGGTTACATCATTATGTCTAATAATCAAAACCTCTCTGTAGATTATGAATGGGATTTTCACTTCCGGATCATACTGTTACTCTCTTTAATACTACTTAGTATGGCAATCAATGTATTATGTAATTTCATGATGAAGGCTATTATTAATGACTATGAGCTTTATACAAATGGATACATTTGTATAAAGATACGAGGACCAATTGTGCGGGTTGTACTATTAGATATTAATACGTTTTACACAAAATCTATTCATATCTATGCAAGTACAAACTCAAAATAGCCGCAGATAAAATAATTATTGTTTAATGATTGTTTGACAAAAAATTGCATGGGAAATAAAGGACAAGAAAATACCACAGTATGTCTACATAGATTAAAATGTCACAAAGTCATACTTTTTTTTGTTACAATCATGGTTACCCGTTGCCATATCTACAAGCAGAGTGCAGTCCCAACTCAAATTGACAAACACTTTGATTTTAAGAACTAGATAAAAACACAATCCACAGTGTCCATACGTCTTTAGACAAGGGAAACAGATCAAATAAACTGTGTCTAAACCGAAAAGGTCCCCAAAACATGTAGCCATATTCTTAACGGATGTCATATACCCAATTGACTACGGCAGTAGGCTGTAATCCCCTCTCTAGATCCACAAAGGCATGCCAACGTTTAAAATCATTGTATTGTATACATATCATTAGTTTCATGATGGTTTGATTAATCTTAATGGCAGCATATCCAGTACATTGTCCAAAATTAGTTTTCTGTTTTTACATTAAAACGCTACATGATCAGGGATGAAAATGAACAGGAACAATTATATAAAACCTTTACTTCTGCTTTATTAAACATCACAAAAGGTTCGCATCAATTGTTGAATAGCGGTGGTCTTCATTGAAAAGTAATTCAGCCTATTTACACACATTTTCAGAGAGACAGTAGTTATTACATTGTTACTTTGTATAAGGAGTGGAATTTACATGAAACCCTCACTAACGTTGTTGTCATATAATTGAAGATTGTCTGATGACAGTGCTGTCCTGATTTGGTTCCAGAATAGGGGTTGGGCCTGTGGGTTTCTAGGCCAGGACATCACTGACTTCCTGCACAACCTCGTCCTTAGTTGGAGGTACTTCAGCTTGGGAAACATCTTGTCCAGCAGTATGACAACGGCTACGTCAACCTTGTTGAGATGAAATCAAAGAGATTTATAACAACTTGCCATAATATAATGATGATAGGAATGCTAAGGAATTTAAATAACTTTAAGCATTTTCTAAACATTTACTTCATTGTATACCTTCTCATCAAGAAGCCTCTGCTGAACCATGAAAAAGGTCTGCCGTATCACACCATTGACCGTTGCTTCACCAATGTCATTTCTTCTGCCGTTGGACAGCACAAACACTGACTTCTCGCTGCTATGGACAGCATTGTGGAGGTTTTCAATGCAGGATAGCCCAGGAATCCAGTTCCTCTCCTCTAAACAGAGAGAGAATCTTCTGTAGCCTGAGCTCTCCAAACGGATAACCAACTCATTGTAAACCCAGTCTCTCACAGCCTGGTTGTTTGTGTCAAACACCACGAAAGCATCATAGTGTTTTGGTGAGCAACTGGCAGAAGGATGCAGGTAGCCCTTACATCCTGCCCATAGGATCTGTAGGCAGTACCACACATCCCAGCCATAAAGATGTCTTAACAGCGGCAGAGCAATAAATGCACATGTGAAGAGTGCCCAAGCCACCATAGATCTCCTGACAGGAACGCTGGTCGACGGTCAGCACACTTTGACCCTGCAGGGACTCTGGGAATCCACATTGAACAGCAGTGGTCAGGTGAGGAATAAGTGTGTTGCTGGTCCGCAGGAATTCATACAATCCGGAGTTGTGACAGTCACAGCTGAAAGGGTTATTATGTAGAGTAAGCAACTGATGAGAAGTGCCATTTTTCAGCAGGTGTGGGAGTGACTGAAGGTTCAACACTTTAAGAGAATTGCTATTGAGATAGAGACACTGCAAAACGTTGGCTAGACTAAAGAACTTATCTGGAAGATGGGTAATCTGATTGCCACTGAGGTCCAACAGGGAAAAATGTGGTGGAAACTTTGTAACATTGTTAGGCAGACATGAAAGGTGATTTCCACTGAGATTTAGATACCTTAGATTACTAAGAAATTAGATATTCTGCCATGGAAAACATAAAAGGTAATTATTGCTAAGGCTGAGGGCTTGAATGCTCACTGGTAGATTACAGAGGATCCGTTGTTTGAATGAACGTAGCATGTTCTGAGAGATGTCCAAGTAGATTAACTTCGTGAGGTCCTGGAAGAAATGAATGTAGGTCTGGCCCTCTATATCCCACATTATATCTAGGCGATTCCCAGAAAAGTACACATACTTCACAGAGGTGCTCCTCAGTCTCGGATCTATTCGCATTCCCATGCCATTATTTGCAAGATTCAAAACTTCCAGATTAGTGAGTCTGTCAATGAACCCAAGACGATGACCCATTCCCTTCATACGAAAGTGATACTCATTATGACTGAGGTCCAGTACCTTCAAGGTCCTGTTCAACTCACTGAATGCCTCTCTATAATATAGGTCAATTCTATTGAATGACATATCTAAGTAAACTAAGCTTTGCAGGCGACTGAAAAGTCTACCTTTTAAAGCCTGGGTTGCGTAATTGTAAGAAAGGTTTAAACACAACATTTTCCATACCATTGAAAATATCTTCATGAAGGAAAATAAGATTATTTTGGGAAAGATCAATTGTCAATTTATTGCTGCAAAATCTCTGAGTGAAATTCCCCATTCCAAATATTGTATTGTTAGTTATACACATGTCACTTTCAGTCACAGTTTGATTCATATGTGCTGTTACTGGTGGCATGGATAAATCAGAAAAGTATTTGAAAACATTTGGATCCTGTGAGCCTTGACCTAAAGGGTTCCCAGACGAGACATTGCAAGAGTTATCACTCAGTGTGTTCTGGGAGAGGACTAAATTCTTGAGAGAAGTTAACATTCCCACAGTGGTCATGTTGACATAACTGATGAAATTCATGCGCATCTCCAGCATCTTAAGTTGTTTCAGTCTGGACAGAACCACAAGGCTTTGTTCTGAAACAGTGTGGAAAAAGTTCCCGCTTAACAGAAGGGTTTCAAGATTTGATACATTTCCCAGATGTTCTGAAAGGTACAGCTCAGGGAATGTCTTATTTGGCTGAAAGTTATAGATGAGGCTGATCCACGTTAACTGCTTTAGCTCTGTAAAGAAGGTACCATTACGGATGGTTTGGGCTAGGTAGTTGTCGGAGAGATCCAACCTCCTTAAATTTGTCAAAGGGAGGAAAATACCTTCTGGAATACTGTTTAAAGAGTTTCCCCTCAAGCTCAGAATACAAATGGAGCTGTTTTTAATATTGAATGAGTTAGGGTGAAGCTGTAGGGAGTCATTGTTAGGGCAAGGAAAACAAGGGCGGGCTGCATGGTCACAACGCTGACAATTCCATTCCAGGTTTAGTTCCTCCAGCTTAGGAAAATTAGCAAATGCCCCTTCAGGAATCTCAGTTATTGTATTCTCTTTCAAATCCAGTGTCGTAAGTGAAGCTGGCAATCCTAGTGGTATTGACGTCAAATTGTTGTATCCCAGTGTAAGATGTTTTAGATGTGATAGCTCCTTGTAAACATCCTCATGGATGTAGAATGACTGGTGGCAAGGGTTTTCATTATAACAGTTCATTGTGAGGAAGAGCTGCTCTAGATGTGGAGTTCCAAAAGGGATGATGATGTTGAAAATGCAGTTGCTCTCAAGATCCAGGACCTTAATGCTTTCCAGTAACCAGGGTAACGTGGAAAGGCTGTTTCCTGCCAGATGTAGATAACTGAGGTTGTGCAGACTCCTGAAGGCATCCTTGTGTATTCTGACTTCACAGCTGTTAATTTTTCGAATGCTATTGGGATCACAATTCCACGTCATTTTCAGAGTGATAAGATTTGGAATGCCAGAGAATTTATGCTGTCCAACTTCCCGTATCTTGGTGTGACTTAGGTCAAGAAACGTAACATTCACTGAAGTAAAAAAAGGGATGTCATCTAGCGGTCTGTGAGTGCAGTATACCTCAGTACCATTTTCATTATTGTCACATGGAAAAAACAGAGGGATTCTTCCTCTCAATAAAGGAAGTTGACTCAGTAATAGAATAACCACTTTTTGAAAAATACCCTGAAAAGTAAAATTGGAAAAAAGTTATAAATTTACTTTTTCCTCAGTTACTGTAATCTTGAATGGCGGTTTTGTATTGTATAAGTAAGTTAAAAGGGTAAAGGTAACATTGCTATGTGACTTTCCAAGAGTGTACAGAGATGGCACGTATGGCAAGCCGTTTTAACATTTCATCGAAGCCCACTCCGATCAAAATTGTTATTTCAGATATCCAAAAAAAAACTAAATGTTTCAGATATCTATAATGCAATTTTGATCATCAAAATATACATTGTCAGAAAAGAATGAATTGGCAGTATGAGTAGAACAAATGCAATTTCAGATAACAATAACAGTTGGCATTATGATGAGAAACAATGCAATTGCAGATCAACACAAATGTATTGTTGATATCTGTTGATGGTTATTTAATGCAATTCTGGATAGCCAAAAACATAACAATGAAATGGAAAATATCTCGGCAATTGTGGATATTTGAAATTGAAAGCCCAATAAACATGAACGGCCAAAGTGACAATGACAGTGATCATTTTTCCTAGGAAGGATGACGTTTAGGATGTCTGAAATATAAATTGTTGATAGGATTTTGGTAACCTCAAATTTTCCTTTATTACCAGGAAGATTTTAATCACAGGTATCTGCAATAGATATCTAGCTATGACATGTTAAAACGGTTGGCCTAGGCACTAGACAAGATACAGTGTGTAACTCAATGTATAAATCATGTCCTCTAATCCTAAACATTAACAAATTCTTGGATTATAATATTCCTAGAAACAATAAAATGCTTTCATACTCATATGCCGAACTCCCACCACAAAAATTTTGTTTTTTTAAAAATTTAGAGCTCACTTTCAAATGACATTCTATATTTAATCCCTGCGTGGTACACTCCACACATGGTCGACTGATTGAATCTGAAATAATCATGTCTTTTATCATTTCCGATAAGAGGACCTTTGGAACCAGGATTTGATTCTGATTTCATAGTTTTCACAGATTAAACTAGGTTTTGTCTGAATTTAATTTCAGCCAATGTGAATAACCACATCCTAACTTTTTTTAAGAGAGTTTAAGAAAAAATGGTACCTGTTCATATATCCTACATTATATTAAATTTAAAGATATGTATGCAGGTTAAATATTCTATTTCTTCATGTAGCACCTTAAATTACTATAGTTGTAAACAAATAAAAACAAATTGCGTTAACTTTTAGTTATGCATTAATGCTCCTTCTATACTCAATTCGAGATATATTCTATTATATTTGTCTAAGAGCAGTCTACATCAGAATAGTGTCAAAATTCCTAGTGTTAGCTTGGCCTAATACAATTTGAGAGATCAATTGTGGAAACATATCATTAAATATCATAAATGACCTACCATTATCTCAACCGGACTGATTTTTTAGCGGAGACGCAACTGTTGGTGACGACAGCTCTGCAGAAGTGAAAAATTACCATTATCTCAACAGGACTAATGTTTATATGCACTTGGAGGTCACTTCCTTCCTTTGTCTCTCCAAAATCGACCTAGTTCCATTTTCTTTACAAATCAGCCCAGTGGCTGTTATACACAATGGAGAGAGTTTTTTTAAGAAAAAAAATGGTACCTTTAATGGTTACAACATTAAGCATAATAATCAAAACCTCTTTACAGATTATGAATGGGATTTTCACTTCTGGATCACACTGTTACGCTTTATAATACTACTTAGAATAGCAATCATTGCATCATCTAATTTCACGATGAAGGCTATTATTAATAACTATGAGCTTTACAAAAATACACTATATATATATATATATATATATATAGTATCTTGCGTCAGATTCAAGACGATGGTACTAGCCTACAAGGCGGTCAATTTAACTGCACCTGCCTCCCTCCAACCATTGGTCAGACACGCACTCGAGCTCAACGGCTCCGCTCAAATATCTCAACTTGACACCTGGTACCTTCATCACTAAGAGCAGCAAAACGTTGAACAACAAAGTCACAACTCTTCTTTGTTTTGGCACTGCAATTGTGGAACGAGCTCCTTGCCCATGTCAGGACCGCAGAGTCGCTCACCAGCTTCCGCAAGAGACTCAAGACTCATTTGTTCAGAGATCACCTGGACTCTGGACAGCCTCCTCCCTTACCCCCCACCGCCCCCTTACTCTCCGTGTAACGTGCCATTTTTAGAGGCGGGTCAAGGTGGATGGTGGTGGTGTGGCCCTGAGCAGCTTGCGGCCACGGTACCATGCGCTAGTGTTTACAGTGGATGTATCGCAATGGCTTGGATTCATAGTATCATCCGGAGGCGCACACAGCTTTTGTAAATAGTGTTCTGTAAATATTCTAGAACACTCCGGGTGCTCCGGCGGGAGCCCTTGAGCTCTATATCTAAATAATATCATATTATGCATAGATATCTATATCATATAATTTACAGTGGGGCAAAAAAGTATTTAGTCACCAATTGTGCAAGTTCTCCCACTTAAAAAGACGAGAGAGGCCTGTAATTTTCATCATAGGTAAACCTCAGCTATGAGAGACAAAATGAAAAAAAAAAATCCAGAAAATCACATTGTCTGATTTTTTAAGAATTTATTTGCAAATTATGGTGGAAAATAAGTATTTGGTCACCTACAAACCAGCAAGATTTCTGGCTGTCACAGACCTGTAACTTCTTCTTTAAGAGGCTCCTCTGTCCTCCACTCGTTACCTGTATTAATGGCACCTGTTTGAACTCCTTATCAGTATAAAAGACACCTGTCCACAACCTCAAACAGTCACACTCCAAACTCCACTATGGCCAAGACCAAAGAGCTGTCAAAGGACACCAGAAACACAATTGTAGACCTGCACCAGGCTGGGAATTCTGAATCTGCAATAGGTAAGCAGCCTGGTGTGAAGAAATCAACTGTGGGAGCAATTATTAGGAAATGGAATACATACAAGACCACTGATAATCTCCCTCGATCTGGGGCTCCACGCAAGATCTCACTCTGTGGGGTCAAAATGATCACAAGAACGGTGAACAAAAATCCCAGAACCACACGGGGGGACCCAGTGAATGACCTCCAGAGAGCTGGGACCAAAGCAACAAAGGCTACCATCACTAACACACTACTCCGCCAGGGACTCAAATCCTGCAGTGCCAGACGTGTCCCCCTGCTAAAGCCAGTGCATGTCTGGGCCCGTTTGAAATTTGCTAGAGAGCATTTGGATGATCCAGAACAGGATTGGGAGAATGTCATATGGTCAGATGAAACCAAAATATAACTTTTTGGTAAAAACTCAACTCATCGTGTTTGGAGGAGAAAGAATGCTGAGTTGCATCCAAAGAACACCATACCTACAGTGAAGCATGGGGGTGGAAACATCATGCTTTGGGGCTGTTTTTCTGCCAAGGGACCAGGACGTCTGATCCGTGTGACAGAAAGAATGAATGGGGCCATGTATCGTGAGATTTTGAGTGAAAACCTCCTTCCATCAGCAAGGGCACTGAAGATGAAACGTGGCTGGGTCTTTCAGCATGACAATGACCCCAAACACACCGCCCGGGCAACGAAGGAGTGGCTTCGTAAGAAGCATTTCAAGGTCCTGGAGTGGCCTAGCCAGTCTCCAGATCTCAACCCCATAGAAAATCTTTGGTGGGAGTTGAAAGTCCGTGTTGCCCAGCGAAGGCCCAAAAACATCACTGCTCTAGAGGAGATCTGCATGGAGGAATGGGCCAAAATACCAGCAGCAGTGTGTGAAAACCTTGTAAAGACTTACAGAAAGCATTTGACCTCTGTCATTGCCAACAAAGGGAATGTAACAAAGTATTGAGATGACCTTTTGTTATTGACCAAATACTTATTTTTCACCATAATTTGCAAATAAATTCTTTAAAAATCAGACAGTGATTTTCTAGATTTTTTTTTTCATTTTGACTCATAGCTGAGGCATAACTATGATGAAAATTACAGGCCTCTCTCATCTTTTTAAGTGGGAGAACTTGCACAATTGGTGGCTGACTAAATACTTTTTTGCCTCACTGTATATTACGACCAAAAGCTGTGTTCACCTCCAGACGATATTATGAATCTCAAACGACTGCTTCTCTGTTCTTCCACATCCATCGGAAGTAGACTGAACCGTGACATGGAGGAGAAAGAGAATGTTGCCCGCGATTGTTGACCACAATTGTCTCCTGCCAAAACCCTGCTGCCCGCTGCCGAGGCACCACCGCCTCGGAAGCGGGCAGCACCGAGGCACCACCGCCGCAGCCCCTCTGTGGTACCTGGCGGCGGTGGTGCCTCAGCAGCGGGCAACGGGCAGCGGGGCTCTGGCGGGAGAAAATTGCGGGCCACAATCACTTTCTCCTCCATGTCGCAGTTCATGTACTTCAGGGAGTCAAAGCCATAGTTCCTTTCCCCCAATTCCTTCTCAACCATGGCTGAGATAACCCCCACTACGAGTCTCATTGTGGAAATACCAGAGACGTCGGAGAACCCGATGTGTTATGTGCCATAACACCAAAAGCAAAACAGTTACCAAATAACAAAGAAGTTTACACTTGCGTTACAGTGTGTGTATTCACACACACACACACACACGTGGCGCTCGCACTGTCGTAGCTCATTGTCTCATTTCCGGGCCAAATTCTCTGGGCGGGCAAGGCAGAGAAAGGGGAGGTAACTTGGCCCCTTATGACGAAATATGTGGCCAAATTTGAGCGTCTGAGCTTTCATTTTCAAAGGCGGAGCAGGATACCTAGTGCTCGTTTTACACCTAACGCTATTTCTAGCGACTGGGGAACCATAGGAAGGCTAGGGTAACTCATATGAACGTAATTAAACCTCATAAAGTGAGGTGCCACGGGACCTTTAACACTTTTTCCACCAAATCTATTCATGTCTATTCAATTACAAACTCACAAGAGCAGCAAATACAGATTTGAGTTTAATGATAGTTTTGTGGAAATTGCATTAAATGGAAAAAGACAATTTCTCACGTTGAGCACACATGATTGTTTATTTTGTTAGACCAAACCAGGAAGTCAAAACACGCCGCAAGTAAAACCAATCCTGCATGGGGCTCTACGTCATGAGACGTTCCTAACATTTAAAAAAGGGACAGCGATCCCTGAACAACCAAGACAGTAAATGTTATGCCTACAACAGTGTATAGAACAACACTTAACAACATAGGTGAATTATGATATGTTACACTCACTACACACGTCCCCCCAGAATTCACCAACAGAAGAAAACAAAAACAAAACAGTCACCGTGAAGGCGGGCGTATTAACCGGCCACAACTGCTGTGTCGTACAGGAGGTCGAGGAGACACAACTGTGGCAGGTGTCCCGCCACGACACGGATGTGGGGCATGGAGTGTGGGAGTTCCGGGAGGGAGGGGAGCAGGGGGCGGGGGCAGAGCTGGAGGTCGTCCGCGTTGTGGGGGCTGGGCCAATTCAATGGGCCTGGCCACATCCAAGTGAGCTGGCTTGAGGCGGTCAATGGAGAGTCACTCCGGTTTGCCGCCCATGTCCACCACAAAATGTTTGTCCCCCATCTCCAAAACCCGGAACGGGCCCTCGTAGGGCGGGCGTAGCGGTCCCCTGTGGGCGTCGTGGCGAATGAAAACGTAGGCAGCCGTCCGAAGCCCAGTGGGGATGTGCGACTGAGGGAGGCCGTGACGGGAAGTGGGGACAAGTGCGAAAAGCCTCGCATTATCCTGTAGCGTGGACGGCTGGAGAGTGGCAGACCAAGGAACGGTGGTGCCAGGGACGAAATCCCCTGGAACCCGCAGCGGCTGGCCATAAACAAGCTCTGCGGAGGGGGACTGTAGGTCTTCCTTTGGTCTAGTCCTGATATCAAGCAGTACCCAGGGGACCTTGTCAACCCAGTTGCTGTCTTTGAGGCTGGCACGAAGAGCAGCCTTCATCGACCTATGAAATCGCTCAGAGTCTGTTAGCCTGTGGGTGATATGCGGTCGTGTGGTGGAGTTTCACTCCGAGGCTCTGTGCGACAGCTTTCCACAGCTCAGACGTAAACTGTGCGCCCCGGTCAGAGGATATTTCCGAAGGAGTGCCGAAACAGGCAACCCAGGTGCTGATAAATGCCTGTGTCATCTCGACAGAAGCCAGCGACGTCAGTGGCACAGCCTTAGGCCAACGGGTGGTCCTGCCAACCATGGTCAACAGGTAGGTGAAACCGTGAGAGGAGGGTAGAGGGCCGACCAGATCCACGCTTACATGGTCAAACCGTCTCTCCGGCACCGGGAACAACTCTAACGGGGCTTTAGTGTGGCGCTTTGGCCCGCTGGCACTCAAGACAGGTGTTAGCCCAGTCCTTAACGTCCTTCTTGAGGCCGTGCCAAACAAACTTAGCCGCAACCAATCTCTGTAACGCTTTCGAACCTGGGTGGGAGACACCATGGATGGCATTAAGAACTTGTCGTCTCCATCCCGTGGGAATGATTGGCTGAGGACTGCCCGTGGAGTTGCACGTCCGGGTCTGTGGTCTGGTCCGCTGCAATGCGGTTGTAATCCAAGCCGCGATGGACTGCACCTACCACAGCCCGTGACAGGCAGTCCGCCACCTGGTTGTCCTTACCGGCAACATACTGTAAATCCGTGGTGAACTCCAAAATGTAGGAGAGATGACGTTGCTGGCGGGCGGACCACGGTTTCAGCCACCTTGGCCATGGCGAAAGTCAGCGGCTTCTGGTCGACCAAAGTGGTGAAGTGTCGACCTTCCAACAGGGAACGAAAGTGTCTGATGAAGAGGTAGAGACCAAGCAGCTCCTGGTCGAAATTGCTGTTCTTCCGCTTGCTGGGGCGCAAATGACGGCTGAAGAAGGCAACTGGCTGCCAGGCCCCGCCCACCCACTGCTCGTAGACGGCACAGTGTAGTCTGAGGCGTCCGAGGTAATGGCGATGGAGGCTGTGGAAGAAGGATGTGCCAGCATGGTGGCGTTCGCCAGGGCTGCCTTAGTGGCAACAGAAGCCTTGTCCCTACTCTCAGCCCAGTCCACAGCGTGCTTGGGCTACCTTGCAAGGCCTCATGCAAGGGCCGCATGAGCTGGGCGGCTCGAGGGATGAAACGGTGGTAAAAATTCATCATGCCGAGGAACTCCTGCAGGGACTTGACGGTGAGGGGGCGTGGGAACTGTTCGACCGCCTCCACCTTCGATGGGAGAGGGGCTGCACCGTCCTTAGTGACTGTTTCCCAGGAAATCGATGACGGAGAGACCCAACTGGCACTTGGCGGGGTTGACAAGTAGCCCATGTTGGCTGAGCCGCTCAAAAAGTGTCTGGAGGTGCGCCAGGTGCTGAGATTTGGATGTGCTCGCCACCAGGATGTCATCCAAGTACACAAAAAGAAAAGGCAGCTCCCGTAAAACAGAGTCCATGAGGCATTGAAAAGATTTTTTAAGGCCGAACGGCATTCGCAGGAACTCAAACAGACCAAATGGCGTGATCCCTGCTGTTTTGGGAACGTCCAGTGGGTGTACAGGCAGCTGATGATATCCCCGGACAAGGTCCACCTTGGGTAAAATCACCATACCAGCCAGGTGTGCCGAGAAATCCTGTATGTTCGGGACTGGGTACCGGTCAGGAGTCGTTGCCATATTTAGCCGCCGGTAGTCGCCACACGGGCGCCAGCCGCCGCCGGGCTGGGGGACGATGTGGAGGGGTGAAGCCCACGGGCTGTCGGACCGGCAGACTATACCCAGGCGTTCCATGTTTGCAAACTCAGCCTTTGCAACGGCAAGCTTGGTCGGGTCGAGGCGCCGAGCACGGGCGTAGACGGGTGGACCAGCAGTGCCGAGATGGTGCTCCACACCATGCTTCACGGCAGACGCAGAAAAAGTGGGCTGAGTGAGGGCTGGGAAACAGGCAACCAGACGGAGGAGGAGAGCATGCTAGACAGTCGTATCGAGTCAGCCCCGCTGAGCGTGCACGCATAGGAACAAAACGGGACGGCGTCAATTAAACAGCGTTTCTTCACATCCACCAACAGTCCATGCGCACACAAAAAATCGGCGTCGCGGAGGGGAACGGAGACCTTTGCTGTAACAAAATCCCAGCCAAACCGGTGCCCTCCGAAACACGACTTAATGTACCTTGTTCCATAGGTACGGATGGGGCTACCATTAGCAGCTTCCATAGGGGGGCCGTGGCCGTCGGTCACCATTTCCAAATGGGATGCAGGCAGGACGCTCCTCTGTGCTCCCGTGTCGCACAGGAATCGCCGTCTGGAGATGCTGTCACGGATGAAAAGCAGCCGACGCTCATGGCCACTACCGAGCGCCGGCCCTGGCGTTTCCCAACCCGCCGAAACTGCATGGCGGACGGCATTTAAGAGCCTTTGGTCCAAACATTGCATGGTAAAAACACATGCCTGAAGAATGCTGCAGGCCTGAAGTCTGCTGGGGGTCAGAAGACTGCTGCCAACAAGAAGTGGTGGCAGCGATGAGCGTGGAGTCTCCAGTGTCACAGGAGCGATGTGCGCGGGAAAAGCGCGGCCACACAGTGCCCTTGACCCGCCAGGAAAAATGTATCAGCCTCTTCAGCCAGCCTAGTCAGTGATCGTGGTGTTGGCTAATGCAGCTCTCAATTGGGAAGGCAGCTGACGCAGGAAAAGCCAGTAGCGCCGAGATCGTTTATTGGCCTGTGGCATGTGCCACCGCGACCACTGACATACCATGGCATATGCCGTTCAGGAACGGTAACTGCCGTTCAGGTGGAACGGCAACTGCCGTTCAGGTGGAACGGCATATGCCGTTCAGGTGGAACGGCATATGCCGTTCAGGAACAGTAACTGCCGTTCTCAACAATGGTATATGAAACTAGCACGCCCCGCCTCCTCCGTATAATTTCAAGACAAGTATTGCCGTAAATGTAAAGCTATATATATTTGGTCTTTATTGACACTATGTCACGACATAACGCCATAAATAAAGGGATTTATACGTTTCTCTTGTCCATTCTGTTAGGATGTGTGCGATCTGTTTGTTGCTTTTGAAATTGCAGATGCTTTTGAAAACAGCTGGACTTGCTCCGGTGACGGTAGTAAGCCTAGCCTTTAATCATCTGCTCGTTCCAATCGCTTCTTCTGATAGCTTGTAACCAAAGATGTCTCCTGTTTGCCTTAAATGGGGTGCGAGTTGATGGTATCCTGTAAAACTTCTGCGTTTTGTTAGTCTTATTAAAACGGTTTGTGCAACCAACCGCACAACAAGACATGATTGCGGCTCTTGTCGCTCTCATCTCTTTCTGCATGACATGCGCGTAGAGCGGGGAGTTACGTAGACTGATAATCCCTCAGAGTCCTCGGTTGCTACGCGACGTCAACGTCTTTGGCTGACTATTTCTCAGCTGATCAACACTACGAATGCTGGTAACAAATAAATTGTAAAAAAAACAGTGTCAATTTATTTGGCCATATGCTAAAGACTTGTCTAGTTCACCGTCATGCAGGCTCAGTAAAATAAATAGCGATGTTTTAATAATTTTGATTGATTTCATACAAATCAACAAGCCTCTCCCTGTGTCATTGTGTGTGCGTGTATCCGAGGTGCGTGCGTGCGTGGGGGGTTCTTGATTGACAGATTTTCGAATATTATTCTAATACTTCTCAGCGAATATTGAATAGTATTTTTGCCAGAAATGCACATCCCTAGTACTTACCATTTTACATGAGTGGCATGCCAGTGGAAAAACGGTAGGTGCCAGTATAAACTGGTAATTACCATTTTACATGAGTGGCATGCCAGTGGAAAAACGGTAGGTGCCAGTATAAACTGGTAATACAATTTTACATGAGTGGCATGCCAGCGGAAAAACGGTAGGTGCCAGTATAAACTGGTAATACCATTTTACATGAGTGGCATGCCAGCAGAAAAACGGTGGTTCCAGTAGGAAATGGAACTTCCGATTAACATAATTGGCATGCCAGCGGAAAAACGGTTGGCCTATATGCCATGATACCACTGGATCATGTCGGTATAGAAAGGTTTATGACACTGGATCAGTGTTAAATGATAGGAACCTGTAGGCCTACTTAAAATTTTTGGTTAAACACCAATAAGAACAAATGCAAAACTTAATATTTGGCCTATTGAATAGCTATGAGCTGAAGAAGTCATACAGTAGGCTATATAGGCTACGCTACTAGGAAACCTTGATAAAACACGAGTGGAAAAATGGATTGTCTAGCCATAGGCTACAGTGCCACCCCATGGTAGATATAGGGACCAGCCTCTGTAGTCATAGACTATAGCTATAAATCTCTGTTATCGATTAGTCAGACCTGTTTAGGTGGCTAGGCTAACTACCGTCACCGGAGCAAGTCCGGCTGTTTTCAAAAGCATCTGTCATTTCAAAAGCAACAACAAACAGATCGCACATATCCTGACAAGAGAAACGTATACATCCCTTTATTTACAGCGTTATGTTGTGATATAGTGTCAATAAAGACCAAATATATATAGCTTTACACTTACGGCAATACTTGTCTTGAAATTATACGGAGGAGGCGGGGTGTGCTGGTGTCATATACCATTGTTGGGAAGTTACCGCAGTTACCGTTCCACCTGAACGGCAGTTGCCGTTCCTGAATGGCATATGCCAGTAGTTACCGTTCCTGAACGGCATATGACATGGTATGTCAGTGCTCGCGGTGGCACATGCCACAGGTCAGTAAACGATCTCGGCGTCTCTCGGAAAAGCTGAACGAAAAGAAAGTCGGGTTTGTGCTCACCCATGAGATCCAGCATACGGTCCATGAGCTCAGACGGTTTGCTGTCACCGAGTCCTTGAAGTGAGAAAAGCCTGCTGGCTCTCTCAGCGTCCGACAGTTCAAACGTCTTCAACAGGTGGGCTTTGAGTGCTGTATACTTCTCCCTTGAATTTTCAAGGAGGCTCTTAGGAGGAGGCTCCACTCTGGATATTGCTGAATTTCCGAGAGCTGACACAATGTAGTAGTACTTAGTCGTATCCGCGGTGATACGCGCAAACTACGCTTCGGTCTGGGCGAACCATGCCGACGCCAACGATTCCAAGAATTCGGTGGGTTTGAGAGTAACGGCGTTCGCGGTCATGGTCGTGTTGTGTCTCTGGATACGTCCAGCAGACTAATGTCGGGGTCACCAGTGTGGAAATTGCATTAAATAGAAAAAGACAATTTCTCGAGTTGAGCACACGAATGCGTGACTCGTTTATTTCGTTAGACCAAACCAGGAAGTGAAAACGCGCTGCAAGTAAAACCAATCCTGCATGGGGCTCTACGTCATGAGACCTTTCTAACATTTAAAGAGACAGCGATCCCTGAACAACCAAGACAGTAAACGATATGCCTACAACAGTGTATAGAGCAACACTTAACAACATAGGTGAATTATTATATGTTACGCTCACTACAGTTTAACAAAAAGTTACCAAAATAAAATGCAGAGGAAATAAAGGACAGGGAAATACCTTAGTATGTTTACATGAATTCGAAAGTCACAAAGTTACTATTTTGTTAGTTACAATCATTGAAAGTTACAATCATGGTTACTCATTGCCATATCTACAAGCATACAGCAAAGATGTATGCATACAATCCACAGTATGCATACATCTTTAGACACAAATAAACTTTGTCTTAACTGAAAAGGTCCCTAAAACAGGCAGCAATATTCTTGAGTGATGTCATATTTCAAAAGGAGTACAGCAGTAGGCTTACATCCCTTCTCTAGATCACCAGACAAATGCATGTCAAGTTTAAAATAGTTTCATTTAATACGTATCATGAGTTTCATGATGGTTTGATTAATCTAAATGGCAGCATAGCCAGTACATCGTCCAACAGCAGGTATGTGCTCTTACATTGAAACGCTACATGAACATGGATACACATGAACAGGAACAGGAACCCTAATTTCAAATTGAACACAAATTATTAAAAGGCTGTGTTCTACATTGAAAAGTTATTCAACCTCTACATACACATATTTCATCACATTTTTGAGAAACAGTAGATGATGGTTTGTTAAACTAGAGACAACTGAAACTTAAAAAAAGGATAATGTAAATGATATACAACTTTTACTAATGCTATCTTTAACATCTCACAAGGTTCACATCAATTGTTGAACAGCGGTGGTCTTCAATGAAAAGAAATTCGGCCTATTTACACACATTTTCAGAAAGACAGTAGAGACTTTGTTACTTTGTATAACGAGTGGAATTTATATGAAACCCTCACTAATGTAGTCGTCATATAATGTAAGATTGTTTGACGACAGTGCTGTCCTCATTTGGTTCCAGAATAGGGGTTGAGCCTGTGGGTTTCTAGGCCAGGACATCACTGACTTCCTGCACAACCTCGTCCTTAGTTGCAGGTACTTCAGCTTGGGAAACATCTTGTCCAGCAGTATGAGAACGGCTACGTCCACCTTGTTGAGATTACATCAAAGAGAGATTTATAACAACTTGCCGCAGTATAATGATGATAGGAATGCTAATGAATTTAAACAAATAACTTTAAGCATTTTGTAAACATTTATTTTATTGTATACCTTCTCATCGAGAAGTCTCTGCTGTACCATGAAAAAAGTCTGCCGTATCACACCGTTGACTGTTGCTTCACCAACGCATTTTCTTGTGCCGTTGGACAGCACAAACACTGTCTTCTCGCTGCTATGGACAGCATGGTGGAGGTTTTCAATGCAGGAAAGCCCAGGAATCCAGTCCCTCTCCTCTAAACAGAGAGAGAATCTTCTGTAGCCTGAGCTCTCCAAACGGATAACCAACTCATTGTAAACCCAGTCTCTCACGGCCTGGTTGTTTGTGTCAAACACCACAAAAGCATCATAGTGTTTTGGCGAGCAACTGGCAGAAGGATGCAGGTAGCCCTTACATCCTGCCCATAGGATCTGTAGGCAGTACCACACATCCCAGCCATACAGATGTCTTAACAGCGGCAGAGCAATAAATGCACATGTGAAGAGTGTACTTAGGAGGAAGCCCAAGCCACCATTGATCTCCTGACAGGAACGCTGGTCGATGGTCAGCACACTTTGACCCTGCAGGGACTCTGGGAATCCACATAGAACAGCAGTGGTCAGGTAAAGAATACGTGTGTTGCTGGTCCGCAGGAATTCATCCAATCCGGAGTTGTGACAGTCACAGCTGAAAGGGTTGTTATGTAGAGTAAGCAACTGGCGAGAAGTGCCATTTTTCAGTTGGTGTGGGAATGACTGAACGTTCAACACTTTGAGAGCATTGCTATTGAGATAGAGACACTGCAAAACGTTGGCTAGACTAAAGAATTTATCGGGAAGATGGGTAATCTTGTTGCCACTGAGGTCCAACAGGGAAAAATGTGTCGGAAACTTTGTAACACTGTTAGGCAGAAATGAAAGGTGATTTCCACTGAGATTTAGATGCATTAGATTACTAAGAAATGTGATTTTCTGCCATGGAAAATATAAAAGGTAATTATTGCTAAGGCTGAGGGCTTGAATGCTCACTGGTAGATTATAGAGGATCTGTTGTTCGAATGAACGTAGCATGTTCTGAGAGATGTCCAAGTAGATTAAATTCTTGAGGTCCTGGAAAAAATGAATGTAGGTCTGGCCCTCTTTACCCCACATAATATCTAGGTGATTCCCAGAAAAGTACATATACTTCACAGAGTTGCTCCTCAGCCTCGGATCTATTCGTATTCCCATGCCATTATTTGCAAGATTCAAAACTTCCAGATTAGTGAGTCTGTCAATGAACCCAAGATGATGACCCATTCCATTCATACGAAAGTGATACTCATTATGACTGAGGTCCAGTACCTTCAAAGTCCTGTTCAACTCACTGAATGCCTCTCTATAATATAGGTCAATTCTATTGAATGACATATCTAAGTAAACTAAGCTTTGCAGGCGACTGAAAAGTCTACCTTTTAAAGCCTGGCTTGCGTAATTGTAAGAAAGGTTTAAACACACAACATTTTCCATACCATCGAAAACATCTTCATGAAGGAAAATAAGATTATTTTGAGAAAGATCAATTGTCAATTTATTGCCGCAAAATTTCTGTTTGAAATACCACATTCCAAATATTGAATCGTTAGTTATACACATGTCACTTTCAGTCACAGTTTGATACATGTGTGCTGTTACTGGTGGCATGGATAAATCAGAAAAGCATTTGAAAAACTTTGGATCTCGTGAGCCTTGATCTAAAGAGTACCCAGATGAGACATTGCAAGGGTTATAACTCAGTGTGTTCTGGGAGAGGACTAATTTGTTGAGAGAAGTTAACATTCCCACAGTGGTCATGTTGAAATAACTGATGAAATTCATGCGCATCTCCAGCATCTTAAGTTGTTTCAGTCTGGATAGAACCACAAGGCTTTGTTCTGAAACAGTGTGGAAAAAGTTCCCGCTCAACAGAAGGGTTTCTAGATTTGAGACATTTCCCAGATGTTCTGAAAGGATCAGCTCAGGGAATGTCTTATTTGGCTGAAAGTTATAGATGAGGCTGATCCATGTTAACTGCTTTAGCTCTCTAAAGAAGGTACCATTACGAATGGTGTGGGCCAGGTAGTTGTCAGAGAGATCCAACCTCCTTAAATGTATCAAAGGGAGAAAAATACCTTCTGGAATACTGTTCAAAGAGTTTCCCCTCAAGCTCAGAATACGAATGGAGCTGTTTTTAATATTGAATGAGTTAGGGTGAAGCTGTAGGGAGGCATGGTTAGGGCAAGGAAAACAAGGGCGGGCTGCGTGGTCACAACGCTGACAATTCCATGACAGATTTAGTTCCTCCAGGATAGGGAAATTGGCAAATGCCCCTTCTGGAATCTCAGTTATTGTATTCTCTTTCAAGTCCAGTGTCATAAGTGAAGCTGGCAATCCTAGTGGTATTGATGTCAAATTGTTGTATCCGAGGGTTAGATTTTTTAGATGTGATAGCTCCTTGTAAACATCCTCATGGATGTAAAATGACTGGTAACAAGGGTTTTCATAATAACAGTTCATTGTGAGGAAGAGCTGCTCTAGATGTGGAGTTCCAAAAGGGATGATGATGTTGAAAATGCAGTTTCTCTCAAGATCCAGGACCTTAATGCTTTCCGGTAACCAGGGTAGCATGGTAAGGCTGTTTCCTGCCAGATATAGATATGTGAGGTTGTAGAGACTCCTGAAGGCATCCTTGTGTATTCTGACTCCACAAGAGAGGCTGTGTATGTTTCGAATGCTATTGGGATCACAATTCCACTTCATTTTCAGAGTGATAAGATTTGGAATGCCAGAGAATGGATGCTGTCCCACTTCCCATATCTTGGTGTGACTTAGGTCGAGAAACGTTACATTCATTGAAGTTAAAACAGGGATGTCATTGAGCGGCCTGTGAGTGCAGTATACCTCAGTACCGTTTTCATTGTTGTCACATGGAAAAAACAGAGGGATTCTTCCTCTCAATAAAGGGAGTTGGCCCAGTAATAGAATAACCACTTTTTGAAAGATACCCTGAAAAGTAAAATGGGAAAAAAGTTATAAATTTACTTTTTCATCAGTTACTGTAATCTTGAATGGCGGTTTTGCATTGTATGAGTAAGTTAACAGGGTGGAAACAGATGGCAAAAAAGAGTGTAAACAGATGGCACGTATGGCCGGCGGTTTTAACATTTCATCGAAGCCCACCCCAATTGTTATTTCAGATATTAAAAAACAAAAAAAGTTTCAGATATCTATAATGCAATTTTGATTATCAAAATATACATTGTGAGCAAAGAATGAATTGGTAGTATAGCTAGAACAAATGCAATTTCAGATATCAACAATAAAAGTTGGCGAGAAACAATGCAATTTTAGATCTCCACAAATGTATTGTTGATATCTGTTGACGGTTATTTAATGCAATTCTGGATAGCCAAAAACATAACAATGAAATGGAAAATATCTCGGCAATTGTGGATATTTGATATTGAAAGCCCAATAAACATGAACGTCCAAAGTGACAATGACAGTGATAATTTTTCCAAGGAAGGATGACGTGTATGATATCTGAAATATAAATTGTTGATAGGATTTTGGTAACCTGAAATTTTCCTTTATTACCAGGATGAATTTAATCACAGGTATCTGCAATATATATCTAGCTATTGCATGTTCAAACGGCTGGCCTAGGTAGTAGACGAGATACAGTGTCTAACTCATTGTATAAATCATGTCCTCTAATCCTTAACATTAACATATTATTGGATTATAATAATATTCCTAGAAACAATAAAATGCTTTCATATTCATATGCCAAACTCACACCACAATTTTATTTTTTTTATTAAGAGCTCACTTTCAAATGACATTCTATATTTAATCCCTGCGTTGTACACTCCACACATGGTTGGTTGTATAGGTATGACGAATTCTCCGCAATATTTCTAGAGTACTAATATGTATACTTTCAATTTTCAATCTAGCCCGAGTCAGAGCCATCAATATAAAAACACAGCAAATGTATAACGGTTTTAAATGATCCTGGGCTCCTTTGACGATGTCCAGACTGATTGAATCTGAAATAATCATGTCTTGTATCATTTCCGATTAGAGGACCTTTGGAACCAGGATTTGTTTCTGATTTCACAAATTTTACAGATTAAACTAGGTGTTGACAATTTAATTTCAGCCAATGTGAATAAACACACCCTTACTTATTTTTTGATATCTTGTTTCATAGATTGCAGATTTATATCTTATTGTTTAATAGGCAATAGCATTCTATTAATACATTTAGCACCTTCAATTACTCTAGTTGAAATCAAATAAAAACTAATTGCGTTAAATTTTAGTGTGAATGTGTGAATGCTTCTTCTCCACTCAATTTGAGATATATTCTATTATATTTGTCTAAAAGTAGTCTACATCAGAATCGAGTCAAAATTCCTATAGTGTTAGCTTGGCCTATTACAATTTGAAAGATCAATTGTGGAAACATAGTATGAAATATCATGAACGACCTACCATTATCTCAATCGGACTGATGTTTAAGCGGAGACGCAACTGTTAGTCATGACAGCTCTACAGAAGTGAAAAATGACCATTATCTCAACCAGACTGATGTTTAAGCGCAGACGCAACTGTTGTGCCATGACAGCTCTGCAGAAGTGAAAATGAATGGTTTGGTCACGTGACCAAGATTCCCACACATTACATTGACTACAGCATATTAATGATTATTACGAAAAATGTATTATTCAAGAGAACATTTGTTTATTCAAAGCATTATATGAAAACTGGGGATGCGTTAACCAAAGGACATTGTTAAGAATTAAGACAATATAGAGAAATTAAGAGAGCATTACACTTTATTATCACAGATAGTTTATTAAAGATTGATTTATCAGAAAAATGTTTCTTTCTTATTTAGAAAGAAAAGCCAGTTATTGTATTCAGTTAAAGTAAAATTAGATGCACCAGGACGTCACTACCTTCCTTTTTCTCTCCAAAATCGGCCCAGTTCCATTTTATTAGATGTCAGCAAAGTGGCTGTTATACACAATGGAGAGAGATTTTTAAGAGAAAATAGTACCTGTTCATGTATCCTACATTATATTAAATTCAAAGATATGTATGAAGGTTAAAATCATAAACAGACATTTATCTACATAGCTGTAGGTAAGGTTTAAAGGAACTGCTGCCAACTGCTTTGATGTACGCTTTAGACTTAGTTATCTGACTGCAATCACCTCTCGGGTGTCCATCAATGCATCAGTTTATAGATTTCACATTACATATCATTGTGTTAATACTCTTCACTCACCTTTCAAACACCTAAATAAGCTCAAGTTAGCCATCTTCCCGGCAACATTTCATATTTTTCCCCATTTAATCGAATCGATTACCTTTTTTTACAGTTTATTTTTAACTACAGTTTACTCAATTTAGCCACAGCTTTCAAACTTTCCCTTAGTATTCTTTGCAATCATCATTAAATTGGTAGCTAAACATATAATTGTATTTTTTTTAATATTCACCTGAGCATGATAACAGCATGTAAGCTACCCAACTAGCCAGCCTGCAAAACTCACCACAACCCTTTTTTCTTCGCTTTCACAGAAACAAAGAGCTGGCTCTCACAAACACTACACTCCAGTACATGGCAGTAGTGGTTCCTGGCTGAGCTCACCAGGGAGGCAAACATGAAACACTACACTCCAGTACATGGCAGTAGTGGTTCCTGGCTGAGCTCACCAGGGAGGCAAACATGAAACACTACACTCCAGTACATGGCAGTAGTGGTTACTGGCTGAGCTCACCAAGGAGGCAAACATGAACGCGCATTCATGAACACGCGCAGTGCACCCGCACATGCATGTCTTTTCTAAAGTGTAGGCCTACACAACTTTTAAAAAAAACATACTCGCGTGACGCGTCATCTGGAGGCGCATTACAGAGGATCACAAAACTAAAAATTTGACACTTAACAGTGTGTCAGCAGAGCGCAATGCTTCTAAACTTTTAATCAAACGTGCAGACAAAGTTCAACTTCATAAAGTGAAGTTCATTCATGGTGCGTGCTGCTTAAATGTAATGCAAATGAGCCTTCTGGCACAAGGCGGCAACCGAAGGCTCATTTGCTTAGAATGTTATAGAAAGAAATAGCTGATTTGTGGTTGGTTGCAAGGAGATGATGTGGCTGCCCGCCCTTCCTATGTTTAACATGGTATGGATGATTTACCTCGCAACAGTGAAACTGAATTGTAATTGGTTATTTTTTATTCTCAAAGGCGGCAAAAGTGAGTTTTGGCCTCTTTGCCTCCCTTCAGTGGCTAGCCCCGGACTTAACATACTCAGGGTAACGTCGGCCAGCCTCCTGCCTTGCAAAGGCACTTGGCAATATTTTTTAACATTTCAACATTTTCATGTAATTATTCAGTAATAAACACAAATTGCATATAGATCATTTTGAAAAAAGAAGAAGAATTTAATAATATTTTCATCATCACGTATTATTATTTATTATTATTATTATTATTATTATTATTATTATTATTATTTTTAATCACGAGGAGGCGTTGCCTCCGTTGCCTCCTCTAAAGAACCGCCCCTGGTACATGGCCACATTTGCAGTGATTTTCACCCCTTTGGGCACTCCTCTAAAATCTCTAAAAAAAACAGACCATGTCAGAAAGGGAATTCATTGTTGCTCTGCCGTAAACAATCGTAGAGTCAAGAGGTAGCAGAAATCGACGATTTGACTTTCGCGTGTATGGTTAACGTTGGCAGCGAGCTCCACCAATCAGACGTCATATTACACTTTAGAATTGTGAGTAGTGTAGAGCTTCTGAATAGCATCTCGATTAAAACATGTTTTCCTTCAAACTTTTCTTCAACTTGTTGCTGCTACAGGAGCATAAACCAAAGTTTCACAATATTCTGGCTCATGGTAAGTATACCTTGGATGGTAGCATTAAGCTTAATATTCAAAACCTTTATACAGATTATGAATGGGATTTTCACTTCTGGATCACACTGTTACGCTTTATTATACTACTTAGTATTGCAATCGGTGCATTATCTAATTTCACGATGAAGGCTATTATTAATAGTTTTGGATTTTATACAAATACACATATGCATAATATATAAATATACAGATAGATTATTGTTATTATTTTTAATACAGTTAAACCCATCCTACATAGTACAGACAAGGAGAGAAGCCGTGTGGTGTTCAACTTACCTAAATTCTCCCATGTGACCCCCCTTTTCCGTGACCTTCATTGTAGTAGCTTGCATCAGATTCAAGACGATGGTACTGGCCTACAAGGCGGTTGATTGAACTGCACCTGCCTCCCTCCAAGTGTTGGTCAGGCACACACCCCAGCTCAACTGCTCCGCTCACATATCTCAACTTGATACCTGGTACCTTAATCACAGCATAAAGTTGAACAACAAAGTCACAACTCTTCTGTGTTTTTGGCACCGCAATAGTGGAACGAGCTCCCTGCCGATGTCAGGACCACAGAGTCGCTCACAAGCTTCCGCAAGAGACTCAAGACTCACTTGTTCAGAGTTCACCTGGACTCTGGATAGCCTCCTCCCTTACCCCCCACCGCCCCCTTACTCTCCTAAAAACACCCCTCTTACACACTTATTGTATGTTGTAAGTCCTGGCACTTAACGTGAGCACTTATTGTATGTTGTACGTCCTGGCACTTAAAAATAATTCTTAGCATTATGTAGCGTCTTATCCTAGCTATCTTTGTTGTATACGGGGAATGGGTTAACGTAGCAATTGTAAGTGCTTTATGAACATCTTTACTGTACCGACAGCGATATATTGTAGTTCCTCTTTGTTCTGACAAATGTATTTTCTAAGTTAGTACATTGTAAGACTCTTTGGTTAAAAGCGTCTGGGAAATTTCCTAAATATAAATGTAAGCCACACAGCCGCAATCACCGAATGAGGACCGCCTGAGTGGGTTTTGGTATTAAATATTAAAGGTCCCATGGTATGCTACTTTATGGATGCTTATATATAGGTGTTATTGGGCCCTTAATACAGTATTTGAAGACGTTCAAGAAATTCAGCCTTGATGCAGAAATACAGCCACTAAGAGCCAGTCCAACAATGAGCTTTCCTTAAACATGCCGTTTTTTAGAGGCGGGTCAAGGTGGAGGGTGGGGGTGTGGCCCGGAGCAGTTTGCGGCCACGGTACCATGCGTTAGTGTTTACAGTGGATGTATCTTAATGGCTCGGATTCAAAATATCATCCGGAGGCGCACACAGCTTGTTGTTGCCCGTGATTGTTGACCACGATTGTCTCCCACCGGAGACCAGCTGCCCCATGCCGAGGCACCACTGCCTCGGAAGCGGGCAGTGGGCAGCACCGAGGCACGAACGCCGCAGCCTCGCCATGGTGCCTCGTAGTGGTGGTCTCTCGCAGCCGTGGTGCAGTGGGCAGCTGGCAGCGGTGCCTCTGTACCTGATCGCTACTTGTCTCCTGCCGGAGCCCGGCCGCCGGAGCCCGGAGAGGTGCTTTGCGGCGGTGGTGCCTCGCGGCGGTGGTGCCTCGCGGCGGTGGTGCCTCTTCAGCGGGCAGCGGGCAGCAGGCAGCGGGCAGCACCGAGGCAGTGGTGCCTCGGCAGCGGGCAGCTGGCAGCGGGAAGCGCCGAGGCGGTGGTGCCTCGGCAGCGAAGCGGGCCTCCGGCGGGAGACGGTCACGGTCAACAGTCCCTTTCTCTTCCATGTCGCGGTTCATGTACTTACAGGGAGTCAAAGCCAATGTTCCTTTCCTCCAATTCCTTCTCCACCATGGCTTAGTTAACCCCCACTACGAGTCTTGTTGTGGAAATACCTTACAGTTACTCACGTTACAGTGCGTGTATACACACGCACACACATGTGGCGCTCGCACTGTCATATCGCATTGTCTCATTGGCAGGCCAAATTCTCTGGGCGGGCAAGGCAGTTAAAGGAGAGGTAATCAGAGCGTCTTAACTTTCATTTTTCAAAGGCAGAGCAGGATACCTGCTCTGCCTTTCTCTCTGCTCGTTTTACACATAGCACCACTTCTATCCATTGAGGGACCATAGGAAGGCTAGGGGAACTCATATTAATGTTAAAAAACCTCATAAAGTGAAATTTTCATGCCATGGGACCTTTAACACTTTTTCCACAAAATCTATTCATGTCTATTCAATAACAAACTCACAAGAGCAGCAGATACAGATTTGAGTTAAATGATTGTTTAACAAAAAGCTACCAAAATAAAATGCAGGGGAAATAAAGGATAGGGAAATACCCCAGTATGTTTAAATTAATTTGAAAGTCAAAAAGTTACTATTTCTTTTGTTACAATCATGGTTAGTCATTGCCATATCTACAAGCAAACAGTAAAGATGTCTGCATACAATCCACAGTATTCATACATCTTAAAACACAAATAAACTGTATCTTAACTGAAAAGGTCCCCAAAACATGAAGCCATATTCTTGAGTGATGTCATATTCCAAAATTAGTACAGCAGTAGGCTTTAATCCCTTCTCTAGATCAGCAGACAAATGCATGTCAAGTTTAAAATAGTTTGATTGAATACATATCATTAGTTTCATGATGGTTTGATTCATCTAAATGGCAGCATAGCCAGTACATTGTCGAACAGTAGTTATGTTTTTATACATTAAAACGCTACATGAACAGGAACAGGAACCCTAATTTCAAATTGAACACAAATTATTAAAAGGCTGTGTTCTACATTGAAAGCCTCTACATACACACATTTCATCACATTTTTGAGAAACAGTAGATGTTGGTTTGTTAAACTAGAGACAATAGAAAAAAAGGATTATGTAAATGGTATACAACTTTTACTTTTGCTATTTTTAACATCTCACAAGGTTCACATCAATTATTGAACAGCGGCTCGATGAAAAGTTATTTGGCCTATTTACACACATTTTCAGAGAGACAGGAGAGACCTTGTAACTTTGTATAACGAGTGGAATTTATATGAAACCCTCACTAATGTTGTTGTCATATAATTTAAGATTGTCTGATGACAGTGCTGTCCTCATTTGGTTCCAGAATAGGGGTTGGGCCTGTGGGTTTCTAGGCCAGGACATCACTGACTTCCTGCATAACTTCGTCCTTAGTTGGAGGTACTTCAGCTTGGGAAACATCTTGTCCAGCAGTATGAGAACGGCTACATCCACCTTATTGAGATGACATCAGAGAGAGATTTATAACAACTTGCCACGATATAATAATGATAGGAATGCTAATGAATGTAAACAGATAAGTTTAAGCATTTCATAAACATTTATTTCATTGTATACCTTCTCATCAAGAAGCCTCTGCTGAACCATGAAAAAGGTCTGTCGTATCACACCGTTGACCGTTGCCTCACCAGCTTCATTTATTGTTCCGTTGGACAGCACAAACACTGTCTTCTCGCTGCTATGGACAGCATTGTGGAGGTTTTCAATGCAGGATAGCCCAGGAATCCAGTCCCTCTCCTCTAAACAGAGAGAGAATCTTCTGTAGCCTGAGCTCTCCAAATGGATAACCAACTCATTGTAAACCCAGTCTCTTACAGCCTGGTTGTTTGTGTCAAACACCACGAAAGCATCATAGTGTTTTGGCGAGCAACTGGCAGAAGGATGCAGGTAGCCCTTACATCCTGCCCATAGGATCTGTAGGCAGTACCACACATCCCAGCCATACAGATGTCTTAACAGTGGCAGAGCAATAAATGCACATGTGAAGAGTGTACTTAAGAGGAAGGCCAAGCCACCATAGATCTCCTGACAGGAACGCAGGTCGACAGTCAGTACACTTTGACCCTGCAGGGACTCTGGGAATTCACATTGAACAGCAGTGGTCAGCTGAGAAATACGTGTGTTGCTGGTCCTCAGAAATACCTCCAATCCAGAGTTGTAACAGTCACAGCTGAAAGGGTTGTCATGCAGGGTAAGCAATTGAAAATAAGTGCCATTTGTCAGCAGAGGTGGGAGTGACTGAAGGTTCAACACTACGAGACGGTTGGTATTGAGATAGAGACACTGCAAAGCTTTGGCTTGACTTAAGAATTGATCAGGAAGATGGGTAATCTTGTTGCTACTGAGGTCCAAGAGTTGCAAATCTGGTGGAAACTCTGTAACACTGTCAGGCAAAAATGAAAGATGATTTACACTGAGATTGAGATAGCTAAGATTTCCAAGACATGTGAGGTTCGGCCATGAAAAATAATATAGGTGATTATTGCTGATGCTGAGGGCCTGTAGGCTCACTGGTAGATTACAGAGAATTTGTTGTTCGACTGAATATAGATGGTTATGAGAGATGTCCAAGTAGATTAATTTCCTGAGGTCCTGGAAGAAATGAATGTAGATCTGGCCCTCCCCCTCCCCCCACATAATATTAAGGCGATTCCCTGAAAAGTACATATACTCCACAGAGTTGCTGCTCAGTCTTGGGTCTATTTGTATCCCAATCCCATTATTTGCCAGATTTAAGACTTCCAGATTAGTGAGACTTTGAATGAACCCTAAATGATGACCAATTCCCGTCATCCGAAAGTGATACTCATTGTGACTGAGGTCTAGCACTTTCAGAGTCTTATTCAACTCGATGAATGCCTCTATATGATATAGGTTAATTCTATTGTACGACATATCTAGGTAAGCTAAGCTTTTCAAGTGAATGAAAAGTCTTCCTTTTAATGCCTGACTTGCGTAATTGTAAGACAGGTTTAAACACACAACATTTTCCATACCCTCGAAAACATCTTCATGAAGGAAAATAACATTATTTTGAGAAAGATCAATTGTCAAGTTATTTCGGCAGAATTTCTGGTTGAAATTACCCATTTCCAATACGATATTGTTAGGTGTTCTACACGTGTCACTTTCACTCTCAGTATCATACCTATGTGCTGATACTGGTAGCATTAGTGAGTCAGGAAAATATTTGAAAACCTTTGGATCCTGACAGCCTTGTTCTAAAGAGTACCCAGATGACACATTGCAAGGGAGATAACTCAGTATGTTCTGGGAGAGGTCTAATCTGGTGAGGGAGGGCAACATTCCCAGAGTACTCATATTGTAATAGAAGAGAAAATTCACGCGCATCTCCAGCGTCTTTAGTTTTTGAAGTCTTGACAGAACCAAAAGGCTTTTTTCAGGAACTGTGCTGAAAAAGTTCCCGCAGAGAAGTAGGGTTTTTAGATTTGAGACATTGCCCAGGTGTGGTGAAAGGATCAGGTCATGAAATGTCTTCAATGGTTGAAAGTTAAAGGTGAGGCTGATCCACGTTAACTGTCTTAGCTCTGTAAAGAAGGTACCATTGCGGATGGTGTGGGCCAGGTAGTTACTGGAGAGATCCAACCTTTTCAAATTTGTCAAAGGGAGAAAAAGACCTTCTGGAATATTGTTCAAAGAGTTTCCGCTCAAGCTCAGATAAACAAGGGAGCTATTAATCGCATTAAAGGAGTTTGGGTGGAGCTGTAGGGGGGCATTGTTAGGGCAAGGGAAACAAGGGCGGGCTGCATGGTCACAACGCTGACAATTCCATCCCAGATTTAAATTCTCTAGGTTTGGGAGCATGGCAAATGCCCCTTCTGGAATCTCTGTTATTGTATTCTGCTTCAAGTCCAAACTCGTAAGAGAAGCTGGCAATCCTAGTGGTATTGATGTCATATTGTTGTTTCCCAGGGTTAGATTTTTTAGATGTGATAGCTCCTTGTAAACATCCTCATGGATGTAAAATGGCTGGTAACAAGGGTTTTCATTATAACAGTTCATTGTGAGGAGGAGCTGCTCTAGATGTGGAGTTCCAAAAGGGATGATGATGTTGAAAATGGAGTTACTCTCGAGATCCAGGACCTTAATGCTTTCAGGTAACCACGGTAACGTGGTAAGGCTGTTTCCTTCCAGATGTAGATAAGTGAGGTTGTGCAGACTCCTGAAGGCATCATACTGTATATTGACATGACAGGAGAGGGAAATCCTAGTTCTCACTGTTTTAGGGGCACAGTTCCAACTCATTTTCAGAGTGAGAAGATTTGGGATGCCAGTGAAAACATGCTGTTTCACTTCCCGTATCTTGGTGTGACTTAGGTCGAGCAACGTTACATTTAGTGAAGTAAAAATTGGGATGTCCTTTAGTGGCCTGTGAATGCAGTATACCTCAGTACCGTTTTCATTATTGTCACATGGAAAAAACGGTGGGGTTCTACCTCCCAATAAGGGAAGTTGGCTCAGTAACAGAAGAACAACTTTTTGAAATATATCCTAAAAAGAGGGAAAATGGGAAATTTGTTATAATTTGACTTTTCCATCAGATGCTCCAAATATGTATTATTGACTGGGAGTTTTGTATTGTATAAGTAAGTTATAAGAGTAGAGCAATCTGGTATGCCCATTTAATAATCCACGTTCCTTAAAAGTGTGTAAAGCATGGCAATTGCATGGTAAACGTGTTTCATAATATAATTAACATCATGCCCTGCAATCCTAAAGATTTGAATACATTCCAGGAACATAGTATGTAATAATAATATTCCTAGAAAACAATACCATTCTTTCTTTTTTAACATCGTCCTAACTTGCCAAACTTACACTAAAAGACTTACATTTTAATAAAATCCCATCACAGAGCAGCTCACCTTGCTGAATCTGGTCAATAGTCTTATATTGTGAGCTTGGCATAATAAAATGTGTTACTATGAAATAAATCAACAGTGAAAACATTTTAGAAATATCAGAAATTACCTACCATGATTCCTACTTGACTGATCATTGGTCGGAGACACAGCCGTTTGATGGGCATAAAAGCTCTGAAGAAATGAAACAGAATACGTTGGTAATATCCCCAATAATAGTTTCTGTTCCTGACAATCACCAGGTGCTCTTATCTCTATCCTCTTTCCACCGTACACCTGCATGTATTTACAATGAAGTCACCCACACAAAGGATCAGCAGTAACTAGCTTGGACATGGTTTTCCAAGTCACACACACCCGAACACACACACACACACACACACACACACACACACACACACACACACACACACACACACACACACACACAGTACTTGCAGAAGCGCAGGTGTGCAGAGAAGTATAGCGATGCTCATTCAGACTTTTATGTTTATTATATATTTATATATTTTATATATATTTTGTATATTTGAATAGTTATACACTTAAACATGTTAAAATCCAGCATTGTCTGAGTTTTGTCATGTGCCGACTGGCTATGTGAAGTGATAGCATGTGCTCGCAGCATTATTAAATAGACCAGATTATTATTAACACTTTCATTCAAACTAATTGATGATATCAGCCATGAAGCCAATTGGTTACTATTATTAGATAGAAGGCTAACAGGCTATAACTTAGTTTAAAGTGCTCCCAGTTACAAAAAATCTTAACAGCTCTGTCGGACGCATCGTTTCTCAAAGTAGTACAATGTATTAGTGGGTGTGGATATTACCGCTCAAAAGAAAGTGAACTCGTTTGAGAGGAAAACCGCCCGAGCATCTGCTAAAGGCGTGGATGTAGCTATATGGCTCAAACATGTAATGACAACAGAAGGCCTTAAGAGTCATCACTTTCTACCACCCTGATAACTGCATGGATGAGGGCAAAGTAACTTGAACAAATAATTAGTGGTGGGAATCTCTTGGCACCTCACGATTAGATTAGATTCCGATTATGAGGTCAACGATTCGATTCTAAAGCGATTATCGATGCATCTCGATGCAACAATTTTTTCTATGTACATTTCCATGCGTGATTTAAAAAAATATATATACATCTCAGTTTGCTACTCAGAGTTTGGTAATCACTTCCTACTTTTGTGATGATCATTAAAGACATCAACAAATGAATTAACTTATCTAATATTTTATTAGAGAGAAAGATTGTCACAATTATGACTTTCTATGAACAATGCAATAATCAATGCAGCTTGTATTAAAACACAATATGGAAGTATGTAAAAAATAGGTTTCAGTTTTATTTTCTTTCTAATCTTTCTTTTCTATGTCATTAAAGAAAAGGCTGCTCTTGAATTAGAAGGAGTTCTTGTGTCTGGCTGTGAGTTTGCGGCATGCTATGCGTCGGCTGAATCGCAATCGTGTCAAGACAAATCAGATTGGCCAATACACACTGAAGATAAATTGAATAATTTTAAAATTGCTAAAATTATCCCTCTCTGGCAAACAGAATGTTGCAGCAGGCAAACAAATAAAATATATATGTATATATATATATATTTTTTTTTATTAATTTATCTGCATCAGGACGGAATCGTTCCAGAGAGAATCGCGATGCCCACCCACCCCTTCAAATTATGACGATGCACTAGGGGTGCAAAACATCTCAGCATTCTGAAAAGCATTTATTTCTGGAGCACATCACATTGCAGTAAATGCGAACCAAGGACATGGTGATAATTACATTTAGCGTAGGCTATTTGAACTTGTGTTCTGACCATTTCAAGCATGTTCAATCAACTTTGAGACTCTCTCTCTCTCTCTCTCTCTCTCTCTCTCTCTCTCTATATATATGTATATATTTATATATATATATATATATATATATATATATATATATTTATATATATATATTTATATACATATACAGTATATACATTGACGTGGTTCTCTGTTACTGAATCAACAAAATGTAAGGATGTGGCCTTGATCTTGTGATCGTTGCCAGTTGTTGCCATATGACTGGGAGGGTATAGGCCTATTTAAGATAGCTCTGGGATGGCAATCCCTTCAGACCAATGGACAGGACATCTGCTCTGCAGTTTCCCCCCACTGGCAACACTAATAATCGGAAAGATAATTTATAATTGAACTTAATTAAAGTAAATTACTAAAGTTATTGTAGTTATTGTTATTGTTTTTATAATTATAAATTGGATAAATCTGTGATGTAGGTGTAATGTACACAGGAATGTTGCATTGGCACAAAGTAATAGGCAGAAGCTCTCCTCCCTATTGACTAAACAAAACCAAAAACGAAATAATAACAATGGTTAAATATACTTATTCAAACATAAATAACCAATATAGTCAAATTTAGTGGTCCAGGCTGAAGAGTGGATGCAAATCCAATTCCTAATCCCTCTAATCTAAGAGGATATGGTGCAGTACGCTGTCGCTGAATGGGATGCAACTGAGAGAATGGTCAAATGTACTTGTCAATCATACCCGAGCTGCCAATCCTTTATCCATCATTGTATATGAAGCAATGAATTAAGCGATGGATCAAGATTGGAATAGTGAAAGCCATATCTCATATCACCTAAAGAGAGGCTACTGTGAAAATTATGTAGGCTATCTATGCTGCAAGTCACGTTAAGAAAAATCTCTGAATTTCTCAAAATGCTTTGAATCCAACAAGTATGCCTAATTAATTTGTTAAGTATATTTGTCGTCAGTTAATGGTATAATGACGATGGCTCGGGCCGGGGGGATTGGTTGTTGCCATATGTACATGACTATTTGTTGAGTAAAAAGTTAATTTACAACATGTAGCCATATAATAATAATAATGGATTGAATTTATATAGCGCTTTCTAGACACTCAAAGACGCTTTACAGTGAAGGGGGGACCTCACTAACCACCACCAGTATGTAGCACCCACTTGGGTGATGCACGGCAGCCAATCTGCGCCAGAACCCTCACCACACACCAGCTTGAGGTGGAGAGTGAGGGAATTAATGAGTCTGCCAATTATACAGGAGGATGATTAGGGGGCCAGATTGAATGAGCCTGGTTGGGCCAGGACACCGGGGAAACCCCTAATCTTTGCGATAAGTGCCCTGGGATCTTTTATGACCTCAGTGAGTCAGGACCTTGGTTTTACGTCTCCCCCGAAGGACGGCGCCTTCCACAGCACAGTGTCCCCGTCACTGCACTGGGGTATCGGGATTGATGTTAAGGCCAGAGGGAAGAGTGCCACCAATAGGCCACCACCCGACACCACTTACAGCACCTGGTATTCCCAGGCGGTCTCCATTGAAGTACTAACCAGGCCCGACCATGCTTAGCTTCCGAGATCAGACGAGATCGGGCATGTCCATGGTGGTAAGGCCGTATATATAGGCTTCATGTATTGCTCCCAATGGACTACAGCAGTAAGCTATAATCGCTTCTCTGTATATCAGCACACTAATGACTGTGAAATGTTCTACCATTTAATGTTATTCACATTGAGTTTCAATAAATATGTTTCAATGAAACATCTTACTGGTAGCATAGCCAGTACATTGTCCAAAAGGATTTATGTGTTCTACATTAAAAGGGTTCACATTACATTGTTGCGATACACCTTTCAATGAGAGCAGGGACACAAACTCAAGCTAAATATCTCACGGATTTAACAATATTTATTGAACAGAGGAGGTCAACATTTAAAAGTGAATCAACCTATACGGACATTGGACATTTTCAGAGTAGTTGTTAGTTTGTTAAAGGGCCATGTAATACCTGAAGGTGTGGGTGTGATAAGCTGGCACAAGCCGTTTGAAAATCATTCCTTCCCTGTGCCATAGTGACATCACAAGTGGGCGTGTCCACCTAGATATATGAAGCATAGATGAGTTTGCTACAGTCCACTGGGTATGCTGGTAGACTGATATATCAAGCATAGAGCTAGGTGGACACGCCCACTTGTGATGTTACTACGGCACAGGGAAGGAATGATTTTCAAACGGCTTCTACCAGCATATCACACCCACACCTGGTGGCATGACATGAGCCCTGTAAACGACACAGTAAGTTGTTTATAGTTTACATTATGCATATTAGAAAAAGGATTATGGAAATTATATAAAACTTTCACTAATGTTGTTGTCATATAATTTAAGATTGTCTGATGACAGTGCTGTCCTCATTTGGTTCCAGAATAGGGGTTGGGCCTGTGGGTTTCTAGGCCAGGACATCACTGACTTCCTGCACAACCTCGTCCTTAGTTGGAGGTACTTCAGCTTGGGAAACATCTTGTCCAGCAGTATGAGAATGGCTACATCCACCTTGTTGAGATGACATCAGAGAGAGATCAATAACAACTTGCCACAATATAATAATGATAGGAATGCTAATGAATGTAAACAAATAACTTTAAGCATTTCATAAACATTTATTTCATTGTATACCTTCTCATCAAGAAGCCTCTGCTGAACCATGAAAAAGGTTTGTCGTATCACACCGTTGACCGTTGCCTCACCAGCGTTGGACAGCACAAACACTGTCTTCTCGCTGCTATGGACAGCATTGTGGAGGTTTTCAATGCAGGATAGCCCTGGAATCCAGTCCCTCTCCTCTAAACAGAGAGAGAATCTTCTGTAGCCTGAGCTCTCCAAACGGATAACCAACTCATTGTAAACCCAGTCTCTCACTGCCTGGTTGTTTGTGTCAAACACCACGAAAGCATCATATTGTTTTGGCGAGCAACTGGCAGAAGGATGCAGGTAGCCCTTACATCCTGCCCATAGGATCTGTAGGCAGTACCACACATCCCAGCCATACAGATGTCTTAACAGTGGCAAAGCAATAAATGCACATGTGAAGATTGTACTTAAGAGGTAGGCCAAGCCACCATAGATCTGACAGTTACTTTGGTCCACTGTCAGCACACTCTTTCCCTGCAGGGACTCTGGGAATTCACATCGGACACCAGTAGTCAAGTAAGGAATACGTGTGGTGCTGGTCCGTAGAAATTCCTCCAATCCGGAATTGTAACAGTCACAGCTGAAGTGGTTATGATGAAGAGTAAGCAACTGATGAGAAGTGCCATTTTTCAGCAGGGGTGGAAGTGACCGAAGGTTCAAAACTACGAGATAGTTGGAATTGAGATAGAGACACTGCAAAGCTTTGGCTCGACTAAAGAACTGACTAGGAAGATGGCTTATCCAGTTGTTACTGAGGTCCAAGAGGGAAAAAACTGGTGGGAACTCTGTAACACTTTCAGGCAAATATGAAAGATGATTTCCACTGAGAGAAAGATGACTGAGATTGCCAAGACATGTAAGGCTCAGCCATGGAAAATAATGAAGGTAATTATTGCTAATGGTGAGGGCCTGTAGGCTCACTGGTAGATTACAGAGGATCGGTTGTTCGACCGAATGTAGCCGGTTCTGAGAGATGTCCAAGTAGATTAATTTCCTGAGATCCTGGAAGAAATGAATGTAGGTCTGTCCCTCCCCCTCCCACATAATATCTAGGCGATTCCCAGAGAAGTACATATACTGCAAAGAGCTGCTGCTCAGTCTCGGATCTATTCGCCCACTAATGTCATTATTTGCAAGATTTAAGACTTCCAAATTAGAGAGAATCTGAATAAACGCAATACGATGACCCATGCCCATCATACGAAAATGATACTCATTGTGACTCAGGTCCAGTACCTTCAGAGTCTTGTTCAACTCACTGAATGCATCTCTATAATATAGGTCAATTCTATTGTATGACATATCTAGGTAAACTAAGCTTTTCAAGCGATTGAAAAGTCTACCCCTTAAAGCCTGGCTTGCATAATTGTAAGACAGGTTTAAACACACAACATTTTCCATACCATCAAAAACATCTTCATGAAGGAAAATAACATTATTTTGAGAAAGATCAATTGTGAACTTTTTTTGGCAGAATTTCTGGTTGAAATGCCACATTTCAAATATTATAATGTTAGATCTACATGTGTCGCTGTCAGTCTCAGTTTGATACATGTGTTCCGATACTGGCAGCATGGGTAAATCTGAATAATCGTTGAAAACAATTGAATCTTGAGAGCCTTTTTCCAAAGAGTATCCATGTGACACATTGTAAGGGAGATAACTCAATATGTTCTGGGAGAGGTCTAATCTGCTGAGGGAAGGTAACATTCCCAGAGTCCTCATATTGAAATAGCTGATGAAATTCATGCGCATCTCAAGTATCTTAAGTTGTTTAAGTCGGGACAGAACCACAATGCTTTGTTCTGAAATTGTACCGAAAAAGTATCCGCTGAGAAGTAGAGTTTCTAGATTTGAGACATTGCCCAGGTGTGGTGAAAGGACCAGATCCTGAAATTTCGCTAGTGGTTGAAAGTTATAGATGAGGTTGATCCATGTTAAATGCTTTAGCTCTGTAAAGAAGGTACCATTACGGATGGTGTGGGCCAGGTAGTTGTCAGAGAGATCCAACCTCTTCAAATTTGTCAAAGGGAGAAAAAGACCCTTTGGAATATTGTTTAAAGAGTTTCCTCTCAAGCTCAGATAAACAACGGAGCTGTTGATTGCATAAAAAGAATTTGGGTGTAGCAGAAGGGAGGCGTTGTTAGGGCAGGGAAAACAATGGTGGGCTGCATGGTCACAACGCTGACAATTCCATCCCAGATTTAAATCCTCCAAGTTGGGAAGCATGGCAAATGCCCCTTCTGGAATCTCAGTTATTGTATTCTCTTTCAAGTCTAGTCTCTTAAGTGAAGCAGGCAATCCTAGTGGTATTGATGTCAAATTGTTGTATCCCAGGGTTAGATTTTTTAGATGTGATAGCTCCTTGTAAACATCCTCATGGATGTAAAATGACTGGTAACAAGGGTTTTCATTATAACAGTTCATTGTGAGGAGGAGCTGCTCTAGATGTGGAGTTCCAAAAGGAATGATGATGTTGAAAAGGCAGTTACTCTCGAGATTCAGGACCTTAATGCTTTCCGGTAACCAGGGTAACATGGTAAGGCTGTTTCCTGCCAGATATAGATAAGTGAGGTTGCGCAGACTCCTGAAAGCATCCTTGTCTATTCTGACTCGACAGTAGGTGGTTTTATTAGTCCTCAGGTTTTTTGGATCACAATTCCACATCATTTTCAGAGTGATAAGGTTTTGTATACCAGAGAATTTGTGTTGTCCCATTTTCCGTATCTTGGTGTGACTTAGGTCGAGAAACGTTACATTTATTGATTTAAAAAAAGGGATTTCCTTGAGTGGCCTGTGTGCACAGTACACCTCCGTAGCAATTTCATTATTGTCACATGGAAAAAACGGAGGAATGCTTGCTATCAATAAAGGAAGTTGACCCAGTATTAGAAGAACGACTTTTTGAAAGACATCCTGAAAGAGAAAATGGGATATTAGTGATTATTTGAATTTTCCATCTTAAACATACATACATATTCCTAGAAGATAATATTTCTGGAAACAATTCAATGCTTTGGTATTACATCCTGCTAATGTGCCAAGCTCACTCCAATAGACTTTAAACCTTGCCAAAATTCTGCCTGACGAGAGCAGCTCACTGTCTAATGACAGTCTTTAGTCCATCCCTGCACGGTACGGCACACACTAGTCAATTGTTGAGGTAGGACAGAGAATAACCACAGAGAATAAGCCTCACTTCCCAAGATTTGGGAAATGAGGCTTGTTCGCTGTGGTGTGATTATTTGCGTACTGATGCCAAGGCTAAGGGAGTGTGCCTACTATGGCGCGGCATAATGAAAAGTGAGCTTGGCATAATACAATGTGAAACTATGATAAGATCAATAGTGGAAATATTATAAAATATCTGAATTGACTTACCATCATTTGTATTGGCCTGATATTCAAGTAGGGACGCAGGTGTTTGATAAGCATGAACGCTCTGCAGAAGTGAAACAACCAAGATTATTATTCCAGACAATCACCAGGTGTGTTCTGATTCACAAAAATCAATGAGTCAATCACCTACTTATTAAATGCAAAATAACTTTGTTTATTCAATGCAATTGAATAAAGCTACTGGTGATGTTCAAGTTCAAGTTCAGTGTTAATTATTTATATAGCGTACCAAAGTGATGTACATATCTTTTTTTCAGTAGGGGAACACCGGGGATGGGATACTTTTTGTTTGAGCATCAGTAACTCAGTGGCTGTTCATGTTCGATTTCTCAAAATTTGATACAAGGTGCTCATCTTTTTCTGCAAAAAATTTAACTAATTTGGACATCTACAAAACAATCACAGATTATATGAGTTAATGCAGAATACAATGAGTTGTTAACCTACCCCCGATTAACACCAGCTGGAGATAGATCTAGGGAGAACAATGAGAGGTAATTTGCAGAACATCCACACTATAAGGTAGGTAATAACTGGTGCAGGCTTTCTAGATCCAAAAGACAACATACTCTTAACCCATCCTTGTTTTGGCCATGAGTTTGTTTTTTGGCCATGAGGCCATTTTTTTAACAAATTGCTTCCTCTTTCTCCACCCCATGCAGCCATGAGAAAAGATTAAGCATGTGTTTTTTTTAGTATTTGTGAGTTAGAATGACTGCAGATCATCAGATGAAAGAAACTGCAGCTTACAGTTGTACAAGTTAAAGCATTGTAATGCTAGAAATAATTATCTAGATAACAAAAAAAAATGCTCCTTACCTGAAGAGATGTTCTTCATCAAATCCACAACATTGCTTACAGAGAGATTATACCAAATCCGTGAGAACAAGGAAATGGGAGTGTACGATATTGATGACATCATCACAGCTCTTTTGTTTGTCAATTTGAGCAGTGTTACAACTAACCTGACTTAACGATCTACCCTAAAGTGCATGCACAGAAAATACAAATTCAGTCAAAAATAGGCATGCAATAAAGGCAGAAAATAAAGGGCGTACACGAAAATTAAACATAAAATAGGAAATAAACCTAAAGGCAAGTGAATAAAAATGTTTTAAGTTTCTGTATTATTTATGAACCCAAGGACACTATTAAGAGAGCCAATTAGGAGGAAATAAGAGAACATACCTCTATTATGAAATCGTTTATTTAAACATCAATTGAATATAACATGTTTAACTCATTGTGGTTGTGGGGAAGGAGGAGCAAACCAAAGGTAATATACGTTTTTACATTCAGTGAAAATTAAGGAGAAAGTTATGCAGTCAAAATTTTATTTCTGACACATATAATGGAATTTGCCATTAATTAAGGATGGGATAGTAAATCCCAGATGTAAAAAAAACAACAATAAAAACATTTGGCTTGGACCTCACTTTATCCTGAGAAGCACAGCGTCTTAATGTACCTCGGGGGTACCCTGATACCGTAGACAGTTATAGGCCTGATACCCACTGCTTTGTATCTGTATTAGTCTTCAGGCTGCCTCATCTGCACAGGTGCTGTACCAACCACAGAGCGACGTTCATGAAACCATCCGACTCTGCGTCCACTTTGGAGAGTGAGTGGTTATTGCCCGGGTACCAAAACAACCTGACAAGTGGGGGAAATACAGAGGTCAAAGGACAATCCAAGCATTGAACGGCAGGTTGTTTTGCTACTGGCGCTTCCGGCTATTGGTCCGCTGTTCGGCCAATACTTACTGGACAGGGAGCTGCCGAGCCATCAGAGCCCGATAGTACTCAATGCCCTGCTTGTTAGGGACACGCTTGTCTTCTTCCCCCAGCATAAGCAACACCGGTGTCTTCACCTGGGGATGATTTAAAACAACCCATGTGAGGCAATACTTGGCGACTACTGATGGACCAGTGTGACTGCTCGCAATAGACATGTCATGCCCAACTCGTGTTGCTTATAGACCTTAGAAAGGGACAAAGGCGTGTGTGGGTCTACTTATTTTAAATAATTGAGAAAGACAGAAACCAACTACACCATGCTACCCATGAAAACTCAAGAGTCGCTTAAACACTGTCATCAAAGTAATTACTGCTGCTTTTGCTCCTTATTTGAGCCATACTTTAAGCCAGTTATCAAATGTTGCCTGGCCTTTCAATGTATTTTACCCATGCCATTGAAATCAATTAAAAAATTCTTGATGTGGGAATTTGCATTTATATTAAACAAACCTTGCCAGGAACATTTCATGGAGATTTGGATCCATATCATAACTTATTTTTATGTGGCTCATTTGATTCCTATACGACTTTTTCAGTTCAAAAGCAATGCATGAGGGAGGGGGGAGGGGGGGCTCAGCCTCTCTTAAACTGACCTTTGCAATGTGTTTAATAGGAGACTTGCTCAGCATCTGCTCCCAAATGGCAGCGTCAGGCAGACAGTCTGCGCTGTAGTTGTAACCGCTCTCCACCATGCACCTGCACGTATTTACAATGAAGGCATACACACAAAGGATCAGCAGCCACTAGCTTGCAATGGGCTTTCCCCTCACCACACACACACACACACACACACACACACACACACACACACACACACACACACACACACACACACACACACACACACACACACACACACACACACACACACACACACACACACCGCAGTACATGCATAAGCCCAGATGTGCAGAGAAGTATAGAAACCATCCTCACAAAAAAAACAGGTACTACCCCAACTGGGGAATACCAGTTCTGAAGGAAGATGTTTTCTGTAGTGAAACACCTGACATGTAAATTGTGTGTCTTACACAAACATATAATGAATTACCAGTCTGGTATGTCTGTGCTGCCAATCATGGAGGCAAGGTTGGTAACAGGGTTGCGTGCCACACAGGCCTTGTAGAACCCTGGGTACTGGCCAATGAGATGACACGCCAGGAAACCACCGTGGGAGCCCCCAAAAAGAGCGACCTTCTGCTCGTCCAACTCCCCGTCTTTCAGCACGCTCTCCACAGCAAACTGGTGTGAAAATGGAAATGTTTAAACACAGGAAAAAGCCAGCAGCACATGAGTAAAACCAAAACATTTCCATTTAGATGCAGTCTTAAAAAAATGAACATTTATTTTAAATCATCGTATGGTATGATTATGAATCAGTGGAAGTAGAGTCTTACAAAAATTACTTAAAAACATCCATAGAGTTTAAATAATATTAAATAATGCAGAGAGCATTTGAACACCTGTGTTATTGAAAACTTGCGTGACATATTTAACGTGGGTGTTATTAGTAAGTTCTCACATGAACATCTTGTACATCCTGGCTGCCCACGTTGCCAGGTAACGAGAGGACGTTGTCCTGGCCGTAGCCAATGGAGCCTCGGTAGTTCACTGGAAGAAAGCGACAAATATTACACATCTTTTTACCGATATTACAGCAAGACTGGAATATTCATTCCAGTCAATGGAACTATGGTTTGTTACTTTTGAGTATCTAATTTCACAAATAGGAATAAAATTAATTATTATATATACATCTATATATATATATATATATACACTGTAAAAAAAAAAAAAATCTACTCACCAAGTAGCACAGCAAAGCCCATCCTGCATAGCACAGAGGGGGAGAGAAGCCACTCAGCCACGATCACTGAATGAGGACCGCCTGAGTAGGGAAACATCATTCACCATTTATATGAAAAGCTCTTTGTGTACACAATTACAAATGTACAGTTGCCGCAGAACCTCATGTGTAATTACTGAATGTTTAACAAAGATCCTAAAAACCAAAACACAATACAGGGATTAGAAAGGATGAGGACATTCCCCAGTGCATCAAATGAGCTGATGCCTCCGACTGACGCCGACCCACCGTGGGGGATGACGACCAGAGGCAGCTTCGCTCCCTCCTGGGCCTCCTTTGGTTTAATCAGCAAGGCTTCAAAGTCCAAGCCCGCTAAAAAACATCAAAACAAAATGTCTGTAAGCCAGGACATATTCAGTTATGAATGCAATGGTATACATATTCCCTTCAAAAGATAACTCTGGGATGACTCAAACACAGAAAAGTAAAGATCATTCACTGCATTCAGCTCAACTTCTTCCTCAAGGTCCACTTTACTCACACACAGTAATCTTATTTATTACTTAAATGCTGTAGCATTTATATGTGCCGCAAATCTTACGTTTGTATGGACTTATTTACCAGCAATATTGCATTTCTACCATGGCCTGGGTAAGTACTTGATTTGGATTGGCTGGAGTGGTGCTGATTAACTTTCGTTGACGGCACGGCTATGACGTGGTCGTATAAGTAACATCATGGAGTCTCATCACCGCTCCGATCAACGAATGTGCAACATTTCCTCAACCTCACATTAGCTGTCCCGCATCCTGTGAGGATTAATAACTCTGTTAATTTATAACCAAGGACGGATTAACATGACCACGGGCCCTGGACACAAACCAGCCATGGACCCCTACCAACACGCAAATACATGCACTAGCACACCGAATTTGGTCGCATATTATAACTCATGCATTCCACAATCACACACATTATAATGCAGCGCGCAGCCAGGAGAGAGAGAGAGAGAGAGAGAGAGAGAGAGAGAGAGAGAGAGAGAGAGAGAGAGAGAGAGAGAGAGAGAGAGAGAGAGAGAGAGAGAGAGAGAGAGAGAGAGAGAGAGAGAGAGAGAGAGAGAGAGAGAGAGAGAGAGAGAGAGAGAGAGAGACTAACCCCAGCCCCCGGCTGCGGGCATGCATAGTGCCAGCCGCTCGTCTCAACAGCAGAACATGGAATCTGTCAGGTTAATATCATGACTTTAAAAGCACCCAATGACTTCCTTTAACAAATTAACGAGTTAAAAAATGTTGAGATGGACGATATTTGTTGTACCAGGGCAGTATCTTTAGTTCGTTTACGCGTTTATGATATGCCGACCCGCTTAGCACACGTTTCTCCATTTTCACAGTGAAATTGACCGTTGACCAAGCACTACGACATTGACGTCACGTCACGATTTTTTATGTGATGTATTCATTTTGCGAATCAAAAACATTCAAATCCTTTTATGACCAAAGTCTTGGCCATTTGAATTTTTTTAAATTAAAAAAAATAAAATATATATATAATATATATATATATATATATGAAGGGCCCCCCCGTTGGCTAGGCCCTGGACATGTGCCCACTTTGCCCATACGGTAATCCGTCATTGCTTATAACATACTAGCAGTTAACAATATAGCAAAAATAAAAACACCAACAATTAACGTCACAAATGAAAAATCGTCAGTTATGTTCTGTTCCTCTTTAGTTATGTTATGTTCCTCCTTTGGCGTTCTACTGGGCCACATCACATGGAGGTACTAGCTCTCAATTGCATAGGAGATTTGCGAACACAGTTGCTAAATATGAAATAATAGAACAGCGGCCAGCGGTTCCACAGGAGGAGCAGGTTGACTGGCAACCAGTGTTGGATGTTGCTAGTTCAATCCCCAACCGGAGTGTTGCAGTCTCCCTGAGCAAGACACCTAACCCTAAGTGCTACCGACAAGCTCGCTGTTGCCTTGCATGTTTGACACTCCCGTCAGTGAGTGAATGGGTGTAGGATAGGTGAACGTGAGGCAATAATTGTAAAGCGCCTTGAGTCGCCATTGGATAGAAAAGCACTAGATAAATGCATAACATTTACCATTTAACCATTATGTTAAAATCTTGTTTAGATACTATGGGCCCTATCTTGCATCCGGCGCAATGACTTAGTCACTGGCGCATGTGTCGTTGCTAGTTTGCAACTGGCGCAGAGCGTTCTTTTCCCTCCTGCGCCACGCGTCTGTAAATTAGGGAATGATCTTGTGCCCCAAGGGGCGGTTCGGCGAAAGGAGGAGGCGGCGTGTTCTGGCGCAAAAGTTCCCTGGTGCTATTTTGCAGTTTCAGAAACCACTTGTGCCACAAACCAGGAAATACCTGGTTTAAAGTCAGTGGCGCGTTGTTCAGATGCTATTTTAAGGGTGCATGCATAATGTTGCTTGTGCACCTCGCGCATACACTTTGCTTCTCTCATCTACCTAGCCACACATTCTTGGTAAATTATTTGGGAAAGAACAGCTGATACAGCGGTAATAAGTTGTACTTTTAAATCAATGCATCTGCAAACACCGTACAGCAAACACATATTTTCTTGACACAGACATCATGTACATGCCCATAACTTTTAGGATTGATGAGTATTTGATCATGAGAAAACATTGTTTTACCGCGAGTGAGTGTTAAAAAGAATGAATGAATGCGGGCGCACGTGTGTGTATTTGTAAAAGAATTAATGAATGCGGGCGCGCGCGTGTGCGTCCATCTGTTTAAACACACGCAAACTAAACACGTGACGCATAATACAGTCCATGGCAATGTATATTAACAGGGGACACATGCATATTAGGAACACAAGTCGATAACGATAATGCATACAATACTGATAAGAAACGATGTCTATAATGTATTGCGTTTATCATTAAATAGAACCACAGTTACCGCATATCACATGTGTGTTAAGTTTTCTTTGCCAAAATTTATTTGAGGACTCAGTATTTCTGAAGTTGTGGAAGAAAACCTTATTCCATGTGTGAATTAGGCCATATTATTTGGCCATAAACTGAGTCATTTGAAGTTTGAAATTCATGTGCATCTGTCTCATCGGAGACTGCAGACGCGCTGTCAAAATATCAACTCGTCAGATTCAAATGCGCTCATGGCTCTTAAAGGGGATGGGAGCTGGCACTCTTATTGCACGTTACGCCCAAACCACACCTACGGGTAATTAGGCTACTTCAGACCAACCCTTTTAAGATTTGCGCCGGGCGCAAGAGTCATTTTTGTGCCGGTAAACTAGCGACATCGCCATAAAACCGCCCACAAAGCTACATGCGCTTGGCGCTTCTCACTTGCGTTTCAGACCGTTAAAATAGGGCCCTGTGTCTGCGTTCCATATGAATGTTTAATTGATTGCGCTCTATGCATTATATTTATATCGTCTGTTTCCAGGAACACTACAAATAGTGTGAGCTAAAAATAAAAACTTTGAAACTGAATCGCCAACAATGTGAATCAACAATCTTCCATAGCAATGACTAGCAAGGGGCCATGTTATAAGCGGGACATCCCTTAAGTGTCAGACAGGAAAGAGGAAGCACATCACAATGTAGGAAGCATGTCACGTCTAGGTGGCCCACAAAGGACATTTGTGATGGTTAATTCCATTTGGCATATTTGAACTTCAACACCGTTTTCACAATTTCAAGCATGTCCAATCAATTCTGAGAATCAGATGTGGTGTGTCATAGCTAACAAGGCAGCTCCCAGTGTTGTGTCACCATAGCAATGCACGCAGTGATAGACCCTTCACACATTAATATAGAGCGCACAGCGTAATATACTTTGTACACACTAATGTAGAGTCCACACAGTAATATACTGTGTACATACTAATATAGAGTGCACACAGTAATATACTGTGTAGATACTAATATAGAGTGCAAACAGTTATATACTGTGTACACAGTAATATACTGTGTACACACACTAATATAGATTGTACACAGTACAGTATGTCGAGAATTAAATTTCAGGTGCTTCAATCTTTATGGCCTTGAATCTTTTTTGTTAACGCAACGTGCACTTGCAGACCATAAAATTTACTTGAATATATGATATCACTAAAAGGAAGGCCAAACGCTAGAGCTAGGAGTCAATGGCCAGTATGACATGTGACCATTGACCAAAACGTAACTAGCTGCAGTTCCAGGTCAAACATAATGAAAATAATTTCTACTCATTATTTCTTACTTCCCGTATTTTAGTGACTAAAATTATTTGGAAACATCTCTCTCTCCAAATAGTCGTTCAAAAACATGACAAATGGTAATGACCACAAACGAAAAAGAAGAAGTGGGAATTGGGCTCACGGTATTGACTGTTGTCTTGATCTGCGGGAGGGCTGAGGTTGAGGATCTGCCAGTTAATGTCTTTCTGAGGCTGGGATTCCTCCAGAGTAACCCAAGAAATATCCTCTTGGGAGTCCTTGGCTGGCAAGAAACCTACACTCTGAACACAGGAAATGACAAAGCATCTGGTGATCCCCATCACCGTTTAAGAACAACTTGCATGTATAATAATTCATGTGAGAATTACAGGTTTTTGTAATCCAACGTGCACACCCAAACCAATAAACTACACTTACCTTTACACATCTTAAATAAACATGATAACTTATAAAATAGAATTCACTTTAAGAACAGAAACTATTCCTAACTATAGGGTTAAACCTACCAGACTGGGAGGACAGTTTGGCGAGGAGAAGCTGACTACCATCAGATCTCTCACTATGTTCAGGATGCACCAGTTGCTGATGTCAAACTCTGAAGTGCAACATAGAATAGCATGTTAGACCCAGTGCCCCAACATCGCCATGTTTCTCACAAAACACACTGACTTGGCAATCAGGCCACTTTTGAGACAGAAATATGCTATCAGTTAACAGAACTTTGAGTTCCAGGCAGAGTATGATGAGTCAAGCGTCGAAGAGGTGCTAGTTGACTCACTGGCTGTCAGAGAAGTAATGCCCCCTGTGGAGATGTCCACAACAAGCAGGTCCTACAAGGTATACAAAACAAAAACATAACCAACAACAACAGATATGCATGGTTAATTTGCAATTAAAATAACACACGTTTTCTCTTCTCCGAGATTACACTGGTTGCCATTTTACCTTGCGGCTACGCTGGGGACAGGCAATGAGGACGCGCTGACTGTCAGCCGACCAGCACTGTGGAGACAGTTGGGAGCTATATATACCAGTAAAGCCATCTGTAGACAAACAGGTTGTTCAGATAGTCAACAAAATGACAGGACAGGCCGAACCATAAGGTATAAAAGGAGCCTATAACAGCATTGCATGGCTTGTTAAATGTCCCTCACCCTCTCCAGGTCTCTTCACTACATCCACCACCACTGAGGACTTCTTGGTGTACCAGTCATACTGCAAACCAAACAGCACACATGTGGAATGTATTCATATATGGTGGGAAGAAATAATTGTTATGCTACCATTATCCATTTATAAAGACGTTGGTCTATCATCCAATAGGAGATCAGGTGCGTTGCTTCCACAAGGGGGCATGTGTGTCTTACCATACACAACCTGCTGCACTGCATGTGGGGTCCAAAGATGCCACACTCTAAGTAGACGATCCTACACTGGTCTGGACTGAGCCTGGGGGAGCACACTGCACTGTCGCCAGATGACAACTGTTCTGAAGGAGACAATGCACACGCACAGACAGACAGACAGACAGACAGACAGACAGACAGTATGGACAACAGTTCTCAGGCCTATATCAGCATAAAAAGCAGGGCTAACTGAGAAGTGAAATGGAGAAGCACTCACCGCACATCCCACCGGTTAGGTCCACATAAAACAAAGAGGACCTGAGAGTAGAAAGAATGGCACGACAATCAAAACTCAACAGGTTTCATTTTCTACAAAGCCCACAGAAACAACAGCTGCTTTTATCACTGGTATTATAATCATGTGTTCTCACGGTCTGTTGGGACAGTATTTCAGGCCAAGTCTGAAGGGCTCGTGCCGCCAGCCAACAAAGACCACACCAGTATCCCCTGGAGCCCAAAAGGCCTGGGGAAGGAGAAAGGGAGAGTGGGGATGTTGATGTGCACCTTGGTGATTAATATAGAAGCAACATTAAGAATAATATTCCGGACATGCTCTTGGATCAGAACTGTAGCAAGTGAACCTGTCCGGGCGAGATGTCCTCAGGCACACCATCCAGCACAGAGACGTTGTTTCCTTCAATGTCCAACACACAGAGAACAGGGCAGCTCTTGCCAACCAGAGCCTCCCCCCAGTCTTCATAGAAGACAAACTGCTTCCCCTAGAGGAGCAGCAGGGAAAGCACATCCTGAATAAACAGTAATCATGTGATCTAAGAATGAGAAGCTTTTGCCAACCAGCGCCTCCCCCTGTTCTTCATAGAAGACAAACTGCTTCCCCTAGAGGAGCAGCAGGGAAAGCACATCCTGAATAAACAGTAATCATGTGATCTAAGAGTGTCACACTCACCAGACAATGGAGGAAAATGAGGGTGTGGTTTGGACAGCATAACTTGCAAGAGACCCACCTTAGTTTTCTCCTTGGTCTCCAGTTTTGTGCCCATCTCATCCTCCTCCCCTGTAGAGGATGACTCAGGAGACTCTGTCTACAAACACATATTTTCAATAAGGAACAAAGAACAAAGAAAGAATCAATTTTAAATTTAAGAAAACATATGTACTATTGATTTACTCCAGTGGTCATTAATAGCCTGTAATATATAGCTCTAAAATAATATAACATGATACTAATTACTTGTTAAAGTAGTGAATGGTGTACCCCAATGGTGCTTACAGACCTGGAAGAATGATTCAGCCTTGGGCCTCTTCCTTTCTGCCACATAGAGGAGATGGGTCTCGGAGTGAGACCACACCAGGCAACCAAATTGTTCTATGGAGACACATTATGGTAGAGGGGTTACTGAAACGTGAATATACCTTCTGTATGTTCGTTTCTGTAGGTCAGACGAAAATAACATTTAAAAAAAATATAGAAAACAAATGTTTGAAGAGATCTCTTACCATCCCCGTAAACCTTGCCATGTTTTTTCAGTGCAGTCAAGTCAATGCTCTTGGCCTTAATGTTCTTACTCCAGATCTGATAGGGCACATAGTGGCAGAGGGCAGAGGTGATCAACCCCTCTACTTTTGTTTCACATAAAATGAGGTAAAAAATGGGGAAGTACAACTCAGCATCAAAAGATTTTAGAGGGAAAGTTCAATAGAAAGAAAGAGAACGACCAACAGCACACATCTTCTTACCTCCAGAAACTGTTTCTCCTCTCCTTTGACAGAACATTCTCTCACCACTGCCTTCATCTCTCCAGATGGAGAATCTCTACTCAGCACCCTTAGCAGGACAAGCACATTAGAGTTCACATTAAGGTGGAACTGCGGTGTGGGAACTGGTCAATTAGGAATTATGAACTGTAAATATAACATACTCTCCCTTGATTTCAGTGCAGTTTCCTGAAGGTCCAGAGTATACGACCGTCTTTTCATCATGGAAAACAATGTATTGTTTGCAAAACGTAACATTCTCATTCCTCTCCAGGTCACGCTGGCTCCACTCTATAGAAGAACATGCATAACGATGTTAATGTTTACCTAAAATAATATAATAATACGATAATAATGTCCTATACTATTGGTTACATACACAGACATTAAACGTGTACCTGTGTAAATGTTACTGTACTTCCCACCAAACTGGGACGTGATTACAGGTCCCACGTCTGCTCTACTCAGAGCAGGGAACAGGCTGAGCTTTCTGTAGAGATTGCAGATCTCATCTGGGCTGGTTATCACCTGACAACACGCAGCAGAGGAACTCACATGGCGGCTCATTGACAACAAATGCCTTACAAAAAACAATGACCTATTCATAGTGGACTGGGGCACGGAAGTAGGCTAACGATCAAGCTACTCTTTGCTAATAGTTTGTTGTCGATGGCTAGCAAGCCGTTATCGGCTAGCTGAACTAACCAGTAAGGGTTAATGTCATAGAGTTCATATTCACGGTATGTTTTCTTCAGGCTTGACCAGGAACTTCCTGCAGCCGTCCGATCAACACACTTTACGAATTACGTACCTACACATGAGACGCAAACTATTAAGAAGCAAGTTTTACGGGATAGGTCCAATGCCATAAAGTAACAACGTTCGCTCATATTTCGTTCGCTCTCTGAATTTATTCGTTCATGGTCTTCTGAGAGATTACTATTTGTTTATTATCAAATGTCCACATTTAATGACTGAATGAATGAGTACATCCATATGTACTGTCACTTACCTGTGACGCCATGTTGATAGGCAAGTGTTTTGGTTGTAGTGTGTGCAGACGGCTGATATCTACGTGCAGCTATTGTAGTTGTCCACTAGTTGTGCTAGTCGTATTTCTACAGACATAGATATAAGCATCGACTGCTTTGACCGTTATGTCGATACGACAATGTCGCCTCCATATTTGATAGGAAAGACATGCAGCCTGTTTTAAGTATGCGTAAAAGGTGGAGCTACCATTTTTTTTTTAATGAAAAGCACGGTAATGTTAACAAATGAGAACAGATTGACCAATGTTACCCCCCTTTTACTTCTCAGTTGTTTCAAAGGCCAGTCTTGCCCTCTCAAATATGGCGGCGACGTTGACGTACGATTGAAGGCCAATGCGCCGTCAATATACATTTCTATGGCTACGGACATAGCTTTGCCAACATCTAGCGTTTGGCGCACTCTGTTGCTTTTTATTTTATTATCTTTTACTTTTTAATGTTGTCCCCCCCCCCCCGCCACATTAAAATACTTTGTCATGAAGCATCAACATCGGCGATAATTAGGCTGGCACTCCTTTTATAATAATCTTTCTTTATTTGGCTACAGGGTAAACAAGCAGCGGCGCAGCACCAGACTGCGTGTCGGGCGGTGGGTGGGGTCACAAAGAGCCAAGATGGCGGACTTTGAGGAGCCGCTGTCAGATGAGGAGAAGGTTTTAACACTATTTTATTACTCTCTAAACGTGCATTTCGTGCTTAATGTATAGTTTTTATTATAAATAAATGACAGGGGATGTTGTTGGTAGATACTATCCTCTTTAACCTTCGTAGTACTAACATTTGAATGTATTGTTGTCAGCTAGCGTTAGCTCAGCGCTAGCGTTTTCCATCTACAGAATAAAGCATTGAGATGGCTATACGGCTTAATCAAGGAGCTGCTTTCAACACAGCTTCTTAGAATTGAACCCTCTCGTATGCACATGTGTGTCTGCATTATGCCACCCTCGATACAACCTAGTTAAATGCATCGTTAACTTGGAGCCAGCTACCGTTGGCTATAACGCGGTTTAGTGGGTCAAACGGATCGGTTGCAGTTTGAAGGTTTGATCACCAAACTTGGCCTCGGCTCTTGAAACAGCTGACTGTGATACCCAAAGATAGACTTATTACAAGTAGAGATGGAGTGTGAGCTACAGCTCAATTATGTAACACACAGTTGTGCGAGGTCTAAACGACCTTATTTGAAGTCTAACCTACCTTAAACTGTTATTTTTTTCTGTATATGAAGATATCTAGTCTAACCTACACTCACACACTGTCATGTGAAGTCTGTATCAAGATATCTTGTCTAATCTCCCTAAACACAGTTATTTGAAGTCTGAATCAACAGAACTAGTCTCCCTTCACTGACTAGTTGTTGTTGCATACATTTCCAGGAATAGGATGACTTTATTGCTTTTATGATTGGGAGTTAAATGCCAAAACGTGCTGGAAATTATTATTGCAGATTCAGTTATCTTATTTAGTATTCTATATTTCAACTCCTTTTATAGGTCCGAATTGCAGCAAACTTTGTAACTCATGCTCCCCCAGGAGAGTTCAATGAAGTCTTCAATGGTGAGAGCCTACTGTTCCATAATTCATTCATTATTGTCAGAATACTCTCTTTGACTTGTAACAGAAAATGAAAGGGAATGCTTGAGGGTATTTCTTTCTTATGTGTTGACAGATGTCCGGCTTCTCCTCAACAACGACAACCTGCTCAGGGAGGGAGCGTCCCAGTAAGTATTGCTCATTTAGCATTATCTGCCTGGTTGATTTACTCTGTTGGCTTCAGAGCCCTCAGAGTCGATGGGACACATTCTTTTTCATCCTCTCAGTCAGGCCTAATGGACAGTATTCAATTACTATTTCCGCAGCTCCTTTGCCCAGTACAATATGGATCAGTTCACCCCTGCCAAACTAGAGGGCTACGATGAACCGGTAGGTTTCTTCCTTCTAGATAAATCTGTATCCTAGAACGACCGTTCTCAACCTTCTCCTGTCATCTCTTTCAAGGTTCTGATCACCGAACACGGCGACATGGGTCAGGGGCGTTTCTTGGACCCCCGTAACAATCTGTCATTTCGCTTTGACCATCTGAGGAAAGAGGTGAGCGATGTGCAGCCGTGTGAGGACGAGACGGCCTTGAGAAGCTGGAGAGATGCCTGTGATTCAGCCCTGTGTGCCTACGTCAAAGAACACTACCCTAGTGGAGTGTGCACGGTAACTCATGATACACGTTGCACTTCATGCCGTTGGAGATGGGTGGTTGCAATGTCACAAAAGCTGCAGTTGATGGTAAAACCTATGCAATAAAAGCAGGTTGGAAATGTGTTTGTAATTAACACTTATTAATACAATTAATTTCCAAAAGAGATAATGAATCTTGTTGCTCTTTATTCTAAAGTATACTTAAAAATAATAGTGCGTCATTTCCATTGTTCCTATCATTTCAACATTGTATGTAATTCGTAGTGTTCAACTCTATTTAGATTATAGACGATGTTAAAGCCATTATTATTTTTCTTCTCAAGGTGTATGGGAAAACTGTTGATGGCCAGCAAACAATCATTGCTTGCATCGAGGGTCATCAGTTTCAACCTAAGAACTTTTGGTATTGTGTTCTTCCTCTTTATACTGGGCAATTGATATGCATGCAATATAACACTTAACTATATTCACCTTTTGTTCTTCCATTTTATTTGCATGATTACAATCAATGGCGTGTTTAATTAGTGTAAAATAAGAGCTCCTCGCGGATGCTTTTGACACAGGAACGGGCGCTGTAGGTCAGAATGGAAGCTCACCCTCGGTCAGTCCACGGCCCATGTGGTGGGAGTGCTGAAAATTCAGGTAATTTAAACAAACAAACTCTCGCATATTAGTAGTGTTGGCGCTTCAAAATAATGTTGATTTTACCCATTGCAATTGCATCCCCATTGCTGATAATTTTAATCTCCATACTTGTTTTAGTTGAAAATAAATAAATAAAAAGCTGAATCAATTGTTCTCCTCCCCTAGGTACACTACTATGAAGATGGTAATGTGCAGTTGGTTAGCCACAAGGAAGTGGAAGACTCAATCCCTGTTACTGTGAGTTGATGATTCACCCATGCACCTGCAGACACGCATTAGGGATGTGAATAGCTCAAATTTTTCATGGTTGAATAATCGGTGGGTGGTATGAACGACTAATCGATTATTTGATGTGCGCCGACATTCACAAAGGCAGCCATGGATCGTCGGCAAGAAATCACAGTATCTTAAACACAAAAAAACAACTACCTGCTAAGTAGTTCCATTCAAATTGTCTGTTCGACCATCAAAACGAGAACTGGTAAATTGTGAAAAATGCATTAAACTATAATCCGAAAACGCGGTTATATGCTATACCCTATAGTATCTGTGGTATAAAGGCTAAATCGCGGCGGTCTATACTTTCAACAAATGTACATGTTTATAATTCGAAATTTGTCCAAGCCTTTATATTAGACCGATATGTTTTTTTCAGGACCGATACCGATTATTAGTAGTCAAGGGGGCCGATAACCAATATTTTGAGCCGATATTAATTTACAGAAAAAGGGAAAAGATTGGCGTCAAAATTTTGAATAATACAAACACCCACACTTAACTTCATTTATAAACATAAACATTTTCTAATAAACAGCTTATCAGATTTGCAACATAATACAATTTAAACAAATAAATGGCTCACTAAAATTTTCCTGAACTGAACCGAAATATTCATCTTTTACTTATCTTTCTTTTAAGTTCAAACAAAAACAAAAAGTGCAGGGTGCTCTAATGAAGTTAACTGAAAATTTAAATACCGTATTTTCCGCACTATAAGGCGCACTTAAAAGCCGGTAATTTTCTCAAAAAACGACAGTGCGCTTTATAATCCGGAGCGCCTTATATATGGATCAATTCGTGTTTACAAATGAACAAAGTTGTCAGAACGCTTAATAAAGTCTGACTTTGTCTGACTGTTTTGTTGACATTCCCTTTATGGCTGGTTCAGACCACACGACAGATATTCCTCCACTATTAGGAAGGTCACACTATACGATCACAGAGCCAGGAAATCGGGCGGAATACTGGCCACACTACAAGATTTGAGGGTGCGATGCTCTACTTTGTATCATTCACGTTTGCAAGATATTTAAAAAATCTAACGTTTGGAACTGCGTAATTGTGTTTTACTTTTTTGTCATAAAGGTTCCAGTTTTATATCTGCTAAATGCAGCAACTCGTCCTCACAGTTGCGTTGCGCGTGACGAGCTATACAATTAGCACAGCTCCATCTAGTGGATGCATAACGCATCCCCAGTCAAACGTTTGACTGCAGTATCTTCTATGCTATGCGCCTTATAATCCGGTGCGCCCTATTTATGAAAAAAGTTCTAAAATAGGTCATTCATTGAAGGTGCGCCTTATAATCCGGTGCGCGTTATAGTGCGGGAAATACGGTAAATAAATAGTTCCCTAGTTAAACAGCCATTATTGCCCAACAGTTTTCTCTCAGACAGACGGTGCTTTGCTGTCAGTTTCTGCAGCTTCTCATGTGGCTTACACACACACACACACACACACACACACACACACACACACACACACACACACACACACACACACACACACACACACACACACACACACACACACACTATTCTCTAGCCATCCCCTCATCGTGCTTCCCTGCAATAAAACTAGCTGAATTTTACTCTCTTTCTCACACACACACACACACTTCTTACTTTTATCACTGACTATTTCCCTATCAATATTATCAGCAACCTTGTTTCAAGTGATTAAGCCGTTAAAAAACACTAAATAGCCTACAGCATCTTCACTTTAATAATCAGTGTTTATCATAGGAACAGACAGCTGCTGCTAACGTATTGGGCCTCACAGTAACGTTAGTAGTCGTGAGTTGTAGAGTTTCGCTACAGTCTGCTGAGCGTCTAGAGCCAGAGAAGGAGAAAGTGGACCGCTGGGCTAACGTTACGCTAAAAGCTAATCAGCCTTTACCTTAAAGCCTAAGGGCTCGAGGGGCTCCGTGGTTACGCAGTTGGATAGCGCCTTACGCAGTTGTAGAAGTATAACCACCGCTTAACGTGCTTCCCTACAACAAAACTGGACTGAATTGAGTTTATTAAGTTTTGCTCTCACTCACACACAGACTTCTACTATCACAGACTATTTCCATATCGATATTATCAGAAACCTTGTTTCGAGTGATTAACAGGCATGCCTGGACGCCGGACTGCAAGCAGAGCTGCCGCTTATGTTTATATAACGTTAATGGGCTCACAGTAATGTTATTAGTAGTTGTAAGTTGTAGAAGACTGGGATGTTTATTACAATTTCGGGAGTGTCTGCTGCCTTAACTTACCTCAAAACCAAACCAGACAAAACCTTTTCTCCTCTCTGCCGTGTGTGTGAGCACTGTGCATGCACAGCTTTCACTGCTGATTGGCTGTTACCCATCGTGGCTATGCGTGTAACCAGAGCGTGTAACCAATCAGATGGTGCTGTGGGTGGTACAATTCTGGAGACAGCAGACAGAGAGGCGCTGCTGCATTAGAGCCAAAATAACCCAGTTTTAAATTGATCTCTTATCGGCCGTCGGATCAAAAAAAAAAGGCAGATGCCGATATGGGTCAAAATGCCAAATATCGGCGCCGATAATCGGCCCGGCCTAAAATCCGTCGATCCCTGCTTTATACCACAGATACTCTAGGGTCTATAGCATATAACCGCGTTGTCTGATTACAGTTTAATTCATTGTTCACAATTTACCAGCTCTCGTTTTGAAGAATAATCACGGCCCATTCGTTTCAATGGGAATCAGGACGGTCTATACTTTCAACATTAAGTGTACATATTTATAATTCGAACTTCGTCCCAGCCTTTATACCACCAGGGTCCATAGCATATAACTGCGTTTTCTGATTACAGTTGAATGTAACAGTAAACTGAAAACATTGCTTATTAACACCGCAACTGCAAATTAACCAAACAGAGATAATTTTTCTTTTTGTGATCATTCTGCGTGTGCATCCGCTGTGTTGATAAACAAATAATCCCCCTATAAATGAATGGTCTTGATTTATTTTCTATGGCAAGTGACCATGGTATAAGCAGGATAATGCCCCTGGACACCTGTCCAACATTATTTCTGTCCGTTAATTCTTGTTTATTTGAATGGGAAAAAATGGTAACGGTCCAAATGTTAAAAATCGACTATGAACCAAGGGAACGAATAATCGAGTATTCTGACCCGTCCCTAACACGCATATGGAATGGATTTTTATTTAGTAATGAATTATGGTTAATGTTTTGTGGGCTCTAACGCTTTCTTGAATTCCTCTGTTGGTGTGATATTATGTTTTTTTTCACATTTAAGAATGAAAACCAGACCGCTAAGGAATTTGTTGACATCATTGAGAATGCTGAAAATGATTACCAGGTGAGTGCACCAAGCACATTTGAAGAATTCCTTCGGGTTTTTCATTCTTTACTACTGTATTGGCATTCTGTGTAGGTGCTCCTCTTTTCTATCTGTGCCGTTATCATAAAGGCTGTCAGTGGGGCAAAACTAAGTCCAGAATGACATTGCACATTGGCTGTGTCTTCTCAAAAGCCTGGTGTTGTCAGACCAAAAGAGAAGCAGAATGCATTGGTCATGAAACTATTGTGAAGGGGCTTTTTCATTTATCTGGGGACTGGTGATGACTAAAATTGGACGCATACAGAACTTGAATTTGATAGTCGACCGTGCTTGCATGAAATATCATCTGTGCTACTTATAAAGACCTTGTATTACCGTCTCATCCTGCCTCCAGACCGCGATCAGCGAGAATTACCAAACCATGTCGGACACCACCTTCAAGGCCCTGCGCCGCCAGCTGCCGGTCACGCGCACCAAAATCGACTGGAACAAGATCCTGAGCTACAAGATCGGCAAGGAGATGCAGAACGCTTAGCGCAGTGAAGGCAGGCTCTGGCCCGAGAGATGGGACACTCTCCTGGGCCACAACGCATCTAGATATGTTCAAGGACTAACCAAAGCAAATATACATCAGTATGGGGCAAGGAATACAAGAAAAACACCCAAAAAAAATCAATGATAATCACAAGATTTTCAGACTGTTTGGCACAGGTATCCATCTATTGTAAGGGAACTGTGGTTTTGGATAACATCAGTGTTTTTGGACATGGTTCTGTGCATCTACGTGGAAGGGGAGACGACTAGAGTCAGCGTAAAGGGAGTGGCTCGGGACTGCTACATAAAAAAATAAAGATGATTCTCTGGTTGAAGGGAATCAGAATAATCTGCCAAGAATTAGATAGTCAACAGTTGCTCATGTTACAAAAGCATTATTAGAAAGTATCTTACAGGGCAGCTGTTAATTGTAAGCACAAACTCCTGTTACCACAGTTTGTTATTTTGAACAGGACTTATTATCAAAGTGTATTTATTATTGGAAAAACCAACTGAGGAATGGGAAAGCTTGTTTGACATGGAAATTTGAAACTCTCTGCGAGCATCTCAACCTGTCCTAAACCTCCTATCATAGCATAATGGAGATGAATCAGTTAGACAGTGTTGATCAAATTGACTCTTTTCTGGAATTTTCTTTCATCTGTAGCAGGCAGACCTTTAGCGAAGCTCTCTCCCTGCACAGCAGGGTCAGTGTTTGTTGGCATCCGCGGGGGCAGAGGAAGGGTTTTTACATGTGTTGTGTTTCTTACTTCTCTGCTCTATGCATTTTCCATCCACGGCCTGCAAGCACTGTGAGGGCAGAAGTACAGTGAAGGCTCCTCTGCCTCAAATCCACCATCCATGTGCTTCTCTCTCTCTCTCATACCTTGGCAGTGTAACCTTTATTGCTGCAAAGCTTTTCCTTTGTTGAAGGGAAACATTTACCAAGATTTATTTGCCAAAATCTCTTTCCTATGGTAAAGAACTCCATAATCCCTCCCATGTATGCAAATCTATATTTTAATACACTAGCTTCCGTTTTGAGTCTTAAAATATCCCACTGCAAACTGTGTTTAACCAATAAGCATTTCTTGTGTAAATCTATGCCAAGTGAACATGCAGTTTTACCATGTATGGTGAAAGGCCAGATCAACGGTTAAAAAATGTGTTACATTTTAGCTCTATATGCTGTGTTCAACCCTCACACTATATAGTAAGCTGTGTGCCGAGCAGTCACAAAGTTAAATACTGTACCTCCCCATTCTGTTCAGCAAATAAATGGATTGATCAAGATGGGCTGTACTCGATAGTCATTTTCTGTTTAACATTTACTTCATCACAGGTTGACATACTCTCAAGCAGAGGATATTATGCTTATATCTGTTTAGATTTTTCTGATACATAATATGCATCACAGAGTAGTCACTGATCTTTTTTGTCATACCAACATAAAGTATTACAGTTCATCACAATTGATGTTCAGATTAATGGACAATAGTATTTTACATATTTTATTTAATTATAGCAAATTGAACAATAGATTAAAGAAGTGTTTGAAATAGACAATTGTCGAGGTGGTGTTTGATAGAAACTACAGAAATCTGTGGATTATCCAAACAGTATATAAAAGGGGGTTGGTCCCTTTTGGTTTAAAGGAAGAACAATATCCCTGAATACCAAAATTACTATTTACATTACATTTAAAAGCATAGTGCAAAGTGTTCTTAATAAAAGATTCAGTGTATTCATGACTAATGCGGTTGAAATTAAATGGGGCATACACATGAGTTCATGCCATTAATTACATTAAGAGAATTCTGTGAACTAAATTATTTACAGGAAAGTGTTCATAATCTTGTGTTGTAATGACCCATTTCCGAAAACTTGCATCAGGGTCATTACAATAAACAACAAAATCTAAGTTACATGTCAGTAGTAACTTAAAAGCAGTAGTTAGGTAGTATAAAAAAATATGAGCTAACGTAGGCTACACCTACAGCACATTTCCTATGCTCATCTTTAATTGTACAGTGAACACTAAAAAGATTCTGAATAAGAACGATGTCAATAAGAACCACAATTACTAATAAAGCCAGATCGATTTAGAAATCCAGTTTAAGATTCCTGCAGGCTTTAGGCTTGATCATACAGTTAATAAACACTTCAATTTCATAGGGTTGATATGTTGAGCAACAAATATATTGCAAGGTTTGATAAAATAAACATAAATCAAAGTATGCAATCACATTGTCATAAAATAATCCAGAAAATAACTAATTTGAAGCAGTATAAAAAGCACTTTTTCGATTCTTAAGTAAACCAAAACAACGTATAGCAGAAAGTATAGCATAAAAATCCAATCCAAATTCAAACCGACCAAATTAAGTTGAGTTGCTTACGTAGAAGACCATCAGTGTAAAGGCTCAGCTTTGGTTCCACGTCGACGCAACACAATGACAGACACTTCACACAGACACTTCGACGCAGTCGTGACCCTGTTTTGGTTCTGCGTCGGGTTTTAGTGAGCGGACTAATCACAACCCTTTCTGCTGCATCGCCTCGACGCAAGGTTTCAATTTTTGGGAGGCGCACGTCAGGCCCTTGCTGTGTACGCAGGGAGGGTCCGCAAGGACGTAATGGGTCCTTACACTCCCTTGCGTTGCGTCGACGTGGAACCATAACTAAGCCTTAACTTAAAGAACCATAAAAAAACAAACAAACAAACAAACCTTTTAGTAGATGAATAGGTTCCTTTACGGACTTGACTCGGGTCATAATCACACTGAACAAGTGCCTGTTGGCCTTAAAGGCACAGTGCCTCAGCTGCTGGACGAACACACCAAGTCCGGCTCTTTGGATCCTTCCGGCCCGTTGCCGTTCGGCCCACAGTTACCCGTCAGCTCTGGGAAGACGCTGCCCCGGGCACAGGGGCCGGGGGAGCCGGGGGTCGGACTCATTCCCGGCCTCTTGGGGGGGATGGGCGGCGGGTAAGTCCTCTCCGAGCGAGGGGTGAGGGGCGAGCGGATCCCCGGGGACAGGGGCCCCGACGACGGGGACCGCCCCCCGCTGGGCGAGCTCGCCAGGTTGCGGTAGTCCGTCCCGAACGGGGAGCTGCTGATCGGGGCCAGCTTGACCCCGGCCTGCTGGCTGGTGAAGCGGGACAGCACCTGGGTGACGGTGTTGCGCGCCAGCTGCTTGGCGCTGCTGTTCTCCGGCGGGGGCGGGACGGGCGTGGTGGTCGGCGACAGGTCCCGGGGAGACAGCGGGGCGGAGCCGCTCAGCTGCTGCTGCTGCTCCAGCTCCGCCTGGCTCTGGAACTTGTGCCGGGCCGCCTGGAAGCGCTGGGTGACGCTGGCCTGGTAGGGGGACTGGTGCGGGGGCTGGTGGAAGCCCGGGCTGCCCAGACGCTTGGCCAGCACGGGGGAGGATACGGGGGAGGAGGAGAGAGAGGAGGACGCCGTGCTGGAGGGCGAGTGTGGGACGAGGTGAGGCGAAGGGGGGAGGGGCGAGTGTGGAACGCCGTTGTCCACCGCCGCTCCGTTCTCCGACGGTTTCCCCTCCGGGGGACACTCTGCGCCTTTCGGGGCGCGGTGTCCGTTGACCTTTGACACCTGGTCGGTTTGGGAAGAGACGCTCCGCTCTCCGTCGGGCTCCGTCTGAACGGCGGCGCAGACCGCCGGTGCCTTGGGCACAGACTGCTCGATCCCCCCGGCGGCCTCCCTCCCGTCCCCGTCCCCCTCGTCGCCTCCCTCTCCTCCCTCTCCTCCGCCGCCGCCGCCCCGCTCGTCCAGGCGCCTCCTCAGCTCCTCCAGCTGTCTCTCCAGCTCGCCGCTCCTCTCCTCCTCCCTCCGCAGCGCCGCCGCCGCCTGCTCCCGCTCTGCGTCGCAGCGGGCCGTCTCGCTCTCGGCCCGGGCCTCCAGCCGGGCGGCCCGGGCCCGCTCGCCCTCCAGTGCGGCCCGGAGGCCCTCCAGCGCCCCGCTCTCCTCCTGGAGCCGGGCGTGCAGCTCCGCCGCCCGCTGCGCCTCCTCCTGCGCCTGGCCGCTGGCCTTCTGCAGCTCGGCGCTCAGGGCGGCCGAGAGCTGCCGCTCCTGGGACAGGGACTCCTCGGCCCAGCCGGCCGCCGCCGCCCGCTCCCTCTCCAGGCTGTGCACCGTGGCGCGCTCCGCCTCCAGCTGGAGGAGGACAGACAGAAGGCGTCAGGGACGAGGGCGCCGGTGGTTGTATGTGTAGCGTAACCGTCGTAGGGCTCATAGTTAACCATGATGATTAAGCAGAATAAACGGGTTCAAAGTGGCAATTTATCAATTACGTACCACAGGGGGGCGACAGAGCCCTTATTTACAATGCCTGATAGGCGGTGATCATACTTGGATTAATATTTGACACAAATTATTGCGTGGAGTCGAGATGGTTTGTATATAGTGTGTATATGGGTGCCAAAATCTAGCCCTGAAAAGAGTCTTGGCTGAAAACAAGACTTTTGTTCAAGGTTCTTTTTAAGGCGGTGTTCTTTCTGTCTTGGACACACCCAAATGTAGCTGATGCCAGCCTGGACTCAAACAGGTTGTTGTTGCGTAAGCCTGTGTGATTACTTTTAGCACCCGGTGAGTTAGTAGCTCTAAAAATTCTGATGAGGTAGCAAAACATGTAGTACAAAAGATCTGGATGTGATGAATGACTAAACAGAACCCACTGCTGCCTTAATGTGCAATAAAAGAAACACGAGGCAGGAAGGCTGGAAGACTCTTTTTTAGAAGAACAGGGACCTTCAGGAAGTCATGTGTGGGACAGTAAGGGTGTGTGTGTGTGTGTTGGTCATTATCCAAGGCTTTCCTGTGTCCATTAAACCCTATAGCTGCTGGTCAAGTGAACAATGGTGTCTTCCCCTTCTGTTTCCTTTGGAAGTGGGGTTGCATGTTGAAATTGGGATTGCATGTTACTGTGTGGGTGTCTGTGTGTGTGTGTGTGTTAATTTTTGTGAATGTGTGTGTGTGTGTGCGTGTACATGCGTGTCTTTTTATGTGTGTCTGTGTGCGTGTGTGTGTTTGTGTGTGAGCCGCGTTTGAGCGATCCGAGCCAGATCCATCCTGCTGACTTCGACAAAGAGGTCCAGTATGTTGCTCTGTTCAGCAACTGGGTCTTAAATCAAATTAAAGCAGCAATGTGTGAAAGGGGAACAGGGAAGACAGGTGGTGGCGGGACACAGAACCGGACTACAAAGGACCACAGGGGCCCCAAGTCTATTCCACACAGATGTGCGCCTCTGCCAGCGAGAATGTTGTTGTTTTTCACCTCATCTCCTACTTTTTACGATTTGCGTATCTGTCAACTCCCGCTGTCGATTCCATCCTGCATTGATTTTTCACAAACACACGCACCTGCTGAAGCAGCTTGTCTCGCTCACTCTGCAACACGGCGCCGACATCATCACTCTGTGCCAAGTCATGGGCATGTCGACGCTTCTCGCCCTCCAGGTCTGATATCACCTGTTAGTCACACCGACCAATCAATCAATCACATGAAAGAGATTCACTTTTCACGACACACTTTTTTTCATGAACCAGTGCAGCCTGCTTTACACCTCGGCCTGCTTGACGCATAACGAGGTTATGCGTTCTCACAGGGCCGACTGGAACAACAAGCCAACGCTTCTCTTCAACACACCGGAAGCTTTGGCTCAATGAAGCTCTGTTTCCCCGTCCTCAGCCTTGTGGCCTATTTCCCAGAGATAGGCATGTGTGGACATTGTCTGATGTGTAAACAATATGACCGCGGCTTACAAAGAAGCGCACGCAAACGCATGTTGAACAGATCCTCGGGACGGGAGGACACAAAGAGCTGGGCCGGGCCCTGGGTGGTTGGGCGCCACTGTCTCTCTCGTGTAACGAATAAGTAGGGGGTGTGCCTCTGTACTCCAATGCGTTTTAATCATCTAACCTTTCCCTTGTTCCCTCCTCCCATTATGCCCGCCCCCCACTATAAAGCCATAACGTCTGGCTGCAGGGCTAGCGGGTGCTGCAATTAAAAACAAATGAGGCGGATCAATACGTCGATGTGTTTTACCCTCCGGTGCCGCATCTCCGCCGCAGCCAGCTGCCCCATCATCCTCTCCTGCATCCTCTTGCAGTGCGCCATGACCAGCTTGAGCACGGCCCGAGGGTTGGGGCCCACCGCCCCCGCCCGGGGCCGCCCGTGCCGCCCGTGGGGTTGGGTCTGGGCCTCCTGGCGCTCCACCCCCTCGTTGTCCCTCTGCAGGGCCAGGAAGGGGTCGCTGAGGTCGTACTGGCCGTAGCGCTCCTGGATGAACGAGTCCCTGTGCTGGGCCTGAAACGCGCACACACGGTCCCAAAAGGTTTGCCACGCATCGTCGTTGATTTTTGGAGGACGGACAGGCCGACAGAGAAAGACAAACAGACAGATGGCTAGGCAGGCAGAGAGCCAGACAGACGGACAGGCAGACTGACAGGCATAAAGACATACATTAAGACTAGCTCGGGGCTGGTGCTAAAGGAGGAAGCGATTGTCAGCTAGGGTTTGGGTGGAGGCTCTTTCTGTCCCGCGGGGAGAACAGGAGGAGCGCTCCTCTGGGAGCATGTAGAATCTTGACCATTTAACTGCAGGTGTGTTTGGGTAGCAGTGGGTGTGGATTTCCACAGATACTTGATGAGGTTCACTTTTCACACCGTTTTAAAAAATGTTTTAAAATTGCAAAATCCCAACCATAAAAAACAACAAACTGAAAAACAGAGAAAAACAATATATATTAGCACTCTGAAACATAGATGGATTCATATATGGTAGCATTTTGTGTGTGTGTGTGTGTGTGTGTGTGTGTGTGTGTGTGTTTGCGCGCGGCGTGTGTACATGCGCGTGCGTGTCTGTGCGTATGTGTGTGCGCGTGATAAAGACATTGTCAGTGCAAGCACAAGCAGATGGTTTCCTTGCATCCTAAACACAAACATGTGACCCCAGGTCGTCCAACCCCCGCTAGGGGCAGATGTTCTCCCTTCTCTGGGGATACAACAGGGGGATATACAAGGCTTTTGAGGCACAGGCACGCACACACACACACACACACACACACACACACACACACACACACACACACACACACACACACACACACACACACACAAAGAATCCGCAATGCTGGAATGATGCAAATAAATCCCTTTTTTAAGGGTTTTAAGGGTGTTGACTTCAAAGACACCTTTGCTGCCTCCGTTGCGAACTTCCCAAAAGTTTTACCCAGGTTTGTTGAGGCCCATTTGTAAAGGAATGAGGAAAACTGGAAGGAAACACGATAGGACCGAGCTGACCCTTGCCTTGCGGCTGGGATCTGTCAGCAGCGGATCTCATATGCTCCGTGATGGACGTGCAGGCCTGAGGAATGCACATGCTCAGCTGGCTTACACTGTGTCGGCCTGGCTACCATGGAGGTAGATGGCCGTGGAGATGTGAATAGGAGAAGTGAACGGGCTGCCAAGACACCTTGCACGGGGCACTGCTTTTCTACCGCCACACATCATCACCTTCATCAGCCTCATCATCACCACTGTCTCCTCATCATCAACATCATCATCATCACCACCACCACCACCACCACCATCAACATCACCATCATTTCATCATCATCACCCCGATGATCACCATCACCCTCCTCATCATCATCCTCATCACCACCACCATCCCGATCGCCAACATTATCCCCATCATAATCAAATCATCATCATATTCATCATCCCCATTGTCCTAATTTCTCAGAGAAATGTAACTCATCTTACACTCACTTTCTGTCTAGGCTACACATAAATATGCGTGCAATTTGCATTTTTATGGAAAAATTATGAATACCGTGCAGACACACACACATACACACACACACACACACACAGTCTCTTGGGGCATTATTATGGAGCCATACAATCGAGTCTCTCCTTGCACTGAACAAAGGAGCTGGCCCTGTGAGTGAGGAGATTACAGGACACGGCCTCCATTCCTTAGGCCTCTTGCATTGTCTGCATGCCTGACCCAGTGTGAGAGCGAGCACTGGTCTGTGTTTGTGTGCGTTAGTCTTTCTCCTTAGGTCCCTTTTTGTTCCTAAAGACAGGGTGTATGGGTAGGTGAAAGCCTGTTGTGAGGATACATTATTCTGTGTGTGTTTTGGTGCTTGTGGGTGTGTGTGTTTAAGGCCTTGACTCTGGAAATCGGGACATTTTGTTTTGGTTTTCAGGTTCAATGAATGGCTGCATGGCGATTTTAATAAGAGGTTAAACGGACCAAAGCGGCCGGAGAGAAAGACCTGTCCAGTGTGTGTGTGTGTGTGTGTGTGTGTGTGTGTGTGTGTGTGTGTGTGTGTGTGTGTGTGTGTGTGTGTGTGTGTGTGTGTGTGTGTTTCTTGCAGCTAAGGTTGGGTCCCACAGTCTCCTGGGCCTAGCTCTGGTTCTAATGACAGAGTGTGCAGTCCTCTAAAAAAAGGCACAGCGAACACATCCTCTCTGGAAGGCTCCCCCATCCTCTCGTCAACGGATGACTGATTACTGTGCAACATATGCAGTCAGCAAATAAACCAGCACAGATATGTATTTATCCTGTATAACCCAGGGTAGGCAGATTCAAAGGCTCCTTTGCATTTTAACCAAGAGACCTTCCCGAATTTGTTTTCCAATAAATTGTGTTTTGTTGTCACTGTGTTGTGTATATTTTCCTGAAACGTTTTCTATTTCTTTCAGCCAAATCAGTGGGCCCCCAGAGGCCGCCTAAGATCATTTGTTTAGTCAAAGTGCTTTTTTACTCCATTTTAGCTTTAGTCTGGGGGACAGAATGAGTCAGTCAGTAAAACCCATTCAAAGAGATTTGTTCGATTTAGCCACCATGTCCGGTCTTGTCCTCCTCTGTCTGTGTCTGTGTGTCTCTGTGTGTGTGTGTGTGTGTGTGTGTGTGTGTGTGTGTGTGTGTGTGTGTGTGTGTGTGTGTGTGGGGGGGGGGGGTTGGTTACCTTAGTGTGATTCTGAAAAGGGCCAGCAAGTTATCTTGTTACACAAGTCATTTTCCCAGACTAATCAATATTGTTTGGATAGAAAAGGGTAGATAACATAAAAACATCATAAATGGACCGATTGATTTGTGTGTGAGTGTGCTGTGTGAACGAGAGAATGAAAGAGAGACACACAAAGAGACAGAGAGAGAGAGAGGGAGAGACACAGAGACTCTGGTGTGTCCCTCCACACTCTCCTTGAACGTAGGGTATTTGGCATGAACAGCTGGCTCAGGGGTACGTGGGAACAGTCTGCAGCCCTAGTGAACTAATCCACCTCTGGGTAGAGAGTACACAGAGGCAGAGACTGGTCCACATGACCAGGCCTGTCAGATCTGAAAATGCTTCTTTCTACTGAACCAGGCCTGATTGTGTTACACACATCTTCCCCACATCCACAGGTGAGGAAATTAAATGACCATTTTTCAAGTTACAATGCTCAGTCAAAGTTTAAAACACATAAGAAAGTTCTTTGTAGCAACAATTATAGGCCTTTTCTAGTTCAGGAAGAACTTGTGTGGGCTTAAGGTGACCTGCCCATCTCTTCAGCTTTCACCATTATTCAATTAGTTGTGCAAATAGAAAGGAAGGCAGTCCAGTTAATACTCAGTATTATTATTTAGCCATTTAGCAGATGCTTTAATCCAAAGCGAATACATTGTTTACAGAATCATGTCATTAATGAGCAACTGGGTTTTGGCTTCTTGTTCAAGGATTCCTACTACGAAACCGGGGATGGAACCTAGTACCTTTTGGCTGAGAGTCGACCCCTTTAGCCCCTATGTTATCCTTCCCCCCAGGTACCATTCATGCCCAGATGTTTGCCCCTCTCTTCCTATCTGTCTGTAGGGTGTCTAAGCTCTGAGAGTTGAATAGTGCAATAATACTCCAGGCAATGCGTGGTGCCTAGGGTGATGCCCATGACTCCCAAGCAGTTTCCTGTTTACAGGAAGCTGCCATGACTGAAAAGAGTTTCCTATCAGCCAGATTCCATTCAGCAGAAGGGGTAGAACCAGTTCTATGCAGTTTGAGTAGTTTCCTGACCCAGAGAACAAGGGGCCATAGTGATAAACCGAAAGTGAAACGTTACCAAAAATAAAAAAGTAGAACACAAAATGTGCACTTTCCGAGAATTGTACATAGAGCCACGCCCCCTTGCCAAATAAACTCACCAAGATCTCACGCTAATCTTGCCCTGGCATTTCCTGCCAGTAACAACAAAACCCTAGTCATCTGCTACTTATTTCAAAAGGCAAGCCCTACATGGCGGCTAATACCGTACTTGTCACTCCACTATAAAAGCTTCCCCAACAGAACCAATTGAAGCCACCCATTCCTTAGCACTGTCTTGGCTAAGTTTAGGAATTGACATGTCTGCAGTCTGCGCACTATGGGGACCTGAGAACTGGAAGGACACAATCCCAATGATTAGCCCCATGACCACTGTAAGAGAGTCTGGGGAGGGTGTGGTCACAACCTCCTCATGAAGAATGTACTCATGACAACGGAAATTGTACGGTACCTTGTTGTCTTAAGATCCTCATCAGGCACTACCTCACAGGACTTTAATTACATGAATATATAATTTTTTTTTTTCCTTTGGCGGCCCCCGTCAAATTTTAGGTTCCTAAATTGGCCCTCAGCTGTCAAAACTTTGAGAACCCCTGCACAGCAAGTTAAGAGCTTGCCATCGGCGTTGGAGTAACGAATATGTATTAAACAGTATGACGAGTTGTAACTGAAGATACATAAGTAAATTGCACAGAGAAATCATTCATTCACCTGCCATATTTGTTAAGATGAGCGTCTCAGTCTCGAGCGCAAGCTTGTCTCAGTGTCATGGCAGTGTCATGGCAACCGAGCGTCATCGTCTCGGAAGCCTTCGTCTACCGCTGATCACACTACAACGCAAACCCGAGTTTTCACATTTATCCACCTCAGCCTCGTTTTCAGTGTCGGAATTCACCGTTCTAATGCGGATGGAAGGGCTAAAGGGATAAATATCAATGTGTTTGCAGATTTACCTAGGTTAGTGTGGACAGGGCCTAAAAGCGCAGTGTAACCATGAACATTGACTTTGGATAGGACTATTGGTTGCAAGGATTGTGTGGAATGATTTCACAATCATTCAAACTAAAATCTAAGGATGGATTTCTATGTAGCTTCAGCATATGTCCAGGAAAACACAAGCTTTATATTGTAAACATTGTAAAATATTGCCGCAAGAGGGTTTGCGTTTGTGTGAATGGGCACCTTAGGCTCTTAGGTTACTGACCACTTCCTAAATTGCACAAGCGTGACAGAGGGGGTAGAGATAAGGAGTCAGTAAGTATACATCAATGTTCTCAGCTTACTGTCAGAGCAGCGGCCACCACACCCTAAGCCATGACGCCGCATAGATAAGAGGACAGACACCAAAGACTTACCGGTCCATCCTAGGGCAGTACCTTCCAAGCAATGCTAAATGCAAACAGTAACCACTAGCGTGTCTGTTAGCGTGGCTGTGTTAGAATGACGGGTGTCATACTAATGGTAACCATGCTTACTGTTAGCGTGACCGGTGCTTAGAATAACCACGCTTACAGATTGTTAGCCTGGCGAGTGGCGTACTAATGATAACCATGCTTACTGTTAGCGTGGTGGGTGCTAGGAGTAACCACGCCTACTGATTGTTAACCTGGCGCTGTTAGCATGGCAGGTGCTAAAGGTAACCACGGTACTGTAAGCATGGCCGCTGCTAACTGTAGCCATGTTTGTTAACATGGCGGGTGACCTGTTAACGGTTACAATGCTTGTGTAAGCATGGCGGGTGCTAACAATTACCAATTACCATGCTGACTTGCATTGCAAGTGCTCAAAGTGCTTACTTCTAGCATCACGGCATGGAACATTAAAATGTAGGCTGTAGGTAAGGTCTGAGAGTTGTGAAGAGAGAGAACACGAAAGAGCAGTGAGGATTTTGAAGCTAACCTAAAGAACGAGCCCTTCCTCTCTTCCCCCTCCCTCCCTACGTCTCTCATCCGTTGATAAGGGTTGTGTTTCATGCACCAGAGGTGGACAAGCAGGATGGATTCCCCAAGCTAATCAGGGGAGATGATTTGTAAGAAATGAGCCGGGAGCAGTCTAAAATGTAAATTGGCTCATAATAGACTGGATAAAAATGGCTAATACAAAGACAGGTGCAGGCCACCCGAACAGATATAATCACAGTGCATATCACTCACTGATAACTGATGGCAGGCTATGTAATTTCCTCCGGCACCTTAATGCAGGCACTCTTGTTAGCCAGTAAGAACAACCATGTATTACAGCAGTTCCATTTTTAACAGCATTAATATCAGCAGTGATTTATTAGCAATAACATTTGGATAGGATGGTGCTGAAATGCAGATAAGGATCTGGTAATTATAATTATTACAAAGGAAAATATATATGGTATATCACCAATGTGACAGTCAAATATAAACATTGTCAGTGAGTTGAATTTATTACATATAATTAAAGTGTTATCTTTGCTGAAGGATCAAAGATTGTGGAAAAGGCATTGTCCTGGTTTCACCTGACTTCAATCATTCAAGTGCTTTATTTGCTCGGCGCAAATTTTTGCTCAGCAGTTTAGGGGCGGAGCTTCCGGCAGTCTCAGGCCTGACCTTAAAATCCCTAGCCAATCTCAGAGGAGTGGTCCCTTACTCCGCTAGAATAAGACCCCAGAATCCCTAGCCAGCATCACAGAGGTGTGGTCCCTTACTCGGCCAGAATAAACATTGCACCATGTGACGTGTTGTGGTGCAGTGTGTCTGACCATGATGGATGTGTGTGTGTGTGGTGTGTGCTCCCTGATCGAAAGCTAAAGGTCAACCTTGGATCTTGTGGTTGCTGATGCTTCAGGGTGTGTATGGGACAGCGTTGTGTTACAGACTGAATGTGTCTGCAGTGCTAACTTACTACACGGACGATGAAATGCTCAAATTATATTTGCAGATCGGGACTATATATCGCCATACTTGGCCAATACTGCTGTCATAGCAGCACAAATATGCAATCTTATCTGCACAAAACACTGCTCAAGCTATTGTTTATGGAGTATGGAAACATGCCAGCAGGTTAAAAATAGATTGAACCATTGAGTGTTACATCAGATGTAAAAGTGAAGCAGGCGTTCCACATTTCAACCACATAGTGCAAAAGCATGTTCCTCGGTTGTTAACTACACTTGACTCAGAAGTATGTTTGAGAGCAACCTATCAATTTATTTCCCCACTTCACAATCATTGCTCAGTGCCAAGCTCGAATTGACAAGGCTTTCTATTCCCGAGTGAGAGAAGAACATCATACAACTGATAAATAAAAAGTGAGAGCGTATACCACCTCAATCCTTATTATTTTATCATCTCTATCATTCACACATGATTCTAGGGGTTTGGTGAATTATAAAGGCAAAAGTATAGTCACTTCTATTTAAAGAATCATGACAAGTATCGATGACCAGCACAATTATGAACCAGAAGGTGGGGATCTATTGTTTATAGATATTGTAGCAGTACGCCACACACACACACACACACTAACACACACACACACACACACACACACACACACACACACACACACACACACACACACCCACGATAGGAATACGTTGGAATGCTGCACCTGTATGAGGTCATTCTCAGGAATATCCCCTGCGGTGATTGCGGCTATCTGATACCCAACGGACGACTATTTGCGTAGTAAGGACACAATGGCATCATATAGTTGAGGAGACGTCTGCCCTTAGTCGTTACCATCTAATAAGTAACCAGACATTGTGAAAAGGGATTGGTCAGTGTGCACTGGAGGTGCCATGCCGCCGAGGAGCCTTGGTCCAGAGACCGTTTCCACATGGCTGAATGGGGTCGTCCCTAGCAACCTCTAGGCATCCAAAGTGCATTGCCCTGGGAGGATACAGTATGTGTAACAAAACATGTTTTGCTCAGGGATCTCGGGGGTTGTTTATCCACACATCTGTTCTATTCCAATTCAACCACTTACTTGGCAATTTTTTTCAGGTGTTATGTTTAAAACAACGTCACCTGTTAAAGGGCTGTGTCCAAATGAGTGCCAGTTTAGATGTGACCAGAATAGGTTCATTCAAATGTAACCAATGTTCTCTACACGTGACATGTCGATCCCATGCCAGCTGCTTCTTGATAAATGGTTCTCCCCAGGAGTTTAATTATATGTGGAGGAGGGGCATGGGAAGAAAAAGGTCTCCTTTTTTAAGCCATTCACATTGGTTGAGGACGATAAAAATAAAATTGGTAATAAGAGAAAGTACAGCTGGAGCAAAAGAACAGCAGTGTGTGGCATAGCAAGGCAAGAATAGAGGAGCAAAGCAGTAAGTAAGTAAAGACTGTGGAGGGCAACTAAATACACGACTAGGATCACAGCATGTCTCAAATGTCATATTGAGATTATTTAAGTAGATATTACAATGGAAGAATTAATGATTAAAGCTTCAAACAAAAATGGCATCATGGGAGGGCACCGCCTCTCCCTATTAGAGGAAAATCAGCGGCAGTAATCAACCAGTCCCCCGGCCAAGTGGGGGTAGGGGAAGTTAGTGATTGGGGTTTAAAAGTCTGTACATCCACTTCCCTGTAAACATTGTGTGTGTGTGTGAGTGTGTGTGTGTGTGTGTGTGTGTGTGTGTGTGTGTGTGTGCGCGTGCGTGTGTGTGTGTTGGAAGCGAGAGGGGAGGGGGGAATGTGTGCTGGCTGTGTATAGCAGTAAGGACGAGCTAGAAGTCAGACAGTTTGTCCCCGGGGCAATTGTGTGGCACTCCTAAGTGCGCTGCGTAGTGAGTTTTTTGGTCAAGTACTGAATGAGTCAGATCTGGACAGCCGCCATTAGAGATGTGTCTGAGCACGGTATGGTTGAACTGTTTTTCCCAAAGCCCTGAATGACGTCAGTATTCACTTGACACTCAACTTCACTCTAAACTACTCATCGCAGAGAGGGAACAACGGAGTTCTCTTGGGGACACAAACAGGAATTAACTGATTGGTTAGCCTTATCATCCACTTAAACGCTAAAGAGCATACCATTGCAATTGTTTTCTCCCAAACACAGGGCAAAGGGTACATATGATTCATCTGCACTCTAAGGAAATAACGTCTCTAGAATGTTATGGGTTTGAATGAAAAATAAAAGGCTTTAAGGTCATGTTTACAGCCGTCACCGGCCTGGGTCACCAGAATGGCTTCCATTGTCCTTGCTGACAGTGTTTCCTCACCTTCCGGTTCCCGACTTTTTCAACATATGAGCTCATGCAGACATGCCATTCTTCTTTGTTGTTCATTTTGAAGCTATCCTTATGGACGTGAGCACTTCAAGAGGTTTGCATACTGCTATGAAATAAAAAAATGTGTTCAAACAAAGGTCAACTATTGTACAACTTTACTCATGGATGGAATAAGACGTCAGAAAACCCAGACAGGGGAGGCTCACTGAGGTGGCGCTTGTTTTGTGTCTGAGAGCCTGTCTATGTGTGGCTTTGTGTCCTGTCCGTTTTGGGGCGTAAGGAGCCACTTACCCTGAGGGCATGGACCACCGCGTCCTGGGCCTCCAGCTCCCCTTCCAGGATGCTCAGCAGGGTGAGGAGCTCCGCCCTGCTCAGAGCCTCCACGTTCATCGTGTCCTCCTGCACACCGAGTCAGAGACACAGTCAAACTCCAAACGAGAGGAACGACCTTAAAAAAGAGACAGTCAACACGTCTTTCAACCAACAGACGTCGAAGAAGGGGAAGATCTGAATCTGTTTTGCCGTAACATCACACTTCAACATGCAATACATAACAAATTATACTGTAATGAAGCTTGTTTGCAAAACTTTCCATGTAATGATTTCAGTATAATAAGGACCGGATGCTGCTGTAATTAATGATTTGATGATTGATGATTTGATAATTAAAAATACCAGTATGGTTTTACCCCTTTAGAACATAATAAAGGTTAGGTAAATATATATCAGTATCATAAATGTGCTTTTAAATCCCCCTATGAATGCAACCTTCCGCCATACAGCACTCAGCCAGTGACTGTGGACAGGCTTCAAGAGAGAGTGTGTTTTTGATGAACAGAGGAGTGGGGCCATTGTGGGATGGACGGTACAGCTGCCCCCTGGGGTGCCATCTGTGGCCTTTCAGGGAGTCTGCGCTCTGGGTTATAAACAGGAAGTCATTAGCATATCTGAACGTGAGGTCCCCCGGGACAAGACTGGGGATGGTTGTCCTCCTCAAAACCGTGGTGTCCTCCTGAGCCACCCTGTGTGCTGTGGTTTTTGCTCTGATCTGAATACTAAGGACTTCTTACCCCCTGGCTCTTAACATCTCTCGTGCCATGTGTCTCAGGCCTCTGGAGGACACATGGTCCAGACAAATCACAGCTTGCCAAACAGCAAGCTCCCTTTTTGCCCATACATTGGCTCTTTAAGTCATGATCACTTTTTTAATCTCTTGTGGGGTTGTGGGCCAAAGGACAAGAGCGGGAAGATGAACCCAAAAACACAAAGTTATGATGCTGCAAAATGTGGTTAGCATCCATCATGTACATGTATAATATACAGGTCAAACAAACACATATCTCGCTATAATTATATTCAAAAATATATTTTAGATCATTCTCAGAGCAGCTTCTACTCTTCAATGGCAAGGATGATGACATAGAAGTGCAAAGAATACTTTTTGGTGACAGACATCTAGAAAGGTCTCTCCTTTGGAAATCCTTCAGCATTCTGGGGTACACCACACTGAATATCAGCAAGAAACGGTCATCTTGATATCACCATATATTTAAGAGACTCATGTCATAAACAGAAATTCAGTACTTACAGGTGTATATATGTTGGATCTATTTGTGGTTAAACCAATAACTTGGACCTTAGGGTGAATCTTGCAATTTGGAGGTAGATAGAGTCAGATAAACATTGAAACAGCATCACAGCTGAAACTATATGCAGGAGAAATAAAAGGGTAGCCTATTTGCACTGGGCTGCTCATGAAAACTAAGAAAATGAAATTGACATTCCTGGGATGCAAACACCACGGGAATCTTATCACACTTTACCCAACCGGTATGCTCTGTGTGTATTCGTGTGTGTGTGCGTGTGTGTGTGTGTGTGTGTGCGTGCGTGCGTGCGTGCGTGTGTGTGTGTGTGTGTGTGTGTGTCGTTTTCTGTATATTTTGTCCATCTCTCTAGGCAATGTTGCAATGACTTTTTAACTTTCTTTTGTTTTCTTAAAAGAGTAAGAATGAATTTCCGTTCAGGTGGGATTGCACCATCCATCAAAGTCTCGATCAAAGTGGCTGTTCAGTGGGATTCACCTGCCACCTAAGTACAATTCCATTTCATTAAGCAGTCATTCTGAATGAGCAGGAACACAATTAAGCTATAGAACAGAACAAGCGCCTGAAATTGATTTTAGGCCCACATCAATCTAGCCTAATAGCCCATTAATGAAGTCACACCCAGAGATGTTAATAGATCAACGTGCACCTGGAAGCTAAATCATTCACACAGCAATATGGCCTGACCAAAAAACTCGTTTGGCACATTTAGGCCGTTTTACGTATTTATAAACGTTGAAGACATTTCGCTGTGCCAAAGTTTAACATGCTGACAAAGATTGGTGCAAGACAGGAGACGCACGCGTAGAATTTGACAGACATTTTTCTTTGTTATTACATGATCATAGTGTGCTATACTCCACAGCAACGATTGTATAGATAGCCTTCAAAATAAACATACCTTCATGCGCTATAGCTGCATCAAGTTTCCAAATCCCAAAAACGAGGCTCGACACCACTTATGTGAATTAAGGCAACCCCGGTAGCAAAATCAGTGCTCTCGACTCGCGAGGATAGTAAGCACAACAGCCATCCATCGACAAGATAGACAGCCTATCCTTGGAGATTTCTGCAACAATCGGACCAATAGCACGCAAACCCTTCAAAGGGGGGCGGAGAGTGGGCGTTGCTGTTTCCCGAGGGCGAAACCCCTTTGTATAGGATGTTCGGGATCGGTTCTGATCGCGTTAATTCAGCTAGTGGCTCTAGCTTAGCGTATAGCCCAAATATTGCATACGTGTATTATTTGCTCCCCGTCTGTGCTTCGTGTTTTTGTTCTCGATTGTACCATTAATGGTGTTACTGTACTTATATGTTGCCTTTTCGAATGATAACGTTTGTTTGCACACTAAGCATCAAGTCTGAATGGATTTAGCCTTCATCTCCATCTAATGGCCAACGACCACAAGCACAGCTTTTTCTTTTCTTTATCACTACAATATACTTTAGTAGGCCTATACCAGAGAGCTTGTTTTGCATGGAAACCTAAATAATGAATGTGTTTGATCATAAAAGTTTTGATTTTAAACTTACTATACTACTATGTTTTTGAAGGCTACTTGATCTATATTATAATTCCAATAACTTCCAAATTATTGCCCTGACTAACGTCTCTATATAATATTACAAAAGGTTGGATAGTGATACATGCTATGCTAATGTTGTGTTATTGTTTTCCTCTTTCCTTAAAATCACAAATACCATTAAAAGCAGACATTGCTGTACTCTAAGTCCAAGGTAATTGTATCTTTTATTGTGCAAAGATGATAACATTTGCCGCATTCATGACAATTATATGAATCTTATTTTTTATTGAATTTTAAATGATGCAAATATATTTGAAAACGAAATGAGCCACTTAATATTCTTCCTAAATAATTAATGTTTGATCAGAAAAGTTTTGTTTTTAAATACTCACTATACTACTATGTTTTTGTAGGCTACTTGATTTATATTATAATTCTAAGAACTTCCAAATGATTGCCCTGACTAACGTCTCTATATAATATTACAAAAGGTTGGATAGTGATACATGCTATGCTAATGTTTTTATGTTTTCCTCTTTCGTTAACATCAAAAATAACATTAAAAGCAGACTTTGCTTAACTCTCTTTCCACGGTAATTGTATCTTATATTGTGCAAAGATTATAACATCTGCAGCATTCATGACAATTATATGATCCTTTTTTTATTGGTTTGGGCATGATGCAAAGATATTTGAAAACGAAATGAGCCGCTTAATATTCTCTAGGAACAAGCTTCAGTTTGACTGGATTCTTGGGTCCGGGGAAGCCATCCGTCCCTATTTCAACAGGAATCTGTTTTAATGCAAAACAAACGGGATTAGCATTACAAAAATATGTCAAAAAAACAATGCAAAAAATCTCACTATTTCATGAATGTCAGCATCTTACATCAGTCTCCTTGCAGGTGACAAAGCTGAAGTTCTGAAGAATCTCCACCATGCACAACTTCATCATCAAGAGAGCAAACCGCATGCCCACACAATTCCTTGGCCCAGCTCCAAATGGAAGAAAGGAGTAAGGATCCATGGTTTCTCTGTTTTCTTTGCTAAATCTGCAAAGGGAAGTGCGGTCATTAAAACAAATACTAGGACAGTGTAATGGCTATTAGGACCATGTCAGATCTAAACCCATCCTACTGAGGGATTGGTAGTGCAGCTTACCTTTCAGGCCTGAAGGCCTCAGGCTCTGGCCACAGAGCTGGATCCCGGTGAAGGACATACACGGGGACCACGATGGCAGTTCCTTTCGGGATTACGACACCGTTTATCTCCACGGAGGCCTTTGCAATCCTTTCCAATCGATTGCCGAGAGGGAAGAGCCGCTGTGACTCATTGAATGCCATATCAAGGTACTCCATCTGCATCAGCGGTTCGTAAGTTGGCCTGCTCTGGAGGTTTGGATGAAGAGGTCCTTCAATAGCTCACATGCACATGTTGGCTGGGAACATGAATGGAAGAAGTGGGTGCAAAATGATAAACATTGATTTTTTACCTTGTTTTCAAAGGTTTCATCTATCTCCTTTTGCAAGGCTGTTTGGACTTCAGGGTTGGTTGCCAGGTTGTGGGCTAGAAAGCATAGGGTGTTGCTGCTGGTCAGGTAGCCAGCGAAGATGAAGATCATGGCTTGGGATAGAATCTCGTGATCGCTCAGACCTGCAACACAAAGAGCATGTTCCAAAACACCAACTTGCACACTGGGCCAACTGATTTCAATGGACACCGATTCTGTTTTGTACCTTTCTCTGGGGTCCCGTCTTCGTTGATATTCTCAGTTGTCTGGGAATCCACCATTAACTGCATGAAGTCCACTCGATTCTGTTTGTCCAACAGATCAAATATAAAATATATTAGATACATGCCACACAGATTTTGATTGAAGGAATGCCCATAAAGATATGGATTATTGGGGGACATTTTATATATTTGGCAATTACATTGTGTGTATTCTTCTTCCGATCATCTTTGATTTTTTTCAAAGAGCTGTAGAAAAATTTTAGGACATCAGCCGGAAAAAATGACATGTCCAGCTTATCAAACACTGGTCCCAGGAAAGGAAACAGGACTTTAAGGGAGAGGAAATAGAGAGACAAGAGATTATTATGAAGAATAATAATAACGATAAAGTAGTAATAAACTGTTAGGCTGAGGTTTTACCTACCTGTAATCAAAAGCAGTGGGTTTAGAAAGTTGAAGTTCATCATCTTCTTGATGTTAGCCACAAACGGATCAGAGGGTTGATTTAATGAATCAATGTCAACACTGAAGGCAGTGCTGGTGACCACATCCATACTGTACGGTCCAAATATTCTACAAAAAAATAAAAGATGAAAATAACGAACATATCCTACACCAAACATGATTAAAATACATACAAATATGTAGATCATTCAATTGGCTACAATGAAGGATCCGGTTTGTGCTTTATATTTAAAAATATATTCCGAGTCCACCTTACTACCAAACCCAGCCCCCAACCATCCATACTACTCACTCCTGCACATCGATGACCTCATCAGCAGCAACTTTCTGACGAAGATTCTCCACCACATTATTTGAGTACTTTAGCATAATTGGATACATCTGTCAAAGAAATTATAATAATAATTAAACATAACAACAACATTTCCAAATATCTCTGAATGGTAGCCTCATGAATGGTATGTGCATGAATGCGCTATGCCTCTTTCAGACGCCCGCTGGTAAACGATGGAGACAGAGCACTACGGACTCTTTTCCATGCCTCATCCTCGAGGACTGACACTGCGTCCTGCATGGGGCCGTTCAAGCCAAAGTCCTGAAGACAGAATAACACACACACACACACACACACACGGTCAGTGTTAAATTCCTTGAAAGCAGGAAGTCATGATCATGGAATCTATAGGTGTTCTCACTCGTCTGTTAGTGAACGTAGAGTAGCACTCCTTAACCAGGATGGTTTTGATCATAGCCGTGTCCATCACACCCATCACAGGCTGCCGACCGTCGTAGAATCTAACATATGGCACAAACATCCCCCCAGTTACAGTTCTTCACAGGGTCCTTGAACAGTGTACACATATTTTATGTTAAGAACTATAAGTTGATCATATAGAATACACACAATAGCATTTTGTGAATGCTGTACAAGACATAGGCCTATGCAAACACACTTACCCCCATATCTTGCCATACTTCTGGAAGCATTCCATGTCAAAGACGTGTACACCCTATGGCATTAAAACAGAGAGGCAATAAATTAAACACACAGATTAATGGTGGGAGGACTGGTTTAGTGTCGTTCAAGTGTTACATCGCTCACCCTTCTGTACTCCAAAAATGTACCGATAAAGGGCCATGGTTTGGGTCCACGGATGCCTAGCTTCTTAAAGAATCCATAGGGGGCATATCCATACCTAGTGGTTGATGAAAAAACGAAACATGAGAATTAATGATCTCAACTCATGTATTCATTTATAAAAACCCTGCTTTTACAGTGTTGGTTAATTTTTGATCCAGAATAGATACACAACAAATTGCGTGTGTGAAACACTTAAGAGTGAGAGAGTGAGAGTTTGAGAGAGTGATTAGGACAATATGAATACAGTCTCTCATAAGGTATGATTTGTCATATATGTGGCTCGGGGTCCATCAATCAGAACAATAACCAAAGACGTAGGTAAAATTGTAGGGACTGTCTTCACCACATTAGATTATTTTCACTTGCTAACTTGCTATTAGATGAGTCGACTCCCCAAACATACTAAAAATAACTATACGAGCCTATTGAACGCGTAACTTTGCTGTACCGTGCGCATTGGCTTAGTGGATGGCATCCGCCACTGGCAGCACATCGTAGTGCGATAGAGATTTAAATGTCAGATCGATAAACGATGTCTCTCTCAAGCGGAGGTTAAGGGGTACTGGGGTTTGTACGCCATAAGGTGGCGAAGTCACGCCCTTTCCGGTAGAGCCCATGGGACCTATGAGATCGAAAAATATGAATGGGTATCAATGAAGAGAAAGTAATTATTTTCTGGTCCCAGTCTTTATATGCCCCGGATTACACATATGTTGTTTGTGGATTTAAATTATAATTTTTCATGTCAAGAGTTTGACCGTTTATTGTGCAATTATTCAGTTAAAGGCTGTAGAGTAAACACAATGAGAAAGACTACACGTCTCGTATGTGCCGTCACGCTCTCTGCGACTGGCGTGGACAAGACCGACATTCTTCCCATCGGCATAACTGAAACTCTCTACATGCCCCAACTGATAATGGTTTTCACCTCTTTTGATGCTTTCATCCTCCCCTTGGAAAAAACCTAACATTATCAAACTTCATCACGAAAATGTTTAGTTTTCTTTGCATGAAAAATTATCATTTAAATCCACAAACAACATATGTGTAATCCGGGGCATATAAAGACTGGGACCAGAAAAATAATTACTTTCTCTCCATTGAAACCCATTCATATTTTAGACTGTAATACCTTGAATAAAACTAGAAGATTTTTTGTTGTAAACATTTGGGATGACTCAACATAATATATAAGGTCCAGTCGTTTTTAGATATTCTAATGCGGACATTTTACATGATCTTTTTGTTTAAAATGTTGATTTATTTACTGGTCACTGACCAACTCCTAAAACCTAAATACAAAAATATCCTAAAACTACAAAATTGAACCAACAGCTTATAAGTAGCCGTGGTAATAATCAACTAAGCTACTGTTACATAACCGTGTTGCGCAATCAAGATGTTATCGATCAGATCTTTTAATTGAAAGTGGTGCTAAAGAAGTGCAATTCAACTTTGAAAGACAATTTAAAGTTGAAGCGTGAGAATAGTAATCCAATATGTACACTTATAACAACATTGTAACTGCTGGTATCGCAATATTAGTTGATGTTATTATTTGTGCAAACACAACCATGAGGAAGCAACTTACAGCGCGAGGAGGGCAATGCAAATACAAATCAAGGTCCAGCTCTCAGCGGAGAGGAAAGGTAAAAGTCCCATGTTAAAGATCAACTGTTGCCAACTGTGACCAAGTGCACTAATGTTATCTTGTTACCCTAGCTGTCTTTTAAACTTGTAATTTGAGGGCGGGACATGTAGGCGTGGCTTATTTACCATTCCGCCCACTCCCAATATAACTGTTTGTTTACCTGTGTTCGGGAGATGCTTCATGAACCACCTCCAGAACGCACGCTTGTTTGCCTTGTGTCTCTGTTAGAATAAACCACGTGCTGAACATTTACCACTCTCCGAGTCATCCTAGCCCGTCAGGGCCGTACCACAAAGGATCTAAATAGTTTCTCATCAATTGACCATTGTGCAAGGGGGGGAAGTCCTGAGGCGAATTTCACAAAATCACCTCCAGGAAATTGCATCTTCTGAGGACCCTCCTCCCACCAACATTTCACAGACTCTGGATTCCGATCCAGAGTCACCCCATTAACACCAACAAAGCTGAGTATAACACAAATATAACCAACAATGACTTGGAATCACTATTATTTTCTTTGTATGATTTGCGGATACAATTCAGATGTCATTTATATTCCCAACCCTGATGCTGCGCCCATTTTTTGTATGATTACTCACAGAACAGTGACCTAGAGGATGACGTGGACGCAGCGGACACATCCACAAAGACTCCGACTACAGCGGATCCCTCCTATCAGAGCCAACGAGTGAAGTCGTTGGAGCGCGGGGGGTTCACCTCTAGGGTGTGCCCAGTCGTGGTCATGGTGAAGCAAAGAGAACTCCACGGCCATTTAGAGGAGGTGATCCAGCTAACAGGATACCAGCCACCAATCAAATAATCAATATTTGTCAAATGCCTTGCATTTTGTACATGAAGTTCTATCATTAACATTTGCTGTCCTATAGCAATTCATGTGCATTTTGCTTACATAAAGTTATGTGAGTCTTTCAGCCTCAAAGGGGGGAATGATGTAAATTATTTTAGTCTATGCTATTTCTGATGACATGTTTCAAGCTAACAACAGTTATGAATCGTTTCTTCACCACATAATGGACAACACCATATAAGGTTTTAATGATTTTGTATATAAGTTAAAGACTACAAACATGGCCACTTTGCCATTTCCGTTTAAGCCAAGACAGACCAAAGGTTTACCTGGGTAAATTAGAACATGTAGGCGTAGCCCATTTACCATTGCGCCCACTCCCAATATAACTGTTTGTTTACCTGTGTTCGGGAGATGCTTCATGAACCACCTCCAGAACGCACGCTCGTTGGCCTTGTGTCTCTGTTAGAATAAACCACGTGCTAAACATTTACCACTCTCTGAGTCATACCTAGCCCGTCAGGGCCATACCACAAAGGATCGAAATAGTTTCTCATCAATTTACCATTGTGAAAGGGGGGGAAGTCCTGAGGCGAATTTCACAAAATGACCTCCAGGAAATTGCATCTTCTGAGGACCCTCCTCCCACCAACATTTCACAGACTTTGGATTCCGATCCAGAGTCACCCTATTAACACCATCAAAGCTGAGTATAACACAAATATAACCAACAATGACTTGGAATCACTATTATTTTCTTTGTATGATTTGCGGATACAATTCAGATGTCATTTATATTCCCCAACCCTGATGCTGCGCCCATTTTTTGTATGATTAATCACAGAACAGTGACCTAGAGGATGACGTGGACGCAGCGGACACATCCACAAAGACTCTGACTACAGCGGATCCCTCCTATCAGAGCCACCAAGTGATGTCTATGGAGCGCAGGGGGTTAACCTCTAGTGTGTGCCTAGTCGTGGTCATGGTGAAGCAAAGAGAACTCCACGGCCATTTAGAGGAGGTGATCCAGCTACCAGGACGCCAGCCACCAATCAAATAATCAATATTTGTCAAATGCCTTGCATTTTGTACATGAAGTTCTATCATTAACATTTGCTGTCCTATAGCAATTCATGTGCATTTTGCTTACATAAAGTTATGTGAGTCTTTCAGCCTCAAAGGGGGGAATGATGTAAATTATTTTAGTCTATGCTATTTCTGATGACATGTTTCAAGCTAACAACAGTTATGAATCGTTTCTTCACCACATAATGGACAACACCATATAAGGTTTTAATGATTTTGTATATAAGTTAAAGACTACAAACATGGCCACTTTGCCATTTCCGTTTAAGCCAAGACAGACCAAAGGTTTACCTGAGTAAATTAGAACATGTAGGCGTAGCCCATTTACCATTGCGCCCACTCCCAATATAACTGTTTGTTTACCTGTGTTCGGGAGATGCTTCATGAACCACCTCCAGAACGCACGCTCATTGGCCTTGTGTCTCTGTTAGAATAAACCACGTGCTAAACATTTACCACTCTCTGAGTCATACCTAGCCCGTCAGTGCCATACCACAAAGGATCGAAATAGTTTCTCATCAATTTACCATTGTGAAAGGGGGGGGAAGTCCTGAGGCGAATTTCACAAAATGACCTCCAGGAAATTGCATCTTCTGAGGACCCTCCTCCCACCAACATTTCACAGACTCTGGATTCCGATCCAGAGTCACCCTATTAACACCATCAAAGCTGAGTATAACACAAATATAACCAACAATGACTTGGAATCACTATTATTTTCTTTGTATGATTTGCGGATACAATTCAGATGTCATTTATATTCCCCAACCCTGATGCTGCGCCCATTTTTTGTATGATTAATCACAGAACAGTGACATAGAGGATGATGTGGACGCAGCGGACACATCCACAAAGACTCTGACTACAGCGGATCCCTCCTATCAGAGCCACCAAGTGATGTCTATGGAGCGCAGGGGGTTAACCTCTAGTGTGTGCCCAGTCGTGGTCATGGTGAAGCAAAGAGAACTCCACGGCCATTTAGAGGAGGTGATCCAGCTACCAGGACGCCAGCCACCAATCAAATAATCAATATTTGTCAAATGCCTTGCATTTTGTACATGAAGTTCTATCATTAACATTTGCTGTCCTATAGCAATTCACGTGCATTTTGCTTACATAACGTTATGTGAGTCTTTCAGCCTCAAAGGGGGGAATGATGTAAATCCCTTTAGTCTATGCTATTTCTGATGACATGTTTCAAGCTACCAACAGTTATGAATTGTTTCTTCACCACATAATGGACAACACCATATAAGGTTTTAATGATTTTGTATATAAGTTAAAGACGACAAACATGGCCACTTTGCCATTTCCGTTTAAGCCAAGACTGTCATGGTCCGCTCCTGATTTTCCTGTTCACCTGACTGCCAAGCTGATCTCACCTAATTAGCTCAATCACCTTCACCTGTGCTCCCTCTATATCAATGCTCTCTCTCCACTCAGTCTCTGCCAGATTGTCTCTCGATACTCACAGAGCTTTCCCGCAGCTCCAGAACTGTTTCTCCAACGCTGATCCTGCCTGTTACCGAACCCTCGCCTGTCTGACCACCCGCCTGTTGTCGAGTCTCTGCCGGCCTGTCTGCTCCCCTGTTTGCGGCTCCTCATCAGCCTGTCTGCCCTCCTGATATCGACCCCTCGCCTGCCCGACTACCCCCCGCCGACAGTACCCCCAGTCTACCTGATTGGCTGCCGGTCCCCGAACTCTTGCCTGTCCCCATTTACTCTTCCTGCCCGACCCTGATCATCTGTGCGATCAATAAAAACTTTGGACTGCCCTGTCACCATTGGCAGTCTGTGCACTTGGGTTCTGCCTAACCCCCCCCGTTACAGCACGATCTGGCCAAGAATGGACCCAGCCCAGGTTGACGACCGGATCTCCCGAGTGGAGAATGCCCTGCACCAGGTGATGGCCGCTACCACGGCTGCCACGGCACAGAATCAGCGGGACCTGGCGCACGTCCGCCAGGAATTGGCGAACGCCCAAGCAGGCGCCCCGCCCCCCCATGTGAGCCCAATGTGGACTGCTGCCCCGTCCCCCCATGTGAGCCCAATGTGGGGATTCCCGAGCGTTATGATGACGACCCTACCACTTGTAACGCCTTCTTGTGCAACTGCTCCATTATCTTCGCCCTTCAGCCGTTCACCGAAGAAGCCCGGGTGACTTACACCATCAACCACAACTCTGGGCAGGCGCGTCTTTGGGGCACAGCTGAGTGGCAGAGAGGGACCCTCACCTGCCGCTCTTTCCAGACCTTCGCCGACGAGCTCAGAAGAGTCTTTGGTACCGGACCTCTGGGGGCCGAAGCCGAACGGGAACTGTTGGCCCTTTCCCAGAGAAGCCGCTCAGTCACAGACTATGCCATTGACTTCCGTACCAGGGTCCCCATGAGCGACTGGAACCCAGCCGCTCTCCGTGATGTCTTCTTGCAGGGTTTGGCTGGGCACATCAAGGACGAGCTCGTCGCCCATGACCCACCATCTACGCTGGATGGCCTGATCGAGCTCGCCACCCGCCTCGACCTCCGTATCCAAGCTCGCAGGAGGGAGAGGTGTTCACAGGCTCCATCACATCCTACTCCGCCACGCAGCCCTCCTCTCCCCAGGTTCCCAGTAACCCCCGCCTCCTTCCCGATGACCTCAACTGCTTCTCGGAGGGAGTGGGATCTTGAGCCCATGCAGGTGGGTCGCACCCATCTCCCACCGGAAGAAAAGGAGAGAAGACGGAGGCAGAACCTCTGCCTGTACTGCGGCCAGCCAGGACACTTTGCCAATCAGTGCCCATTAAAAAGACAGAGCTTGCCAGTAACCAGAGGCATACTGGTGAGCTCCGTAGTAGACTCTGCCTCCCCTAGAAGACCCACCCTCTCCGGTGAGCTCCTGCTACCCTCCGGTTCCCATCCCATAGCCGCCCTTGTCAATTCATGGGCCGATGAGAGCATCATGGACCGGTCCCTCGCTCTTCGGCTGGGACTCCGTCCAGAGAGACTGTCGTCGTCGACTTCTGCTAGAGCCCTGGATGGACACGTGCTGGGGAGGGTAACTTCTCAGACAAACCCTGTGCACATGCTCCTGCCGGGGGGGCCACAGGGAGACCATCCAGTTCATGCTTCTGCCTACACCCAGCCAGGCTGTCATCTTGGGTCACTCCTGGCTTCACCGGCACAACCCCAGCATTGACTGGTCTACTTGTTCCGTCCGGGAGTGGGGAGTGACCTTTCAGCAGTCCTGTCTCAGGACGCCTTCACCGCCGCCTGTTCCCCTCGTTCCTGCCCCAGCCTCGGACATCTCCGGGGTCCCTGCAGCTTACCATGATCTGAGGGAAGCCTTCAATAAGGCTAAGGCTACCTTCTTGCCTCCTCACCGCCCCTATGATTGTGCCTTCGATCTGCCTCCGGGCACATCACCCACCATTGTTCCAGCCTCCTGCCTCGTCGCCTCGGTCACCTGGGAGATAGAGAGGGTGCGGGCCGCCACTCTGAATCAGCCTGCCCCCAGTTCCTGTCCCCCGGACCGCCTGTTCGTTCAGGCTCCCCTCCGCTCCGATGTGCTCCAGTGGCGGCATGCTTACCTGCCATCCCGGCATCCAGCAGACCCAGGACTTTCTGCAGCGACACTTCTGGTGGTCGTCTCTGGGGGAGGATGTCCGGGGCTTCGTCAACGCCTGCCCTGTATGCAACCGGAATAAGACCTCTCACCGCCCACCTGCCGGCTTCCTGCATCCATTGCCCATCCCCCATCGTCCCTGGTCGCATATCTCCCTGGACTTTATGACTGGTCTACCTGCGTCCAAAGGCCACACTATCGTCCTCACCATCGTCGATCGGTTTAGTAAGCTGGCCCATTTCATACCCCTTGCAAAACTCCCCTCTGCCAGGGAGACTGCGGAACTGGCCCTCCACCACGTCTTCCACCTCCATGGACTGCCCACTGATGTCGTTTCTGATCGGGGGCCCCAATTCACGTCGGTCTTCTGGAGGGAGTTTTGCAGCCTAGTTGGGGCTTCCGTCAGCCTGCCTTCCGGCTTCCATCCCCAGTCCAATGAACCAAGATCTGGAGACCACCCTTCGCTGCCTGGTGAACCGCAATCCTGCTTCCTGTTCCGACCAGCTAGTGTGGGTAGAGTATGCGCATAACACCCTCACCTGCTAAACCACAGGCCTCTCTCTCTTCCAATGCACCTACGGGTATCTGCCACCCCTGTTTCCCGACTTGGAGAAGGAGTCCTCCTGTCCCTCTGCACAAGCACTCATTCGCCGCTGCAGACGCACCTGGGACCAGGCGTGCACTAGCCTCACCAAATCCGCAGACCGCCACGCTGCTGCCGCCAACAAGCACCGTACGCCGGCCCGTCTACCAGACTGACCAGAAGGTTTGGCTCTCCACCCGCGACCTCTCCCTTAAGTTGGAGAGTCGCAAGCTGGCCCCCAGGTTTGTAGGCCCCTTCCCCATCACTCATGTCATTAACCTGGAGGTGGTATGCCTTCGGCTCCCTAGGTCCATGAGGATCCACCCAACATTTCATGTTTCCAGAGTCAAACCCGTCCAGGAGAGCCCTCTGGCTCCTCCGCCTGCTCCCCCTCAGCTCATCGACGGCCTCCTTTGCTCCCGCCGCCGTGGACGTGAGGTACAGTACCTGGTGGATTGGGAGGGGTACGGTCCGGAGGAGCGCACCTGGACGCCCGCCTCATCTCGGACTTCCACCGGTCACATCCTGACCAGCCTGCCTCGTCCTCACGCCCGCCCGCTACAGCTCCATCGGCAGATGGACCTTCTGACCTTCCGAGGAGAAGGGACACCGATGTCACGTCCTCCTCATCTCTGGAGGACGCGGTCTCTGTTGCTTCGGAGGAATTCTAACAGTCCTTCGGGCCCCCTCCACCCTCCCAGCTCGGCCTTTGATGTCGGGAGCCGTCCCTTGCCGGGGAGGGGGTACTTTCATGGTCCGCTCCTGATTTTCCCGTTCACCTGCCTGCCAAGCTGATCTCATCTAATTAGCTCAACCAGTCCAACGCTGATCCTGCCTGTTACCGAACCCTTAACTGTCTGACCACCCGCCTGTTGTCGAGTCCCTGCCGGCCTGTCTGCTCCCGTTTCCGGCTCCTCGTCTGCCTGTCTGCCCTCCTGATCTCGACCCCATGCCCCCCCGACTAGCCGCCCGCCGACGGTACCCCCAGTCTACCTGATTGCCTGCCGATCCCTGAACTCTTGCCTGCCCCCGTTTACTCTGCCTGCCCGACCCTGATCATCTGTGCAATCAATAAAACCTTTGGACTGCCCTGTCACCATTGTCAGCCTGTGCACTTGGGTTCTGCCTAACCCCCCCGTTACAAAGACAGACCAGAGGTTTACCTGGGTAAATAGAGGGGCAAAGTCACGCCCCTTCCGGTAGAGCCCAAAATAATTATTTTCTCTCCATTGAAACCCATTCATATTTTTCGATCTCATTGGTCCCATCTACTGGAAGGGGCGTGACTTCACCACTCTATTAGAGCATGCTGGCGTAGTTTATGGTGTGTTCCTCAATCCTTGGACGCCAGACTTCCGAGTCGAAAGTCGAAGATCTCCCAGCTTTCTTACGGCATTTCTCGGAGGCACGACCCCTTTTTGTCTTCATCTTTCGTAATTCTGAGAGTAGACCGAGAGCAGTGATGACGCTCTCGACAAAATGGCTACGCCCGTGAAGGGATTTACTTTCTTTATATTTGTACCACATCGGTAATTTTAATGTTTTTTAAATGCTCTTACACGCTTGATTACATTGCTACTTTATTCCGGTCACCAATTTATAAATTGCATGGTCTTGCTGTGCGTGCAATACAATGTAAAGTTGTGTTTGTTTTCGGGCTGGTTTGCTAAAGAGGCTATTGTAGCTAACAATAAACAACGACTAGCCAATTTCAAGACACAATCGCAAAGACAGGAATGCTATAAATTCTCCGAGACCGGAAATGACGTCAAATGCAACTCGGAAGGCTGGCGTCCAAGGATTCAGGAACACATTGTCTAGGAGTTCGTATCCGATATTGCGTGTCTATTCATGTGCCAATTTTTGTGCGATTAGATCGGATCAAGATGTTAACATGCAATTTACAAGTCCTGTTGAGGTCTTATTCGTTTATTTACTCGATTATCACTCTCCATGTATACCTATAGCACGCAAACCTTTCGGAGAGTGGAAGATGCTGTTCCCCGAGGGCGAAACCTATTTGTTTTGGATGTTCGGGATCGGTTCTGATCGAGTTAATTCAGCTAGTGTCTCTAGCTTAGCATATAGCCCAGTGAGATGTATTATACGTGTATTATTTGCTTCCCGGCTGTGTTTCATGTTTTTGTTCTCATACCATAAATGGTGTTACAAAACTTACTTATTAGCCTGGGTATACCCATGCTGCCTTGCGCGCGATTTCATTTTGCACTGCTAAGCAGCCTGGATAGAGTAGCGAAGTCACGCCTCTTCCGGTAGAGCCCATGGGACCTATGAGATCGAAAAATATGAATGGGTTTCAATTGGGAGAAAGTAATTATTTTCTGGTTCCAGTCTTTACTTGCGCAGAATTACACATATGTTGTTTGTGGATTTAAATGATAATTTGTCATGTCAATTGCACGTTTATTGTGCAATTGTTCAGTTAAAGGCTGTAGAGAAAACGCAATGAGAAAGACTACATGTCTCGTATGTGACGTCACGCTCCCTGCGACTGGCGTGGACAAGACTGAAAATCTCCCCATCGGCATTACTGAAACCCTCCACATGCCCCGATTTATGATGTTTTTCACCTCTTTCAGTGCTTTTATCCTCCCCTTGGAAAAAAAACGGTGAAGTGGAGCAGAGAGGTCGTCATGTCTGTACCGGAGTTCAAAGTGTGGGTGGTGGTGACGTATGTCATTCGCGTCGAGAGCAGCGAAGAGCTGTAGTTCACCGAGTGGCCTCGCACAAAACCTAACATTATCAAACTTCTTCGCGAATTTTTTTTGTTTTCTTTGCATGAAAAATTAATCCACAAACAACATATGTGTAATCCAGGTCATATAAAGACTGGGACCTTCAGGCCTGAAAGGTCTTTTAAACTTGTAATTTGAGGGCGGGACACCATGTAAGAAATGTTCTGCTTTTCTTCCTTTCCTCATGTCGAATCCGTCTGACAAGGGGAAAAAAAACATGGTTTACTTTAGTTTTTTGGGGGACAATTATTTTATTGAATTATCAGGCCTATCAAACTTTTTGACACAATTGGTCTCATTGTTGTAGGTTAAGCAAATGTGCAGATCCCAACTTTATACAACAGCAAATGTAACCTTTGTGAACAACAATTTTTTAATTTTTTTATAACCTAATATAATCCTATTTTATATATATTTTTTAAGACATCAAAACCTGTCCTCAAGAGTTGGAAGGTTTGCACCGTAAAATGAGCAGGTTGACTGTGAATGAACTTTGTGTTTTTTCTGTTTCCCGGCTTCTTTCTACCCTGCATGTATAATGGTTACACACCCATTTTTTCTGAGCTGGTGTGTTAAAGGTTATACTTCATAGTTCCCATTCTCAACAGATTAGGGATCAGACACGTAACTATTTTGTAATCTCCTAGTCTTATGCAGATTGAGGTTGGGGAACTCTATTTGGGCTATACTTTCTAAAGTTCTGAAGTTTAGAAGTTTCATAAAGCATTCTGGATGGAAAGTGTGTTCTCCAGAAGTTGTCTGAAGAGTATTCATCGAGCTCGTAATGATGCTTATGCTGCTTCTGATCAGCTCGGTGCTTCACGTCACCTGTGTTACTAGTGGGGACACCTGCCTGTCACAACAAAGCCAGAATGGCAGCAAAGGCACTGTGTGTGTGTGTGTGTGTGTGTGTGTGTGTGTGTGTGTGTGTGTGTGTGTGTGTGTGTGTGTTCTCACAAAACATACAGTGTATCTCTCTTTTAGGTACCTTGATTGTGTTGCAAAATTAAGGGTTTACAAATGTTAGCTTGACCCATGACATGCTTGAACCACCAGACATGGCCATAATGTCATTAGAATGTAAGCCTTTGGACCGATGCTGCCAGTTGTAAAGGGCTTTGATGACAAGGGGATCTTTTCTCTCAATCGAGTTGACATAACATTTGACGGTATTTTTGTTGGATTTGGTCTTCAAAATACTTAGATGTAAGTCATAGACATGGTAATATTAGTCGAGACACAAACTAGTGCCTTATTGGACTAATAATGTCCGGACAAAACATGGTATACTTTAGTTTTTTGGGGGACAATTATTTTATTGATTTATCAGTAGGCCTATCAAACTTTTGGACAAATACTTGCAGACCACACAATTGGTCTCATTGTTGTAGGTTAAGCAAATGTGCAGGTCCCAACTTTGTGGAACAGCAAATGTAACCTTTATGAACACCCCTTGAATCTAGAATTTTAAACATTTTATATATAATTAATATTCTATTTGTTTATTTATATACTAAAATAATCCTATTTAAGAACTATTTTTGAAAGGCATCAAAACCTGTCAGGTAGGCTGTGAATCAACTGAGTGGTTTTTCTGGTTTCCCGGCTTGTTTCTACCCTGCATGAATAATGGTTACACACCCATTCTCTCTGAGCTTCTGTGTTAAATGTTATACTCATAGTTCCCATTCTCTCAACAGGGATCAGATGCGTAACTGTTTTGTAATCTCCTAATGGTATGCAGATTGAGGTTGGGCTATACTTTCTGATGTGACCTTCTGAAGTTAAGAAGTTTCATAAAGCATTCCGGATGGACAGTGTGTTCTCCAGATGTTATCTGAAGAGTATTCATTGACCTCCTAATGATGCTTATGGTCCTTCTGATCAGCTCGGTGCTTCACGTCACCTGTGTAATTAGCGGGCACACTTGCCTGTCCCAAAGCCAGAATGGGAGCAAAGGCACCCGGCCATCTGCTTGGAGATGCTTGGAGATGCTTGGTGTGTGTGTGTGTGTGTGTGTGTGTGTGTGTGTGTGTGTGTGTGTGTGTGTGTGTGTGTGTGTGTGTGTGTGTGCACACGTGCGTTCTCACAAAACATACAGTTACATACAGTGTATCTCTCTTTTTGGTATCAACATTGAGGGTTTACACAATATTACCTTGACCCATAACATGCTTGAACCACTAGACATGGCCATAATGTCATTAGAATGTAAGCCTTTGGACCCATGCTGCCAGTTGTAAAGGGCTTTAATGAAATCACCTGGCTATTCAAGGTCTGCTCATATTTCCGGTTAGGCAAGAATTCAATGTGGGACACTTTGAAAGCAAAGAATGGGACACATGCATGATGCAACATATCCAAGCAGACACTGCGTCTCCGGAAGTTATATTTCCCCTCTGCTGCCATTTACTTATTTGGCATGAAGCGTAGTGAAGGTCGCTGTGCATTTGTGTGTGTGCTTCATGGGTGGATGCATAAACGTTAGGTTCTTACCTTGCGTGTCCGTGCAAGCAGTAAAACATTGAGTCAGAAGAGGGAGATATGCTAGAGTCTAGAGCTAATAGTCATGGCTCAAAGTTCAATTTGTGTGTACTGTGAAGCCAAAGTCAAATCCAAATTCAGAAATGGACAATAAACATCATTCATCTAAGTCAAAGCATTCCAACACCTTATCTCCACCCAAAGTTAAAGTTGTAATTATTATTTAGAATTAGGGACTGTGACCTATTTAAAAACATCCCAGACTGAATACAGACATGTTTATACTGACATGGTTTATTAATATCATAAAGGGAAGGAGGTATGTTGCCTCATATCACACCTTTTCCGTTAAAACATAGTTTAACAAAATTAAGTTAACGTTATTTACAAAATACATTATCAATGGGCTCTTTCGCACCCGAGTGTCAGTTCTATGCCAGTAGGGGGCAGTGTACGGTAACATTAATGAAAGTTAAATCAAGTCAGAGAATGAAATGAATTGCCTGAACTATAAACGTTTAAAAATGGCAATAAATCTGACTACTTCTAGCCGAGTATTAGTGATTCAGTGAGGTTTGGACAGTTATTTTGCCCGAACTGTCTGCTAACACATAACCAATCACTCTGGAGATCCAGAGGAGGGAGATAGCCAGAAGGAACCTGGAAACTTAGCTCTGTAGAGGAAAAGGCGGTAGCTGTGAGATGGTGGGACTTATAATGCAGCTACAGTGTGTTTGTATCCAGCCGGTGCCCACTTCCCACCTTCACTACTCCAACCCACTACAATCCCAACAATTCCCCCGACTACCATTACCACCACCACCACCATCCCCACCCCCACCATTACCACCCACGCCACCACAGCCACCATGCTCTACCAACCACCACCACTAAGCTCCACCCACCACCGCCATTATGCTCCACCCACCACCACAACAATGCTACACCAACCACCATCAAATACGGCCCCAAGGATCACGGTAGAGATGTGGCTGTTCCTTGGCCAGGGTACTGCAAAGTCACACAACCGCAGACCGGCAATAGAAGTCTGTCCTTCTGCACCGCCTGTACTTACACAGAGAGATGAGTGTTGTCGTAGTGTAGAGAGAGAGAGAGATAGAGAGAGAGAGAGAGAGAGAGAGAGAGAGAGAGAGAGAGAGAGAGAGAGAGAGAGAAGAAATGTATGCATTGTAACATATACGTTTTTTAAAAGAGAAGAGTTTGTATTCATATTTTTATCAGGGAGGGATGTGTATGCACAACATGCATGTGAGTACACACACAGACTCTCATACACACAGTGCACAGTGATTTATGGGACTTCATTTTATCTCTACCCGCACTATCACCTTTTTTCACTGTATATGCATCAGAATCTGTCCAGTATAGAGAAATGGACTGACGCAGATGTTTTTAATGCTTTTTCAAGGAATATTCTTTTTCACTTGGTGAAAACATGCAAATAGGGCATGATTGAAACTTCATTTCCAGAGCTCATCCCTCCAGCGAGGCGTTGAGAACCAGGTCTCTCTCTCTGGCAGCTTGGGTGTGCACCAAATCGCTGAATCTACTAAATCCATGCGTTCCTCCCTTGGCTGCCTTTCCAGAGGATTTCCGAGATGTACAGAGACTGACTTTTGAATGGGATTCCCAGTGCCAAACAGCCACCAGGCAGCCTCTATAACTGTGAACAGAGCTGACCGCTTCTTTAAGGGCTACAACCTAGAGACGTTCTATCTTCTGTTAACATACAACCCACTCGAAAATCAAAATTGGTACTCACTTAAAAATAGTCCAATCATTTGTCTTGCACATAGCCATCTCTTGCCAGCAGCTTAAGAGCAATTAACTATGACGATGATACGTCTTCCAACCCAACCTTCTGCGGTTCTACTGATTAAGAACACTCGTAGCGGTGAACACAGATTGTAAAGAGCCACAAAGTACATCAAAGTAAGTGCCTCAATCAAGTACAATGAAATACCTTATCTTTATTAAACCCAGGGAGGATAATGATACTTTTGTAGGAAATGGCATGATCACGAGAAGGTCACACACACACACACACACACACACACACACACACACACACACACACACACACACACACACACACGATTGGGATTTGCTTTGCACATGGTATAAACAACCACAAATTGTGATTTTGAGGTGAAAAGCAAAGCAGTGTAAAGGGGTTTAACGTTGGACTGTAAGGAAGATGAAGAAAGTCATGAAGGTTAATAAGTGCTCAGTGTGGCAGTTTGGAAGACAGACAGCTGGCTCACAACACCCTTTACTATCTCCCCTCCATTTTACACTGACTCAGTCCCTGTAGGGTCAACACAGGGACTATCAGACAAATGTCGCTCTGTCACTTTGGGAGCCTTCATTCATTGCGGAAACACTCTCGCGGTCAATCCCCACCACCTGGGCTGTTTATTGCGCTAATAAATCCAATCAATCCAATATCTCTTCATTCTTCCTCCATCTTTCTCTCTCTCTCTCTCTCTCTCTCTCTCTCTGTATCCTCTCTCCTCCCTCTCATCTCACACCCCCTTCTTGCCAATTAGATATGATTTGCAGTGTGACCATGCTTTATCGAGATGTTATAGCTGTTCATAAGCTTTTGGTGCGCCTGGAAAGAAGAGATAGCGATAGACACAAACAGGTAGAGGCCCACTAAAAACATATAGCGGCCTTATCTTATCCAACGAATAGTGAATAAGATGTTAGGAAGATTTTTTTCTTAAAGCGGTTGCAACTAACTTGATAATAAGTATAAATAATAATAATAATAATAATAATAAATAAAGGGTAAATAAATTAATGTATACATTTACTAATGTAACCTCGTTATCTTTACATGCAACTGTTTTTTTTCCCAATCATCATACCAAAGTAACTGTTTGTTGCCTTCTTACATAATTGACAGCCACAGTCTGCATGGCTCATCTTTGGTTTTGAAGATTATTTATAAATGAGACAGTTGTCAGAACCAGTGCTTTCTAATCTTCTAGTCTACTCTTTGTTAAACCACTAGAATGGAATAGGAAGTGTGTTTGTGATTTTGTGTGTGTGTGTGTGTCTGTGTGTGTGTGTGTGTGTGTGTGTGTGTGTGTGTACAGTTGTATGGGTGCGTGTATGTGTGAGGGTGTGAGTGTGAATGTGAGTCACATTCACACACACACACACGAGCACAAACACAAACGCATGTGTGCATGCATTCATGCAGGCACGCACGCATGCACGCACACACACGCACACACACACACAAACATACAATCCACGTGTAATATTTCAGATGCTCTGATCATGTGTGTGGATCATATATGCATATACAGTATGTGTTTACATCATATGTACATATCAGGGTAAATACACTGGTGCTTAAGCCTTTGGTGTTTGGGGTTCGGTGTCAACCATATAGAAAACCCCTGATGTTAGTTATGAGAGCAGGTACAGCGAAGCATCGTTCTTTTTTGCATATACCACTTGTTGCTGTTGGACCATGTACAGAACAGGCACAGTGGCAAATGTCAGTGCATGTAAGTGTATGTTTCTGGCTGTCTAAATGTAATTACACATGTACACACATGCCACACACACACACACACGCACACACACACACAAACACACACACACACACACACACGCACACACAAAAACACACACACACACACACACACACACACACACACACACACACACACACACACACACACACACACACACACACACACACAGAAAAGTCTGTCAAAAGTCAAAGGCAACAGGTCCCCTGCTGCAAATGACAGAAAAGCTCAAATCTTGATGAAAGTAGCTTTTATTTTCCTTCCACTTTGTTGAACCAATTCATGTTGTTGGAAGCTCTAAGTGCATAATTTGCATTACCAGTGAAAAATCCACTCGGCACTATTATACAGTCAAAAGTGTCTGTAAAGGTTTTATACCGACACCGTGTAGGCCACTGTAATAATTCACATCTGAAATTAACTCGCACCTTTTTCTCAATGAGTTTTCTTCAGTAGAATATCTCCGCAACAAAACAGGAAACAAGGCCTAACTCCGCCCCATGCCGTTTCGGTTTTCCAACAAGGCTCTCTGCAGCCAAGATTACCTGCTTGCAAACACACACACAAACACACACACACACACACACACACACACACACACACACACACATACACACACACACACAGACACACACACACACACACACACACACACACACACGTGTAGGGGCCAACACACATGCAAACATTAATATTTAATGTCAATATTTACATAGTGATATATGGAGGTTAAAAGACTAACAATAAATCTTTATAATGGGGTTATGAAGTAGGTTAATGCATCCCCTGGCTTCCCAATCAGAATAGTCCCTGTGGTCAAAGGTCATTCGATAATTGAAATGGTTCCTGAACCAATTTAGTCCGTTAGTCTCCCAAACTTTAAAGGAAACAGAAATACGTCTGGTTACAGGGTTCTGACCAATGTTCATAGAGAACACACTTTATTTGTGTCCTGCCAGAATGACGACAAATATGGCTCCATACTGTTTAGCCCCTTACATATCAAACAGACCCTAGCTAACTGGAAAACATACAATATTTTGATTATTCACAAACAACACAGTGGCAACTCAAATCTCTTTATTATTTAATACTGACGTATCCGTCTGTCTGTCGTGTCAGCCTTGTCTGTCTGTCTAAACAGTGAACACCTATACAGTGCATGTGTGTTCCTGGAGCAGCTGTTTATGTAGTCCAGTAGCGTTGCTCTGTTGTTTCTCTCAGCTCCCCTCCCTTGCATCACTCAAGAGCTGTCCCTGTAGGTACAAACAGCGCTGCGTGCAACATACAGTGGGATTAGTATTTATTATTCTGCCCTCTGCTTATTAAACCAATACATTACTCATATCTGCAGACACTCACAGACTTGACAGCAATTACACACACGCACCAACACACACACATGTGCACGCACACACGCATGCACACACGCATGCGTGTGTGCTAGTAACAGTTTGAACGTTTTTATTGGCTAGATTCCACTTTGATCTCATTTGGTTGTCAAACTCTGAGCTCAAAGGAAAAACCAAATCAGTTCTAATGCAATATCCATATGTATATTATCTCTGTGTTATCCTTGGTTCGGCGCATGGTTACCCTGCAATTCAAAAATAATATGTGAATGACCAAGGGCCATGATAATGCAATTATCTTCAGAAATCAGCTATTTAAAATCGGGGCAACGTGGGCATTTTGAAAGGTCATGAGAGAGAGACAGAGATGTTTATTGAAGCACTAAAAAGACCCCTCCTCGAAAGATAAATGCTTGAGAGAAAAGTAAAAAAAGAATCAATAAAAGACAGGAAAGGGAAAGATTGATAGTGTGGTAAGGATTTAATTTGTTCAGTTTCACTTCACCTCTTACCATGACTAATATGCTTTCTGTAGTGAAGCTAGAGAGTCTTTCAGTATAGATGCACTGTAAGCTTGCCCTGGGAAACGTACAAGATGAAAGAACAATGTGCGGTGTGACTTAAGGCCATCAGAATGAGGCCAGCGGGATGCACTGATGAAAGATCTACAGTTTCAGCTCTCCCATAATGTTAGCTTACAAACTCTATACGCCCTTTCCCATACAAAATAGTACAGTTCATTCACTCCAACAACCAGTTTTTGAAACCACTCTGTAAACCTTTTTTGCCCTCCCCCCAACTCCATCTTATCCTAAATAGGATTTAAATGAAAGCCAACTTACTGCATTTCCTTATGTTGTAAAACACACATATATATGGTTTACATACTATATGTTTCTTCCTTGCCATTTACATATTGAAACCTGATGTTAAACGATTTTGTGTTGTTTTTGTGGTTCATGGCAATACATGCAATGTGTGGAGAACAGCAATCATCCAATCAGAATACATATTCAATTCAACATCCTACATGTTTGGGCCCAAGTCACTTGGCTCAACATGTTTGACAACATTGTTTTCCATGAATTTCCGTGAATGTGAGTAGCATCTCCACAGTTTTAAATAGAGCAATGCAACTTGATGAATTAGCAAGTTACCAGGAGAACACCTACTTCCATTTTACTCTTACGGATGTTTGAGAACACACGTACCAATCTCCACACAACCAAAATATTTAAAACACACAATCAATACACACTTGATACCGATTTGGGTTTAATTAAGTGAAACTTAAGTTAGCTATTTTCGCTAATATTTCAGAAAAAAAATTAAAATGTCACTTTTAAAAAACATTTAGTCGATTTAAACCTCCATATGCCACGACCATGTCATCATGTCACAAAACATGGGGCGCAGAGACCTGAATCAACAGGAAACAACACTGTCAGCACAACTGAGGAATATGAACACACACGATTAATTGCTTCATTGGAACCATTAGAAACATATCCTAGACAGCCTTGCTTTGGTCTCTTTTAATCTAATCAGAAACCTGCCAAGCTTCGCCTAGTATAATTAGGGGTCCGAGCAGCGAAGCTGCTTGGCCCCTATTGTTTCTGTAACGTTTTTTTTTTCCCTCAAATTCTGTAAAAGTCATACTGCGGCCTATACCGTGAGTCGAAAACTCTTGAAATTTTCAGATATGGTTACCAATAACCCCCTCTACCCATGAACCCAAATTTGTGGTACTTCACCCAAAGGTGGCGCTATTGTAAAAAAATCATGAATTAGGCTTATTTCTCCTCACCAGATTGACCTGGGCTCAAAATTCTTTCAGAATATTAATCTCTAGAATCAGACGCATTTATAAAAACCGGGTTTTATGCCCTAAAGATTTATACTTTTCCCACAATTTCATATTAAAGCTAAACATGATAAAAAAGATTCACAGGCTACAAAAATAATAAAAAAAATTACCAAAATCGCCACATAAAAGCTTTAGATCAAGCCTCACAAAAATCATCGAAGATAATTTGTTTTACTTACTTCCATTTTAGTAATATTGGCCAATAAAGTTGGAGCAGTTAGCCCATTTCTCTTAAATGACCATTTTGTTATTGTATAAAAAAACATACGACTATTATTAGGTGGATACCAATACCCCCCACCACTAATAAACCCAAATTGTGGTACTGCACCCAAAAGTGGCGCTATCAAAAAAAAATATGAACTAGCCTTATTTGTACTTACGAGATTGACCTGGACTCAAAATTCTTTCATCATATTAATATCTAAAATCGGATGCATCTTTTTCACCCTGGTCTTCTGCTCTAAAAATGTTTACTTTTCCCACAATTTCATAGAAAAGCAAAACGTCCACAGTCTCAACCCATTTTGCCTACATGACCATTTTGTTATTGTATACTGTACTACTACCGTACGGCTATCATTAGATGGATACCATTAACAGTGCAAATTTTCAGATCTCTACTCTTTTAAGAAAGACCTTAATTCTCTTGTGAAATGTGTGCTTGGAGTTTTCTTGATGTTGTGTGCTTATCAATCAACATTTTCATCATGTGAATGAGGCCATGTACTGGGGAGCCTTAGGTTGAGAGTTCGAATCCTGATTAGAGTATTATGACCAAGCTGAACATGACAGGTTTAATATCCCCAGAATTTCAAAGATTTTTCAGGTATATGCTTTTAAGAAAGCCCTTAATTCACTTGAGAAATGTGTGTGCGTTGAGTTTTCTGGATGTTGTATGCTTATCAATAAACATTTTGACCATGTGAATGAGGCTGCAATTCAGGTTTATAAGTGGAACATCTTTTCTTAAATATGACAATTATATGTTACACATATATATCTTCCATTAGGGTATTCTTGACTTTTAATTTTGCTCGGACCCCGTTAATCACCGCTTACGGTTATATTTTGTGTTTGGGATTGCAATGATCACAATGATCAGCCTCACATTTGGTCAGTCAAAGACCGTTTCGCTTCTGATAATCAATGCAAGGGTAATGTTTCTGCCAAATGAGGAAAATTAGCAGCTCCAAAAGCAAGCAGCTTTAGGTGCATTTTAACTGAACTTATACACGAGATGTTGTGCCAAGCATTTATTATCAAAATAACACTTTGCATTTAGAAAAAAGGATCTTAGAATTTAAGAAAAACACAATTGTTCATTTTACTTTTAAGGGTTGTATCAGCGATTCTAGGCCGAAACATAAATGATCACATTCATCTGATCTTTCCTCACGATCCGCGAGCTGCCCGCCTCATAAGCAGGCCGTCAAAAAACGTGTCTCTGTAGGCAGCCTATGCGCTGAGATCGTACACGAAAACAAATGGTACTACCGACCACTCAAAACCAAAATAAATAGTATTCTGACCAATCACCGACAAGGGGTGGGTGTTGTGGGGTTTTTGCGCTGCGTTCATGATAGTTTTTACTGGATGCACGAAACACGGAAAGGTGGGGCGAGTTGGCTCTGCTTGTTTGGGATCTCGCTTCAAACACAGACAGAAGTGAAATCACCCAACATTGCTGATACAACCTTTAACATTTATGTGTTTATACACAGAGTTTGTTAGAAACAAACTGTGTATAAACAGAGTTCAAATTTAGACCGTCCTGTTAACATCTGTTTAGTTTAGCTATGATGCCATAAAATGGCGAATGAATTATGGAACATTTCTTTTGAAAACTAAAGCTGTCTCAAAATTCAATGCTAATCCGCAGTGCATAACAGTAAAAACACTTGAAAACACGACAACCTGTGCAAAGTAAAACCCTTGAATAATTCTTAACATCCATATCGGCGACGATGCCCTCCCACTCAGAGAGTGCATCTAACAGGCCGTTAGCAAAAGGCAGCCTCAATGTGATTTCCTACCGTTGTGCCTGCAGCTGTTCTAGAGGCAGGTGCGTAAAGAGCTATCCCTAACCCTACGATAGATAGGTAAACATAAACAGTTTACCACATAAACTTGACTGAATGAACACAGAAACCCTCTATTGTTTTCCACTGCTGGCAATTTAAGTTTCTATTTAATGATATATATGTATGTTTTTCGTCTAGTTTTTTGCCCGAAACCCATTCTGACCATTCAGAGGATATATTTTGCTCGATTAGTGCTCACAGGCCAACTCTAACACCCCGTCCCTTATCCCCCAAATGGCCAATGTTGTTTCATTTAATTTCTGGGTTAGTCAAGTACACTACTGCGAAGGAGAAATTGAAATAGCAAATAAGATTTTGGCCTCGCTGTGTGAACAGCTACAGGTTCAACATGTGAAAATCTTCCACAGAGCTTATTCAATACATCATGCATCGTGTCCGGCAACCCTTCCATTTACACTAAGCTTGGGATTCACATTATGTCAGAGAGATACCGGCTATGGTTTTGTTAAAAGACTGGCAAAGTACATTGCTTGTTAGATAGCCAACACTTAAAATGTAACAAATGTAAGGAGAATATTGCACTTATGGAGATTGTTAGAAACAGTGATTGTGTGTGTGTGTGTGTGTGTGTGTGTGTGTGTGTGTGTGTGTGTGTGTGTGTGTGTGTATGTGTGTGTGTGTCTGTGTGTGTGTGTGTGTGTGTGTGTGTGTGTGTGTGTGCTTGTGCATGCGTGCGCGTGCACGTGTCTTTCTTGAGAGTTATATCTCTAACCAGTATTTCTTTTTTTCAACAGATACAGGCTCAAAAACATGTTTTTTTTCAAATTCAACCAATGTACTTGATTACATATTGTATATATAATATAAAATATTATATAAATACAGAAATTAATATTTTTCATTATCACTTAATTTCTACTTTCATCATTTCAAATGCATTTCATTGCATTCATCTTTTCTTTATGTATTTAATCCACCCTTCTATTTGTGTGCAAAAGAATGAAAGAATACCCATTCCAATGCACTGTGTTGCATCTGGCAAATAAAACCTCTTGAATCTTGAATCCTGAAGATAGCCAACACTGATGATTGCTGTGACCATTGTCAGCAAGGTATACAGTCTTGTGGAGCAGCGTCCCAGGACCGAATCCTCCGCTAACAGGTTCAGACAGAAGCAGGCAGGGGAAACAGCCCTTAGCGGCAGGAGTACAGAAAAGTTGTACACAGCAAACAACAACAACACCACTGGAAACCTGGTGTAATGGTCTGGAAAGGTCAATCGCTTTTAGCAGGTAACACGTTTACCAATCCTTAAATGTCAGCTTTTTACAATTTACGTTTATATTTTTGGAATTTAACTACATTTAATTCTGGAGTGTGGGGATTATGAATATTTCAATAATTCCCACACCACAGAATTGTCTATATTCAAATTAAGAAAGAAGAGAATATGGATGAAAGCATTAGTTTTGCATCATGTTCCCAGTGGAAAGTGGTGGAGGAGGCAGTGCAGCAAGGCTGTGCTTGCTCCCATAATATTTTTAACAGCATTCATCTGGATCGTCCTTGCAGCAACATGAGAAACTGAACTCCAAAAATCCCAGGTGTTATGCAATCATGTCCTTTGTGACAAGAAACCTGTCAGGCTAGAAAGCAAGACGATAAAACAAAGCTTTCAATGTATTAATTAGTGTTTACGTTTGAGTCCATGTGCACGTTTTTGTGTCCGTTAAAAGAGATAAAGATGAGGGGATGCATTTCAAAGAAAGAGACAAAGTGAGGAACTAGATATACCAAGAGAATGTTAAGAGTACATCGCAGATGTGACGGATGACAGAAAAGGCTGAATGTACGCACTGACAGAAATAATCAAAAAAGGATTTTCTTTTTTCGTTTATC
>NC_136941.1:12765223-12767723 GCF_949987615.1 Pollachius pollachius
ATGCACGCTGAGAAGCTTCAGGCACATGAACAGTAGTACATACAAACGCACACACACACACACACACACACACACACACACACACACACACACACACACACACACACACACACCAATGAGTCCACAACATTCTCTTTCAATATCGATTGAAATCCTTGAAGGGATGTAATAAGCGATCGCTGGGATAGACAATTGGCCGAGTCATTTACAATGACTCGGCCAATGATAGACTCAGCCAACGGGATGCAGAGACACGTGTCCAAATGCTAGATTGTGGTGATCTAAAGATCACGACTCATCACACACAAACATAAACACACAATTTCTTAACCACATGCACACGTCGTGCACACATACACATATACACAGAACCAGACACACACACACACACACACACACACACACACATGCATACCAATTTATGTGCATACATGACAAGCTGATCAGGGTATAATGTGTCCTCCAGGAAACCCTGTTGTGTCATGAAGAGAGAGGTATGTGTGGGGCCATCACTGGATATTATGCATGAAATACAGCATTGAAACATCTCCTGTCACCCAACACAACATCAAAGTGCTCTATAAAGTCCACCTATATTCCAGCATTTTATTTATATTTTTAATGTGCTATAGATTCAAAAGCACACACTAGAATAGATCACGCAGATGCTAACATAATGACCAATGACTGTAAATGTGACAGTCAATATTAAATTGCACTGAAACTTGAGCTGAAAGACTTTACGCAATTCTTTTGAACTGTTCATCTTAGATATTTATCCAAGCCACGAATAATCTTATTTTATAACATTTTTGGGGGACTTTCTACAATGGGACATGCGTTTTTCACATTATGTTCAGACAATCATCACATTCAGTGCTGTGTGACGGCCTTTTGCATGCCAGTTAAGATCGCAGGGGCTGTGGTCATGTTGACCCGACACAATAAAAACAAACCCATATCATTTCATTAATTGGAAGGAGCACCCATCCGGGAGAGCCTACACTGTTAACAAACACTGCCTGCCATGACCATGAACTGCACCTCAGAGATCATCCACAGGTAAACACCTTCATGCAGCTTATTGTATTAGTAATATAATTCCCCTGGGAAAGTATTCCCTCTCTTGTTTTATGCTGGCCGCTGATTTTATTCGGGTAATGTCAGGGTCTATGTGTTCCCTTCCAGAGGTTCCACTGAGGTTGACAGTGTTCCCATTTACGGTTCATGGTCTGTTTTGTGTCATGGTTACGCAACGTTATTGTCTGTACGACTCGGTTGATCGGGCCAGAATTAATCACTGTATACGGGGAAAAGGTTTGGTAAATATTCACGGTACAAAGAATCAGAGCGTGAACTCTTTTTTGAGTTTATTAGTCGTCGAATGAATGTAAAAATCCATCCTTGAGCTGTTGAGCTCCGTGAGGGTTGATGGACAGGAGGACTCTTTGTGCTTGCTCACCTCTGCGTGTGTTGTTGACTACTTGAAAGGCAATGCGGCTTTGTCTTTCTCAGGCAGCTCTTCGTGGCTACAACAAAATTCAGAATTATTTTTGAACCAAACCTTTCATTGTGGAGACTCAGAAAATAATGAGGTTGAGATGGTGCAAGTGGAATGGAATTAATGAAAATGCTTGTCCTGAAACATTCTGCCGCAGTAAATGCCTTCACATCTTTTCTGTCTGCCAAGCACACACCGTCGAACAAAGACCACAAAGCGACAGAGCCACAGACAGAACAGCACATTCCAAAACCTGAATTTTTCGTCTTCAAGCTGACAAACATTTAGTGGGTGAGGAGGAAGCCAGACTAGAAACAGCCTCCAGTCGCATAAACCAGACGCATCATCTGCATTGCCGTCATTTCATTCCTTCTATTTTTGCATTTCCAAATGGTGTCTGTGCTGAAGTCCACAAACAGCAGGATCACCCTGAAACCCCCTGACTCATTTCCCTGGGGCTTTCGATGGCACCTCTCCCTGGTGTGGATGTTTGTTAAAATCTTGGCGATGTCACCCAAAGTCAAGTGGCCAGCTGTGCAGGGCCCGTGTCGCTGGGGGCTGGCGGCTGCTCTACATGTAGCCAGGGCAACTGTCTGCATCGGTGAGGCCTGGTAGCTGCTGAGCCCTCAGTGGCCCGTTGCAGACTCCTTCTCTCTCCTGGTGAACCACTCCCTGTAGCGGCACCCGCGGTAGGATCATAATAATAATAATAATAATAATAATGATAATAATAGATTTGATTTATATGGCACCTTTCAAAGTCAAGGACGCTTTACAATGTGGGCAGGAACATAGAAAACAAAATAACTTTATCAAAAACACAAGGAGACGAGCAGACAAACAAGAGGGGGTCACAGGTGTTAAGCAAGTTTGAAAATAGTTTTGAGAAGAGTTTTGAGAGTTTTGAAGCTTCCTTGAAGAACTCAAAGTGGTCAAAATCCTTGTAAAACTATGTTTTTATATGAATATGATATAAAACACAGATTAAGGGGGGGCAGC
>NC_136941.1:12770223-12775223 GCF_949987615.1 Pollachius pollachius
CACACACACACAAACAGCCCTCCAACAGCATAGTGCAGACATCAGTGGAGGTTGTGTGAGAAAACTTGGCGGCGGTCTTTCGCGAGCAATCAAGTGAAACCTCTTCTTTTTTTAATCTAGGTTACTGGCCCGCATTGAATATCATCCGCTTTTCCCCTCTCTCTCTCCCTCTTCCTCTGTCTCTCTCCCTCTTCCTCTCCCTCTCTCTCTCTCTCTCTCTCTCTCTCTCTCTCTCCCTCTCCCTCTTTCTCTTTCTCTTTCTCTCAAGGATGCCTGACAGACCTGGAGAGGACATTGGTGTTCGAGAAATAGTATTGGGAGTCAAACTTTCTCTCTCTCTCTCTCTCTCTCTCTCTCTCTCTCTCTCTCGCTCTCTCTCCCTCTCTTTCTCTCTCTCTCTCTCTCTCTCTCTTGCTCTTTCTCTTTATCTCTCTTTCTCTTTATCTCTCTCCCTCCCTCTCTCTCTCCCTCCCTCCCTCTCTCTCTCCCTCCCTCTCTCTCCCTCCCTCTCTCTCATGTGGGAGGTTGACACACTGGTTTGAAGCCGAGGGTGGATAGACATTACACACCTCTCTGTGTGGCCCCCTCTGATACGTGTCTCACTGCGGCGGCGTGGCAGTGAGACACGTCCCCGGCCCCCCCCCCCCTCGCTCTCCCCGCCTCGCCGCCGCTCCACACTCGACAGTTTGGTTCATGCTGTTGTGCTTGTGTGTGATGACCTGTGATGCCGTGCATTGTGTGGCAGCGGTTCCCTCAACGCCGACCGCTGCCCTCCACGCAGTCTTCATCTCTTTAGACATGCAGCCGGCCAGAGCCCCACGCTGCGACGGTCGTGACGACGGGCCCACTGGGACTGTGTGGGAACCCTCTCATGAAGAGGCTCTTGGGTTCTGCAGCCGTCTGTGCTCTGTGTGGGGTCTGTAGGAAGAGGGCCACAGAGAAGTGTGAACGAAGCCATTGATGTAGTTTGGCGACGAATGGCAGTTCTTTTAGTCTTTCGTCAGCTATGTCTTGAATAGAATGTGTATATATAAGGACGATGGTAATATTGAAAATAAAATGCAAAATACGATTATATAGACGAAGGAAAAATAAGGCGTGAAACCAAGGCACCGTGAACCAAATGGAAACAGGGAAATACCTATTGTTTTTTTGAGCTTCAATCAATTCTTTTTTTATCCGGTCAGTGTGTAACAACCCTGGGGGCAGATTCTGAAATGCTAATGTTGTTTACCTGGCGAATCAATCGCTAGTGAGGGGGACCGTGGCCAATCGGTTTGCGTTGATCTTTCCTCAAGCCCTCGGAGACTCGTGCAACAGCATCATTTACTGCCAGCGATGAAGAGGGTGATTACGGCTTTAGAGGAAGATTACATCCCTTCCCCCCCTCCCCCACAACCCCCCTCCGTTTCGATTAGGGTCTCATATGAGAGCAGTCATGGGATATGCTTTTTTGGTTGTTTGTGCACTGCGGTCTGAAAAACACAACCCTGTTTTATTTCCAGAAACACAATGTTTAAATTCATTTTAGTCTGCTTGAACCAAGGCCATGTTCTCTTGACTAAATGCATATGGGCTACTTATGTAATGTAAAGGAAGAATCTGGGTCACACAGCCAAGATAAAGCTGTGCTTATACACATAGTCCAAATCCTGAGTGAAAGCAGGGTGTTAGTTGCTGAAGCAATACTGTTTTAATGAATCACACAAAGCCTCTCTCTCTCTCTCTCTCTCTCTCTCTCTCCCTCTCTCTCTCTCTCTCTCTCTCTCTCTCTCTCTCGCTCTCTCTCTCTGTCTTCCAAACTCCCTCCCTATAAGCAACCCTGATTCAACAGAGACAAGGTGTGTTTGCTAGTTTTGAGTCCTGTAAATTCCCCAACTCATGACCGCTCCTGCCCACCGAGCAACACTGCAGATTGGAACAACCTCCGCGTGATTGTTTGGCTTAACGGATAACCACCACAGGTGCACATCTGCAGTTATGTCCCGACAGTTGCTCCATGGCGGTGGTCTGCGCCAGCGGGGAGAAGGGGGGGGGGGGGGGGGGGGTGACATGCAGGGTAATGCTTATGTCTGCAGGACAGATGGCTGTGGCATAAATGCCGGATGCCACATAAAACCTTGCCACGCTGGACGTATGCAGAGTACAACGGACGTTGACACAGAAAGTTAAATAACATTATTTCCGGAACTTCCGAGGTAGGACTATTGAGGCCATGGAGGGGATTCCACAGCCGGAGAGTGGTGTTCAGCAACACCACTCAACCAGCCCAAAGCTAAATGCTAATGGACCTCATTAAGGGCACGACCTTGGGGACGGCACACACGTTTTCTTTGTGTCTGTTTGTTGTTTCGGGCTTTGCATGCTAAATGCGTTGGACGTGGGCACGCGCTCATGTGTTAATCTCTTGTGCGCCGGAGATAATAGGTCTGACACAATATGCCGCAGCCCGTGGCGTGTACTAAACGCCAGGATTATGTCCTCACAGTCGTGTCGCAAGTTATTACACTTTCTCCCCCAACTTATCACTGTCCTCTGTCCGGGAAGTCATTCAACACGGCAGGCACTCTGTGTCTTTGGCTCTACCTTGTCACTCTCTCTCTCTCTCTCTCTCTCTCTCTCTCTCTCTCTCTCTCTCTCTCTTCTCCTTGATCTGTCTGCTGTGTTTTCAATGTCCTTGCATGCATCAATGTCATCCTCAACAACCCTTCTCTCACTCACCTGTCCCCAACCCCCTCCCTCCCACCCCACCTCCCTCCTGTCCATACCCCCTCCCACCTCCCTCCCTCCCACCCCACCTCCCTCCTGTCCATACCCCCTCCCACCCTCCCTCCCTCCCTCCCTCCCCCCTCCCTCCCTCCCACCCCACCTCCTTCCTGTCCCTACCCCCTCCCACCCTCACTCCCTCCCACCCTCCCTCCCTCCCTCCCTCCCTCCCCCCTCCCTCCCTCCCACCCCACCTCCTTCCTGTCCATACCCCCTCCCCCCCTCCCTCCCTCCCACCCCACCTCCCTCCTGTTCCTCCCCCCCTCCCTCCCTCCCTCCCTCCTCCCTCCCCATCCCCTCCTATCCCAACCCCCTCCCTCCCCCCCTCCCTCCTTCCCTCCCTCCCCCTCCCTCCCTCGCCCCTCCCTCCTGTCCTCTGATTTATGAGTCCTCTCTTGCTCTGTCATTACTGTCTCCAGAAGGGAGCACTGATAGACCGATATGTCACAGCTGTCGCAAAGGCGTCGCGTCCCCGTGTCCACGGGCGCGGTGAATATTATGTTGTGTCAGAAAATATAGCCAGCAGGAGACCTCATTTAGAGATAAATAATAACAATGAAATACAATGAAATAAAGAACATTCAGAGTTATTACTTTTTGTGGCCGGTTTCAGGTTGGTTTGATTTGTTGTTGTTGTTACTGTGGAGGGGGTATGGAGTCGGTTGGGTCTCACGGCTTGACTCTTGATGTTCCCTCTCTGTCTCTCTCTATCGTTGCACTCGTCTTCAGTTCACTGCAGTCCCACACTAACATATGGTGCCTATCATCTGTCCCAAGGGTGAATTCCCCTCTCTTTGATGTTCAGTAACAACCCTTGAAAACAACGTAATATAACTGTTTGGGTTCAACTGCATTATATTTAAAATGCAATTTGGTTTTGTGTGGTCCTCACTTCTCTGCTTTCCTTGGCTGCGGTTTTGGACTTCCACTCCCTCTCTCTCTCTGTCTCTCTCTCTCCCTCTCTCACTTTCTCTCTCTCTCTCTCTCACTGTCACTCACTCTCTCTGTTAACATTTCTTGCTCTTAATCCTGACCTCCTACTCTCACATTGTTACTTGTTTGCCATTTGTATTTCCATCATGTAAAACATTCAATGAAAATGCAGAAGTGGCTGCACCTCTGATTGAACAGACAGGTCTGGGATTCTGCTGGGCAGCTTCAATCAGCAGCAACCCTGGGCATGGTACACGGTAATGGTTGCAGACAGAGGCTTATAAACAGACACAGACACGGCAGCATATGTTTACAGACTCGGCAAGATTACACACACATATATACAGAGATAAATACAAAACCCTCCCTATGACAATCCTGTGTGTGTGTGTGTGTGTGTGTGTGTGTGTGTGTGTGTGTGTGTGTGCTTGTGTCTCTCTTTCTGTGTGCCTGGTTGTGTCTGCTTCCTTGCTTGTGTGTGTGCGCGTGTGTGTATGTGTGTGTTGGTGTGTGTATATGTCTCGGTGTGTGTGTGTGTGTGTGTTGGTGTGTGTATATGTCTCGGTGTGTGTGTGTGTGTGTGTGTGTGTGTGTGTTTGTGCGCGTGTGTGCTATGCGTTTGCGTGTGCATGTTTGCGTGTGCGTGCTTGCTTCAGTGCTAGCCTTTATATGCCAAGCATTGTGTGCCCGGGGGGTCATTACAGGAGATTTATTGCAGCTTTTTGTCTGTAATTCAGCTCCAAGTCTACTCTAATCCGTTGCCCTTTGTTACCCTAAAGCCTAGCTGTGGCTCTCTCTCCTGGTGATCACAGACGTCCTGTTCTGAATGTAACTGGTGACATGGTCATTCAACTAAGAACAAATGTTCTTTTTCAGGCCCCCTGTTTTTCTGGGAGGTTAATATCGGTTAGCGGGCCACGGGGGACACACTAACCGTAGATTACTTTGCCTGCTCGTGGACTAACTCGGCCGAGAAAGCCCAAAACCACAACAGCGCTGCAGAATGCAGCCCCGCCGGCACTGATGAAATATTTAAACCTCTTACGAATCTTTGGCTGGACCGGGAGGAGAGGAACAGGTTGATGGTCTAGACTCTTCCTACTTGAATCGAGACGAGCCTGCGTCTGCACAGACTTCAAACACAGACTGACACACGTTCACACACACATGGACGTATAGACATAGACACACACCAACAATAATGCTAACAGGCATGGACACACACACAAACACACACACAGACAGACAGACAGACAGACAGACAGACAGACTCACTCTCTCACAGACAAACACACACACTT
>NC_136941.1:12780223-12797723 GCF_949987615.1 Pollachius pollachius
CGATGTGTATTCTATATCTGACATCCTGGTACCCCCAAACACAATGTTCCCTTTCTATCATCTGGCCTGGCCTCGCTCTCCTTCACCGGTGACCTCTTCTCTCTCACCAATCCCGTCCCACCTCCAGTTATGTTGTCCCGGCTTTTTCTTTCCAACAATGCACTTCTTCAATCATTCATTGCCCTTCTACTGCAAGTATAAGTACAGTAAAAAAACATTGGACCCAAAAGTCCATACTCCCCTGTGCGGCTGGTTTCCTGTATGTCCCCATGCAGGGGACATCACTGCAACTCAAGTGTTTCTCTCATGTGAGTGTGTGCTGTTTCGTTTTGATTACCGCGGGCCTCCCTGTTGGAGCGTCCAGGCAATGTTCTGTGCCCTCTGCTCGATGAATGAGTGTGTACAGCATGTGTGTATGTGGGCGCCAGGGAGAGAGTGGCAATATACTTCTGGTCTCTACACATCAGTGCTTCACTAAATGATGGTGTTTTGCTTCGACGGTTACCCGGGTAATTGCTTTGACTCAGAGTTTAGCTCACGGAAAGAACAGCAATTAACGGCACAACTCTGGAGATTCAAACTTAAACGCCTGCACTGCCCGTGTCAGCACTGCCTTTTGGTCAAAAATTATTAGGATTTGTCAATATACTGTAGGTATATCGCAATCAAAATAATGTGCACGCAAGCGCAGGTCATGACAATGAAGCGACAAGGTTTTGTACCAGACCTTCAAGTCCCTCTTTGTCCATTCAAGGAGAAACGTCATTGGTTCGGAAATAATAAGGGTTAAACGTTATCGCACAACAAGTCAAAACACAGAATTACATCACACAGAGGTGTTGGATAATGTGTTTGTGTGTGTGTGTTTGTGTGTGTCCATGCATGCGTGTGTGTGGTCGTGCATGCATGGGTGTATGCGTATGTGTGTGTGTGTGTGTGTCCGTGCATGTGTGTGTGTGTGTGTGTGTGTGTGTGTGTGTGTGTGTGTGTGTGTGTGTGTGTGTGTGTGTGCGTGCGTGCGTGCGTGTGTGTGTGTGTGTGTGTGTGTGTGTGTGTGTGTGTGTGTGTGTGTGTGTGTGTGTGTATGTCTGGTGTGTGTAGGTGTGTCTGTGGAGAGTAAAGGCTGTGACGTGTTGAGTCAAGTGACTGCAAGGCACATCTGGCCATCTCTGCCAACTCCCTCATCCCTCATTGGAGACAAGGCTCTCTAGACTCGGGGAACACAATTAGTCCATTGAATCCATAAATGTCTTGGCCCATCCCATCTCACACAATCTGCTGGTTAATGAGAGCTGCCAAAACACGTGCTCACTCAAAGCCAATCTCTCTTGCTGGGAGTTGTGTACACACAGATAAGGAAGCATGATTACATGTGCAACTATGCAGGCAAGCACACATGGGCACAAACACACACACACACACACACACACACACAGACCCACACACTCAAAGAGTGCGTTTGTGCAAATGCACATACATGAATTTAAACATGTAAGAACACAGACACACACACAAACATACATAGACCTACCCACACAACCACAAACACAAATGACTATCCACACACACACATGTCACACTCACTCACACATAATCACACACACACACACACACACACACACACACACACACACACCCTGACTGCCATCTAAGGAATACATTACCCAAAATGATTTGATGTTTTGTCCCCACTGTGATTATTATTGTTTTGGCGCCATTTTCACAAGAGAAAATGTGGCTTTTAAATATATGCGTTTCAATGTTTGATCGGCTTGGTCTACTTTTCTGAAATATTCAAGCTTTGGTTGAGTAGCTTTGGGAAACTTGTTTGAGGGTCTGTAGTAAGTTGCTACATGACTGTTAAAAGTGTACTCCATTCTCCTTCATGGACCATGTCCACTTTTCGCCTGTTCCATCAATCTATAAATAAGGTCTTATTCCTTACCAGGCCTAGTTTAGTAATCACCTTTTATGTCAGCTTCTAATATTTTCCCGTTCAAACATATTCTTTACACTCGTTTCTCAGTTTAATTGGCCACCAGTGGGTCATATTTCGAAAACTACTTTTCAGAACTAGCTTTGAACCAGCTCCAACTAGCTTGTTACTGATGTTTGATGACTTTTTTAGGTCCATATCCTTCCCCACAGTCTGATGATTAATACGTGGCCCCCCACCGTGATGGCTGATTGTACATGCCCCCCCCACCCCCCCCATTCGCTGATGTCCGAGGTGCCGGCCCTGCCCCTGTTATTTAACCCCGGTTAGCCACCCACATCTCTGCTGAATGTGTCCCAGGCCGCACATACTATTACTCTATAACAAGAAGAACATCACTTTTATGGTCGTCTGGTTTAATATAGCTTTAGGCGACAGCGTTAGCCTTGTTCAGTGCAGTTCACCGCAAGCCACAGACCTGCCACAAACGGGCAGGATTTACTGCAGATCCTTCTAGTTGGGACGTTGTTTAGGGGGAGCGCTGTGCACCGGGACACGTCGGGAGGTAACAACCCTATAAAGTCACTGAAAGGGGTTCTTATTTCACTTTGGAGACATTTGCATAATTCTCATCACTTTACTGAGCTCAAACTTTGTACAACTAAGTGAAGTAGGGTCAGGAGAAAGTTTGAGCTAAGCAGTTGAAAGATGAATCCTGTGGAGATATCTTTACAGTGAAAAAAGCCAGTTTGACAAGATAATAAATCCCCCTTTTTTTGTACTCTGCGAGGCAAATTATAAAGTACAACCCTGTTAGTCTCGGGAGATAATATAGGCTTTGTTGTCCAGGTGTTGTATTGATCCTCCGCATCATATCGTATGCACCCGTTCCCTGGTGACTCGCTTTGGATGCTTCTTTCATGCTGTCATTCTATAGTCAGGCCGCGTCGACTGTTGTTTTTCTCTCGGCGCACATGGAACCCGTAGGGAGTCTATGGCGTTATTCATCGATGGGAAAACTCATCCAACATGACTGAGGGAGCTGCATTGACATTCTTTCAACACGTTCTCTATTATCAAGGCAGCAGTAGTCAGCAATGCTTAGATACCGCGCACACATGCACACACATGTACACACATGCACATACAGATGCACACACACACATGCACACATAAATCCAGACACAAACACACACATGCACAACCGCGCACACACATGCACACACACACACACAAATATACACACACATGCACGCATACACAAACATGCACACATAAACACACACACACACATGCGCACACACACACAAATATACACACACACACACAAATACACACAAAGCTGTGTGACACACACTTATATTCCGGCTGCTTTGTGTTTTTGCCACTGTGTATGTGTGAGCGTCATGTCGCTGTACGCACAGACGTTGTCGTTGCCAACTCTCTTATTATTCAGGGACATAACGTTGAGTGACAGAGGGTCTCCTTGGTGATATCTGTCTGTGACTGCGTCACTCAACGATGATTAGTCCATCAAACCAACACTTCACCAAAAGTTCACGATTCGTGTTTCACATGAATCCCGCTTTAATTTCCCCGTGGTATACAATCAACCCCTCTGTGGGGACGTCTAACGGACAAAAACAACAAGGCTGCTGTGTTTGTGCTCCGGTAAAATAGATTTACATAGCTGACTTTATATGGCTGTGTGTATAAACTGACGCCCGTCCCCTTTCTGGGGAGCGGCATGCAGATTGATATCAGCCCACAATGCACCACACTCTGTTGTGGCTCTGAATGCAGGGACGGGTTCCAGTGCCGGCAATGAATATTCACCAGCATGCTGTGGTCCAGGAAGGCCGAGCTGGCTCTCTCGTTCTAGCCTGGAGGTTTGTTTTTGGCACCCGTCTCCACCCTGCGGCTGTTCTTGTTTTGAGAAAATAATGGCAGGCAGCGGGAAAATAACAAAAAAAACAATCAAATCCCAAAAAATTGCATGTTATGAATGGCAGAAGGAATTATTGTGCTTTTGCAACGTATGACAGAGTTTGAGAGTGGCGTGACACAACAATGTGCGTTGTTTTGTAACACCTCGGGTTATTGTGTATTACATATCTGCTGCTAGTCTGCAAATGGATCTCTCGTGAAGGATTAGGCAGCAGTCCCTAATCCTGTTGTCGGCTGTTGGCACACTGGAGAATCTACAAACCAAACTCCAATACAGTTGCTACAGTTTACCACACGTACCATAGAACTCGACCAGCCCCGTTGGGTTTTTCCGTTCGACCGAGTTTGACAAACGCTACATGTATTTTTATTTATTTGCCCGTTCACCGTGGATGTTTCCGCCTGCTCCTTGGCAATATACACAATATACAGGTGGGGGGAAAGGTGTGGGGGGACAGATTCATCTCACCTCTAATCTGGAGACACACTTACTGTGAAATGAGAACACACATAACAAAAGGCTTTCCGATAAAGGAGTCTCCCTTTTATTTGTTTTATTACATTCCACTTTGTGGCTGCGTAAGCACTTTCGCTGCTGCTCCACGTGTGGCCTTGTGCGCACGCATAGGAACATGCATAGATACACGCAGGGGACTCACTCGGCTTATGGCCTAATGTTAGACTGCTTAACCGAGGCCCTAATTGAGCCAGGATGGAAGAGCGTGAATGCATGGGAAAAATCTAAATATTGGCTTGACTTTATGGAAGTGCTTCTTATGAATAACCCATGATACTGGAAGTAGTACTTCCAAATCCACTAGAGAGAGAAGTAGCCTTGTGTCGTAAATGATAAAATTGGATCAAAGTCCAAACCAAAAAGTTAGGCTAGTTTGAAGGAGTCCTATGTGGCTAAACTTAATTATTCAGCTGTACTCTCTCCACTACCCCCAATCAAACACATTGCATTAATTGACTCTGACACATCTCATTCTGTGATAGCACCCAATCAGAATTTATTAGAACAAAAATGGACCATAAAGGTTGACAGTGGCCTGGTCTAGCGCTGCTGTGATTTAAAATCTAATTTCAAGGTTAGCATTTAAGAAAAGTTTCCAGGGCGCATACATGCTGTATATAATTGTCAATTTTGTAGTTCCAACTTAGTGAAACCTAATTGAAGTGGAATGGGAGGGAGGGAATAGAATGAAGTGTCCCCCTAGATTCCATGTTTGGATAAGGATCGGTTAGCAAAAGGTGACTCGTGTGTTCACAGGCAATACAGATGGCAGCTGATTAATTAAATTGAGTTTGAAAGCCACTCAGGGACAACGTAGGACGATAAAAAACTGTACGTGAAGTAAAATGTTTTAGAAAGTATTTATTTGCTTGTCGCCACAGGCAACATCAATAGGGCTTCATCAGATACATCAATAGGGCTTCATCAGATAGACCGATTATTATTACTTTTGTCCCCTTTAAGCACTCTGAGGAATACTCTCACCTTATCAACAAGGACACATGCTGCTCCCATCAACTCTCTATGAAAAACAAATGGAAATAGAATGCTTGCAATTTCATTAATTATTGTATAATCTATCCATTTACAATTGACTGTGGTTTATTTTTTGTCAGCCCGTTGCTTTGACAGGAAACAGGGTGTAAAGTACATGAAACATGATGCAAATGACAGGAACCAGGGTGCCACTCACAGGAAGTAAATAATCAATATATGCTTGGCTCTCCCTCCTGGCTGTAAAAGATGGTGGATATGTTTGATGGTGTTTATCTGCTTGATTAGTTTGTTTGGCCTCAAAAAGCAATCACTGTAAGTTTGCTTTGTCATTCACTTGTTTTATTGTTGTCTATGGATTGGTATTGTTTATACCATTCCATAGACAAAAACAAAAATAAATATGTCCAAGTTTGAATTAGTTTGCAACACATTATGTGGATTTAATGTATCTTCATTTAGTTGTACAATTAAGTGTCGTGCCAAAGTATAACGTTTTCTTGCAGATTGACCCTAATGTCCATAGGAGTCACGTGAAACACTGAAATGAGTGACATATTCTATGTACTTTTCCATCTGCATTACGTTGAATTGAAATGTGCATCGGAAATCTCCCAGCAGCCATCAGGGTCGGAAGACAGACAGATAGGCCCATCCAAAGGATATGGGAGGGAAAAGCAGAAGTTTTCCTCTGTGAACAATGACTTCAATATAGTAATCTATAACCGCTTCCCCGCAGGTCTCTTGGCACTGTGCTTGACCCTTTCCACACGCGACTCAAATAGTCAGGATAATCCTCAACAGTCAGGCTCCGCATGAAGACATATGGTGCGGAGATCGCTGCATAAATGCTGAGCAAATGGTGCACAGGATGCCATTCATCTGGGAAGTTTGTTTTGCAGTGAAAGAACCGTTCACTCCAGACCATAGAGTCATTCTCCCATCCGCTTTTCTCTGTCGTTGCCCCTCCTCTGAGATGAGGATGAATCTTAACGCGCTCCCCCAGCCAGCCTCACTTTAGCGTCTGTATTCTTTCTTTTTTTTTCCTCCGAAATACATTTTGATTCCCCAAACACGTTGAATATACCATGAGACTGCCGCTACAGTTTGACAATAGCATAATTGCGCAGATTTAATGTTCTTTAAGATTAATGAGCTATTAATGTATTCATGTGAAATAAATCATAACTCTCGGAGTTGGGAGACATATGATTTGAATTAATTATCAATTTGTCATGGCTGCCTGAAATATGAATCATCCCATGCACACACTGCACAGAAGGCAACCTGTTCAAAGCAGCATTGGATGCTTGGCTGCTGCTTTTTGGATGCAGAATTTAGAGACAATGAGTGAGGCAAATATATGAGGCTGCGCTCAATACTTATAGCAAGGACACATATAAAAACACATACACATATATACACACACGCACACACACACACACACACACACATACACACATATACCTATGTGCACGTAAATGCACTGTATTACAATTATTGGCTTCATGTTGTTGTCTTTCACAAAGGCATTTTACAAAGTCAAATTTATGTAGCTCTGGGACAGGCCCGCTATCTAATGAGGGGAACTAATTTGAATACTTGAGTGCTTCACTTGCTTAGCAATCTACTGGCGCTAGTTATTAAGAAGGGAACACATGGGAAAACAGTGCATCCCAAGGTAGTGCGCTGCGTAAACCAAGCTTTTGCTAATTGGGTTAGCCATGTTCATCGAATACAGATGAAGAACAAATGCAGAACACCGTTGACGGCTTTGAACCATCAACATGAGGCCCAACGCTGGTCCATGCACGTTGATTGTGGTTTTGGTTTGACCACGTCCAGTAATGGGCTAATCAAGGGGAATTCACTGGGAGGGTTTCTATTGAATTCCAATTCTACTGGGATACTGTTTCTACGTCAGACACGTTGATAAGAAATGGTTGAATTGGCTGAAGATCATTGTGCAAGGTGTAAGTTCAATTGATCTCCATGAAGAATCGGTACTCCAGAAAGACTGATTGCCAGATGAAAAAAAAGCAATAAGCTTTGCCCAGTGACTTTTAATTTGGTTTTCCTAGCAAGTTTCATCTAGCTTCTTGAAAGGTAACAATCCGTAATATCTTTTAAATGCACCCTACGCGTACCCCGGAAATCTGACACCACCTAACTATTGCACTCTATGCTGTTTTTTTCGGACTCTCCCATCACAACTGAAAATAATGTGCTGTCACATTTCACTAACACCCTTTATAAGCAACCTAACCTCTCTGTACTCCTTCACCACCTCATGCTGCCTCAGCCTAAACGTTGTGCAGATGCATGAACTCTGACCTTTGGCTGGTCTCTGCGTAGCAGCCGATTCAAGATCCCCGGTTCACTGGGGTTCCAGAACGCTCCGCAGTGCCTTGCCTAGTCAGCCCCTCTCTAAGCCTCGTCGTACGGTGCTTACGGTTTTTGTGCTGGTTTTGTTTGTTCATATTTGGCTCAACTGTATCCAAAAAAAACAGAACATCACAAAATATGTTGCAGCATTTTGTTTTGGTTGGAAAATGTGCTGGAAGAAAGAGGAGGAGGAATAACAGTGGGCTGTTTTCCCGTCCCTGCCATCAGTGCGACATTCTCTACTGCAGTGGAGATGAGTTACAGATGCTAAATAAATAAGCTATTCAATAGTGTTTGACATAAGTTGGCTGTATCTATTTGGCGAGCTAAAGACTGCTTAGATGCTAAGCGCAACACACACGAGGCTCGATCAATAGTCTTAGAACTCATTTATTTCCTTCACATCTAATGGCCTCCAACAACATTATACTTTTTTCTGTAAGTAGGGGAACAGAGGGATGAAGGAAGAGAAGAACAAGTGGAACAAGACGTTAATAAAAGATAAGGGGGGATGGGGGGGTAGAAGCTAGTAATAAAAGACTATTCCCGAAAACCAAAGTGTTTCCTCACTGTGACAAATCAAAGACACAACATTGTGCTGGATAATATCTTCTGGATTTCCGTTGAACCCCGAACACTTACACACGCATGCACGCACCAACCAAGACACTCAATCACTTAAGCACGTCGGCAAACATACACAAGCGAGTGCACACACACGCAAGCACACACACACATAGACACACACACACACACACACACACACACACACACACACACACACACACACCAAAAGCCACCTGCTACTGATGATCTTGCTAATTCTAATTCTTCTTCCTAATTCAATGGTTGTTGTTGATTTTGGACCAAAGCCAGCTCACAGCTCAGAGCAGGTATCCCATGACATTGTTGGATCACGCTTAACCGATGGGGGGATCTGTACAGTGACAATGTACAATGGACACTCCCTGCTGTGGCGGATTAATAGCTTTATATGATTGATCAAACTCTTCATGCCCTCCAGCTCAACCTCTTGAGCATCGGCTGTATAATACCTGAGGGTATCAGGAGTCTGAGGAGAAGGCATGTACTAGCACTTTCATCTAATGCCTCATTGTCATAATATGAAGAAATATCACATTTCTAGAAAATATCCATAAAACCACCTGATGGCAGGCCAGCTTCTTCTACCAATGCGTATCTCACTGTTCCTTTAACAGAGCTGTCAGCCTTTTCTGTTGTGCTGTTGCATTCTCCACCATTTTCTTCACAGCGGTGCAGAGCACTAACCCTAACTAAAACACATAGTTAGGGATCGCTTGGTTGAGCTCTATGGTTATTGTGGGTTACCTTTGTGTAAATTGAATGGAACATCTGTGATCTATTAATATCCTCTTTCACATGCATATTTGATGTGTTTTTTTCTCAAATCAGCTTTGGTGAGTCATTTAGTCATACATTTGGATGTCACTACATACCTTGGCAAATCAGGTTCCATTTCCTGCTCAAATTACGGCTCATGTTTAATTCATTGGCGATACACACATTCTAATTTGACCATGTTAAATTATTCAACCGAGAAATGATTGAAACTTTGTGAACAATTTTTTTTCATCAAATCTTGACTTATTCATACACACAGATGGTATGGAAACATTGAATTAAGCTAAATCCACTAAGACAATCGTTTATATGGCTGTAGAGTGAGGTATTCAACATTTATTGCCGTCATTTGGTTCCACAGGCAGACACACAATTTACAACAAAATCATTTATAATTGAATTGTAAAAAAGCGTGAACATATGCACATTTAGTACACATCTGCTCATGTGGTGATCGGGCCAACAAAATATTGTTGGCGGAAGGATTTGGACCAATAATATCAAGCTGCCTTCATTTAATATTTGCCAATTGTTATTTTGAGGGAACTTCTTAAATATGATTATTTAACAATATTATCTATTAATTGTGTTTTTTATGGACTGTTATTGCACATATTGAATGCTATATGTGCTCTGCTTTGTTTTTTAGTGCATGTCCAGTCCAGTGAAAATACATCCTCAAAAGCCTCTACTAAAGCCCCACTCAACTCTATTATTTTCCTTTTTCCAGATAAAGCGATTATGTTTCTGATATAACTCCAATAACTCCAGCCTACTCTCTCTAAAATATGATTTGAATATAGAGTGAGATACATGTTGCTATTGATCAAATACTATGATCCACAAGAAACACATTGCACACACTACACATCACACAATACAACACAGCTGTAGAACCATTCCCTGGTGACACATTACAAGTGATTACAGCCACGATATGCCATAACAACACCATGGGTCAAACAGAAGAGAGGGGAGAGGGGATTCAACAAGGTCCTTGGGTCTTTCTGCATGTACCACAGTAACCATTTTCATCCTCACCATCATAATCCTCATCACCATCATCATCATCATATTCAGCTTTGTCTAAGAAGTCATGTCAAATCAAATGATAACAGAATGATGCAACATATTTTGCAATGTTCGGTTTTTGCTATTATTGAGCCAAAGATGAAAAAGCGAACCATCAAATCAGCATAAGTAGACTTTGTATGGTATCGAGGGAGGCGAACACCCTAACTACTACAATGTCCGGCTCCCTATGATGATGATGATGATGATGATGATGATGATGATGATGATGATGACGATGATGATGATGATGATGATGATGACGACTGTGGTGGGAGAGCAGTGGTGGATACAGTAGTGGTTGAGATAACAATGAGGTTACCATGGCAACGTTCTCATTTGACGTTGACCACGAACGTGGTGACCAACTAACTTAAACCCATCTCTTTACTTGAATGATCATTGTTCACTTATTAAAGGTATGCTGGGCATGCATCCTCTAGTATAAGTGTCTGGTGTCAGTTGAAAAGCAACCATGTTGTATGACAACATCAACTGCACTGGACAGCTCTTGCACATGACGTCACAAGGATGTTAATGGAAGATCTTATTGATTAGTCATAATGATCAGGGAAGGATAAAGAGGATTTTCTATCATCTTTATGATAGTGCGGATAATGCCCCACCATGAGTCATCTACACATCACATCAATAACTTATTTTAGATCAGCCGAGACGCAGCGACTGCGAACAACATAAACTAAAAAACGAATACATAGGGAAAATATAAATCAACAGTAAAACTATAATAAAAACAAAACAAAATAAATCAACAAATAAATAGTGGAAAAGAACTGATTTTGCAATAACTGATAGTTTAAAATAGAGTGGGATTATTAAGACTCTGACCTAAACGGGTCAATGGCAGAAGACATGCAAGAGGGGCTGCTGAGAGATTGCCGACATGAGAGCTCTATCGCATTGGCGTGCGTCAGGGAGTGCTGTGATCAATGTGTTGCCTGTGTTACTCTGGAAGTAGAGTAAACAAGGATGGCTGAAAGTCACTGGGGAAATCACTGGCGGGGCCATCACTCATATCTTTCTCACTCAGCGATCACTGTCTGCAACATTACACGTGTGTGTTCGTCTGTGTGTGCATGTGGTTGCTCCGATGTGTTTACTGTTTGCAACAGGTCTTTAAGTTCAAAGTTGCGTACCGAGGAGTTGAGCTTGATCAAAAAGCCTCGTTAAACAGGTAACCCAGAGGAGCTCTCAACAACTGTGGGGTGGTAGCGAGCGAGGGAGAGAAAGAACTTAAGTTAATAGCCTATTACCTCTCTAACTATACGCTCCGTTAGTCACCACCACTAGCTGTTGCGACTGCTAAACTCCGCACCGCCCCGCCCAAAAATAAAACATCACTGCTCCATTTATTAGTCAACACCGATACTTCAAAAATATTCAGGTCGATGCTCACAGAGGCCCAACAACATGACCCATGTCCAGCAACCTGCTTTGGTCTGAGAGGCTCAAAAGGCTTTCTTGTGCTTTCCTGCTTAGAGATCCAGCTGGCAAAAGAAACATGGACTACCATTAGTGAAGCCGTGGATCTGCTCGGTAAGAAGTGCAAACACAGTGTTATACAAAGAGATACACAGTACAAACACAGACACACACACACATGCGCACGCACGCACACACACACACACACACACACACACACACACACACACACACACACACACACACACACACACACACACACACACACACATGCAAGGGCACACAAAAACACACACACACACATGCAAGGGCACACACACAAACACACACACACACACACACGCACACAAACAAAGATATACCACAAGATCAAACTAAGATTTACTTGAATGCAATATGTGAACATCGTGACCTGATTTTAATTGGCAGATAGCAATGTCTTAGGTGACACAGTGGCTCATAATACAGGGGTATGGATGTGAGGATTAATTATAAACTGTGTAGAGAAAGGTTATAAAGATACGGCCGGTGGTTGTAATGGGAAATATAATTATGTTCTGTGTCCCAAATTACATGATAATAATCAGACTTCCTTTTAAAATGATTGACTGTTGTGCCCTGAATATGTAACTTCTTGTTTTTGAAGGATGTGGTGTGGTGACAGTGGTGTGTGTGTGTGTGTGTGTGTGTGTGTGTCCACAAGTGTGTATGTGTGTGTGACCCCATGTGTATGTGTATGTGTGAATATGTGTGTGTGTATGCATGTGTATTTGTGTTTGTGTGTGTGTGTGTGTGTGTGTGTGTGCGTGTGTGTGTGTGGTGTGTGTGTGTGTGTGTGTGTGTGTGTGTGTGTGTGTGTGTGTGTGTGTGTGTGTGTGTGTGTGTGTGTGTGTGTTAGATGGTGAAGGATGTCTTATCTCTTTAGAAAGTCAAACCAATGTCACAGGCGGGGTATTGTGATAGATCCCAGCACAAATCTTGTAAGCCATTAGATTATTTGGGGGAGTACCTATCTGCGCCCGGTGATTTGGCCTGCCCTATAGTGGGATAGAGGAGAGGTGACCGAGGACAGGGGACCAGCGGGCCGACGGGACTAATGAGTTGAAATGGAAAAAAGTCCATCTCTGATCCGGGGGACAGCTGTGTTCGCATGGTACCCAGACACCAGGGGGGATAAACAGTACTATGGGATGGTATTTCCTATTGTCTCTGTCGGAGGACGGGTACGCATGAGCAAAGCCCCGGCAGATGGAAACACCTGATGGTTTTTAGAATGAAGATCCCCCTCTGGAAGAATGTGTCCTACTCATTAAAGTAATAGGGTATTGATTAGGGAGAAGATGTTCTTTGTGGCTGTGATCCTTGTCTGTCGTGCTGTGACCAAATAATTAACATATGACACAAGAATTTCCGAACAACATTGATAATAATATTGTTCTATCTAGAGTATTGTCATTTATAGGCACAGGTATTGTAGGAATAGCTAAAACGCATGGGTGACAGACAGATATATTCATTATCTTTTAGGCAGCACATTTATCATTTATAGTTAATCTCCTTCTCTCTAAATCGCTCTCTCTATCGCTCTCTCTTTTATTTATTTTCTTCCTAAGCCTCGTTCTCTCTCTCTCTCTCTCTCTCTCTCTCTCTCTCTCTCTCTCTCTCTCCCCCTTGGAGATAAATACATACATGATTATATAAAGAAATAAATATATATATATATATATATATATATATATATATATATTTATATATATTGTTCCTTCGCTCAGAGCACAGACAAGCTTCAGCATGTGAAGAACTAATTAAAACATGTTTAGAATGTGTAAAATGTGAGCGTTTCCTGAAGGTCTGAAGCCTTTCAAACCACCACAATGGCTGCCTCAGTGTCTCCTACTGGCAGACATGCCATTCTTAGCTGACTTCCTCACTCGATAATGAAACCCAACGGCTCTGGGCAAACACTGTTATTCAGCATGGGAAAAGGGGAAAAAAAGCATGATATCCTGTTGTAAAATGAATGAAAAATATATCCTATTTATAACTAATATTATCTTACACTTTATTTATAAAATCCCGTGAAAATCAGGGCATCCAAAGTCAGTGGAATAACATAAGACAGATCAGAAAAATCAATTAAATGCACCAAAGATGCATTTAAATAGTACGTGGAGATGAGCAGAGAAAGAGCAGGGGGAAACGGATGAATACAAAGAAGGGAGAAGAGCAAAAGAGAGAGGTGGAGCTATGATGAAACACCGAAGTCCATCACCCATCAGCCTGTCCCCCTCAGTCCCCCTCAGTCCCCCACAGCACGGCTCAGCCCCCCTCAGCCCCCCACAGCACGGCTCAGCCCCCCTCAGCCCCCCACAGCACGGCTCAGCCCCCCTCAGCCCCCCACAGCACCGCTACACTCTGCATCCTGACCGGCACTTTGTAAGGTAAAAAAAGGTGGAACTGAACTAAAGGTATTCAATGCGTTTTAGTTGCCATCTATTGACCAGAATGTATTGTTTAAGCCATGTTTCGTGGAGGTCTAACTAAGAGCTTAACTTCAGAAGTTCTCAACCTCTTCCTGTGGTAACGCTAGACTGAGGCGGTCTTGTTCACTACTGCTATGTATTGTGTCTCATCTCGAAAGAGCAAATCTCTGGTCTGCAAGATGTGGGACAGTTTTGCGAGTAGGAAAATAAATGTTTATATTTATGTAAACGTCTTCATAAATGCCTTTACCAAAGAAGCCAAGTTTGGAGAGAGAAAGTTTTGAAGAACAAACACTGGGTTCCTGTGCCTAGCTGAACAACATATTTGACAAAGACCAAACAGCTTTGTGCCCATGCCCTAAGTCGCCCTATTCTTCATTTGTTTCTTCCTTGTGGGTTGGGTTAGCTCACGGGTTCTTGTCTTGATGACTTTTGTTCCCTGTCTTTAAACTTTTCAATCTACTTTTCAGGGCTCATTTTGCCCTCCCTTCCTCCCTTCCTCTCTTCCTTCCTTCCTTCCTTCCTTCCTTCCTTCCTTCGTTCCTTCCTTCCTCTCTTCCTCCCGTCCTCCCGTCCTCCCTTCCTTCCTATATTCCTTCCTTCCTTCCTTCCTTTCTTCCGTCCTCCCGTCCTCCCTTCCTTCCCACATCCCTTCCTTCCTTCCTACCTTGCTTCCTTCATTCTTCCCTTCCTTCCTACCTTCCTTCCTTCATTGCCTTTATTCCTCCCGTGCTAACTTCCTTCTTCGTATCTCCTTTCCTTCCTTGCTCCTTCCATCCCTCCCTCTCCACCCTCAATTTCACTGACTCTCAACCAGTCCTACTTATGGCCATGGTCACATTAACATTCCACCGGCCCGGTCCTCGTTACTCCTTCTGGGCCCTTCTACTGGGGGCGATTCTCCTCCTGAGGTTGACAGTATTGGGTCAGTTGAATGTTGCTGAAGCCTGTAACCAGCTGTGGGAAGTGACAGATAGAGCTGGTATTTCCTTAATATGCCACCACAGGCAACACCGCCAACTCTGCTGCCAACCGGCAAAGTAATGGAAAGCCGGGTACTTCTTCTCCCTGCTCAGAACCGCATGCCCTGCAGCTCAGGATGCATCTCACCATATTTCACTCTACATCCCCCACACTCACAAACACACATGCACACTCACACAGACACACAGACACACACACATACACACACTCACACTCAGACAGACACAGACCACAGACACACACACACAGACATGCACACACACACACACAGACACACACACACACACACACGTTCACACAAGCATGCATTCACACAAATTACAATCACACAAAATGTTCAGGGGGCGTTTTGGGACCTTTGACCTGTAATCAGTAACCTTTTTAGTCGTGTTTCTATAAAGTTGAATTGCAGCCACGTTAGACGTAAGTGAATACAAATGTAGAGCGTCGCAGAGGGGTTAGTGTTCAAACATGGCTTTGGCTTCCACACTAAACGACTATACGCCCCACGCAATGCAACCCATTCGCAGACAGAGAGCAGTTTAATTTGTAACAGTGCACCTCCTCATCATTAACAGTAGTGGTTTCTTGGTAGATCTCTGAAATACAGACACTGTACACATTTTGTTTTCGATTTCCTAATAAGGTCGGCTAATTAAAACAAGGGCTCTTGGTCGTAACACAGAACAATGTGGGGTTTAAGACCTCTTGAACGAGACCATTGAATGAAAAGTATTTTCAAATAATTCAACCAGAAAGATGGGCTGAAGCATATCCTTGCCCGAGTGTGTGTCTCACCGGAGTATCAGGCACAAGTGTGCAGCGGGAATATGGATAGAGTGCTTCTTTAATTAAGGCTGCACTTGGAACAGTATCGCGTCTTTCATGGCAGTGGGCTGTGCTCCACAATCGTTATTGAAGATCCCCAACGGTCTTCAAATAATCCCAACGTTTTGTTGAATAATGCGGTGGGGATTAATTATACTCCAAATGTATTCTCTTCATCAAGGGTTGGACGGCCGTTAAAAGACGAGCATTTGTGGGAACTCAAACTGCACTGTTTATAGGCCGCTAAGCTATGGATCATTACTGTGGCAAACATTTACCTGGGTGATGATTGAAGTAGAACATTGGCTTGGTCAACAGATATTAAACCCTAACCGTGACTCACTTACAAACTAACCCTAACCCAATACATAGAGAGTGCTTCTGCTCATCTGTATTATATACTCTTGTATTTGTATAACAATTGACACAATCCTTTAGGAAAATTGTGTTTGTTTTATCCCGTCAGACTAACGATATTCCAAATGATAGACGCTTGCAGGGAGATCATATCCGTGTTGCGAAAAACAATTTGAATCTGACAGGAGCAATTCACTAAAAGAAAAACAAACATGTTATCTTAATCCAACTGCGTTAGAGGAACAAACACACACACACACAGAGACCCCGCTGGAAGACAAGCTTTGGGAGACTACTTTTTATTCATGCACCACTGAACCACGGGGTTCGCAGCTCCATCGGCCCCATCATTACACCAACAGGGCCATCTGACATGTGCTCCAATACCGAAGAGGTGTCACAGGAAGAGCGGGATGGGAGAGAGAGCCACGCTGGTGGTACACTCCACACCCAATTTCCATTCAGTGCCTAACGCCACCCTTCTAATGATGCTCTCTGCTGGTGTCAAACTCACGTCCCAGTGAATCTCGTTTGTCTCCGAATAACATGGTGCTCACGGGGTGCCTCGTGGTCTGAAATGTTTTACCGTTTACGGAAATGCAATTGTGCCGTCTTGTGATGTAGCATGAGGGAATATCCCCGACAACATCACGAGGGCAGTCATCCAATGACGGTCGATTTAAATGATGCAAACATATGAAATGTCATTTACTGCCATATCAAAATGACATGATAAAGAGAATTCTAAAGGGAATCAGTTATAATTAACTCATGTATTAGGTATTCCACCCATGCATAATCCCACGGTTGTTATTGTTGTCAATTAAATATATTTGTAGGCCTATTATGAAATTTGTTTACCGCTGTTGGTTTAAAATTGATTGAAGTTGACGTTTAAATTATGTAATTTGCTGTGGATTATTCAATAATTACAATCAGAAACCACTAACAGCAGTGTTAATATAGCGTTTAATTGCATTGTATATCATTATGCAGTTAGGTTGGAGTTTAGTCACAAAGACAACCCTAACCCGGTGGGCCAGTAACTGCCCTTCATGGTGAGGAGAATTTAAATTCTCAATATGTCAAGTTTGAATACCTAATAAAATGTGGTTATCTTTTCAAAGTGGTTATCAATTCATCAACGACAATATGTATTACGTTATTGTTGTG
>NC_136941.1:12805223-12842723 GCF_949987615.1 Pollachius pollachius
CTAACCTTAACAAACATGTGATTTGCACCAGTAATAATAGATCTAACTCTGATTTGTACATATATTTCCCTTTATTTGCCTATAAAAAAAACTGAATTGATGCATAGGATTAAGACAAAGCAAACAACAACAAAATCCATCAAATATTTTTTCCAATATCCCATATATCCACAAAGCAACCAATTAGGACGGAGTCCTCAGTGCTCATGTACTCATTGACTTAACCAAACAAAATGTCTGACTCTGACTGTTTAAGCATGTTGTTCTATGGTTAATTGAGGGGTGGATCTTATACAGAGAAGTGGGCTGTCAGCATCTCCAGCTGTGAATTACAACACTTGGACAGCCACAGCTTTGCTCTGTCATCAACACCTCCTCATCGCTCCTGTTCTTCTTAGTCTCTCTCTCTCTCTCTCTCTCTCTCTCTCTCTCTCTCTCTCAATCTCTCAATCTCTCTCTCTCACTCTCTCTCTCTCACTCTCTCTTCTTCCATCTCCATCTCTCTCTCGCTGCCCTCCCTCTCCATCTCTCTCTCTCTCTCTCTCTCTCTCTGCCTCTCTCTCTGCCTCTCTCCCTCCATCTCCATCTCCATCTCTCTCTTGCTGCCTTGACGCACACCGCTCGAGGTTAAGTCAGCATGCTATGAAGGCTCGTCTCTGTAAACAGGAGTGTGTGCTTATGCGTTATTGATTTTCCGCAATGGGAATCCAGAGCGTATACCAGATCCTAATTAATTTGTCGTATTCCAGGCAGTGTTCCAGTGAATGTCTCAAACGGCCAGTCTTTCTTGGCGGCTCCAAACCCCTACTTGATGTGTTGTCTGTCGACTGTCTTTTCTGTGTGCGCATGTGTCTCTAACAATGGCCATCATTGAAGCCTGGTTTGCATGGGCAGTGATGGGAGGAAAAGAGTAGAGTTCAGAACCAGAATCGAGCACAGCGCCTTTCACAGAGGAAGGTACGTCTAGGTACGCTAGGTATATTTGGATACACTAGGTATGTCTATGTATGCTTGGTGCGCTCAGGAGGCACATCTAGGAACTGCTAGCAGCGCTAGTAGCTGCAAGGAACAAAAGGTATGCTATCTATGTTAGGAACCGCTATATATGCCTAGGTACGCTATGAACGTTTGGGAACCGCTGGGTTAGAACAGCCTTGCAAGGTAGGTATGCTAGGTATGCTAGGTATGCTAGGTACATTAGGTGCTCCGGTATTGTTCAAAGGAGCCAAGTCTCAAGGTTCACAATAATGCATTTGTTCTCAGTGCACACGTATGTTTGTGAGTGTGAAAAGACAGAGAAGCGCGCGCGAGAGAGAGAGAGAGATGTGTCTTTATTTGTGTGTATGTGTGTGTATGGGTGTGTATGAGTGTGTATGAGTGTGTGTGTATGTTTGTGTGTATGTGTGTGTGTTCTGTACATGATTGCGCTACAAATGAGCTTTGCGATGCCGTAAACGAACACCATCCGCCTTATTTAAAGAATACAAGCGTGCCTTTGATGTGGTACAGAGAGGGCATGTGTGTTCGCTGATAAAGGGCAAATCAACTGATTATTAATCAGGGCAGAATGCTCACATCATTTGGATTGAGACGCTAATCATGCTCTCTCTACGCTGACTTTGATCATTTTCCACTGAAGTCAGAGTGCCTGTGGACACTCAGAGATGCAGGGCCGGTTTCAAGACATCTTGATGAAAACAGGACCGGATGTTTCCGTTACGCCGGCTCAATAGTAAGAACATCTCAGGGAGAAGCAGAGGAGTAGTGGTGGGTGTCGTGGGGTTTGTTAGTGTTGTTCCCTTTGTCCTCCCGAAAGAGTAAAGAAAAACAGATTAGGTGCAACTTGCGGCTGAGGCGTCACAGATAACACTACAGTGATAATGCTGTACGGCAATTAACACGCAGGGAGATGTGTACACAAAGGAATAGACACACCCCTACCAGCAGAGGCACACAAACAGGCACACAAACAGACACACACACACACACACATACACACACACAAACACACATGCATACACACACACACACACACACACACACACACACACACACACACACACACACACACACACACATACACACACACAAAACAAAAACAAACAGACAATAGGTGTGTCTGCAGGTCAAGACACATCTGGTTCAAGGGCTGCTGCCAGTGTTTGGTTTTAAAAATAAATGTGCCATAAATAAATCTTCTGCCTGTATAGTATCGATTCGGGGGTTTTTTTTTAGCTTAGTTAGTTTTTTTCAGAGGCAGAGATAGAGAGAGATAAAGACGGTGACAGGAGAGCGAGACAGAGACGTATCAGCATTCCATGTGGCTGTCATTACCGTGATCCGTTTCCCCCGACCTGACGTCTGCCGTCAGAGCCCCCCCTGACACATCTTAATCAGACGCATAATGAATGGAGGATGGGTCTGGGGGAGCTGGAGGCCTTGATCTGACAGAGGTGATCAATAACTCCATATAACACCTTTTTCTTTCCGGCTAGACCCGGCTTGATGTAGTTGGAGGTGGTGGTGTTCATGGTGGTGGTGGTGGTGGTGGTGGTGGTGGTGGTGGTGGTGGGGGGAGGCGATTCCATAATGCATCTGAAACAGATATCGTTATCAGAGTGTGAGAGTTTCTGAAAGTTGTTTCTTTCTGTCTGTCTTGAGTATTTTTTTGGCAACGCACTTTTTGAATTTTTGAGTTTTTACAGATTTGATAAAGATTTGGTGTGAAGATTTGGTGGAAGAAATAAAATCCAGGGCTTACACAGAGTGATCCAACAGCTCTCATGAGGAGCAGATGAGTTACAGATTAATTTTCTAAATTCCTCCAAAGTCACAATTATTTCAAAAGAGAATTTCCTTCTCTCCCATAATCACTGTGGAATCAGGACCTTGCAGGATCTGGTGTATGTTCAGCAGCGATGATGGATCGGACTTGACACAGACCTGGTTTATGCCCAGTTTGCGGGTTTTGGGAGATGACCAAGATGACCTAAACCATATACTGTAGAGTGACTGAGATTACACCTCATTATGTATGGATTCAGCTTTGTTGAATGCCCCTTGGAATGCTCTATTATGATATTACTTTGAGCACTTATGCCAATAGCTTGCACCACACAATCAGATTTGAAGTCTGTTTCGGTCCGTAAGTCCATGCACAATGGAAATCGGTGTCCATTTTAATCATATAAATGGTCCTCCCACGTCAGATGACTTCGCAATCTAAACTGTATAGCTTTCCGTGGAATAGCATTTGAGGAGAACAATGTATTTGGAGCAGTACGATTCATTTCCCCCTGTTCAAATTGAAAGTTTCGAGAAAGTCGTGAATTATACAATGGATGTGTTGAATTATTGAAGGGATGTTAGATTAGCTGTGGCCGCCTATCATTGAGAACGTCTGAACGAACAAATCAACTGAATGCCTAATAAGGTCACAGCTAATTGCTCATACTGCAGATAAATAATGAAGAGGGCCATTTTCCACTAAGCAGAAAAGATTATCAGAAAGTATCATAATCCCTGGTTTTCCCGTAACAACCCATGGATTCTGATTATTTAAAGGGGCTCTTGACCTGGTTGTTTGGGTCTGCAGGGTTCCTGTAGTTCATGTAGGGACAAGGAGCAGGAGACCCGAACGGAAGAAATAAGTACAGGAGGATCAACACTACCGGTGAGATGGAGAGCATAATTAAAAGAAAGCACAGAAATAGTGGATGCAGAACAGAAAGAGGAGCGACAGTCGAGTTTGTAAGAGTAATAGAGAACGGTTGCGGGGTGCGATAATGAAAAGCCAAGACTTGGAACTGCAGATGAAAGTTAGTGAGGTATCTTTTCAATTAAAGTGAGGATCATCTCTCAAAGTGGGTGGTTTGTAATCACCTGCAGCTGAAGCCCAACAGCACATGGCAGCTTTACTTGTCTTCATTAGTTGCATTATATAGCATTTGTTTTAACCGCATTTCGCCTCATATTGTTCTGTACTCTGTTCCAACTCCCAGACCCATTATTCCCCAACGCTTCACTTCCTGACAGTTCCGTCTATCCCCTTTGCAAAAGTTATAGAGAAAGATACCCACCTAACTTCCACACACTTTTGGCTTCAATCATTACTGCAGATACATGCGCCCACAAAGACATCCACATCACATCAGAGCAAGAGACGCTGACTGCACCGCGGCTAGTTTCACCGGCTCTCTCAATCTCTCTAATTGGACGCCCCCCTGTCCTTGAAATCCCAAACTCTGCTGTTGGCAACATTTGACACAACCAGTGCTAATTGCTAAGCGTTGCAGATGAGATAAAGAGGATATATTTGCTGCAGGACATGAGTATGAGTATAAGAAGTCATTCTAGATCAAAAAAACATCCAACCGGGTCATTGTTTTGCGCTGCAGCCCCTTTTAACTGCAACCTTGAACATTGAGTTGTTAAAGGGAAGTCTTGAACAAGCAGTTTACTGGAAAACTAATTTAGGACAGATGGATGTTTCCAATATAAGTAATCTACAAGCTTCAATGTTCAGCTCCAACCCAGGCTCGCACCTTGGCTTTCGATTGTTTGTACCCCACTGTTCAGGGTTACTGTCTTTCCATATGTAGGACACCATATGGCGCTCTATATGCGTTTCTATATTAGCTCCCATCTGGTTTGGTGAGACACATCAGAGTGGAGCTCAAACTCATACCGCCCAGGGCGCTATGCTTTCCTCCATGTAAAGTCAAGCTGCAAATATAAGTGCTGCACCGTCGACCGATCTGACCCAGGTACACCTGAGACACCCCTTAGCCAATCACCTGACCGAACAACTGTCACTTCATATTCAAGTGTAGGCCAGCTCAGAATACTAGGTCACTGCAACACACCGCAACATCATCTGTTTATCTGTCTGGCAGTCTATATATCTACATGTCTATCTGTCTATCTATCTATCCAGCTATCAATCTATCAATTCTATTTACCTTTCTATATGCATATCTTTCTGTCTGTCTGTTGATCTGTCTATCTGTCGATCTACCTGTCTGTCCGCTTGTCTGTCTGTCGTCCTCTCCGTCTAACTATATCTACGTTGCCTGTGGACACGTCTGTCTTTCTGTCTGTCTACCACTACAGTAGGGGTGAGCAACAGTTGTGCCATGGAGGGAGAATGTCAGTGCCACAACGGTGAGGCGGTGGAGGTGCAGGCTGTTGACTCGCCTAAAGGGCACAGTGGGTTTGACTGATACATTCTGACATTGACATTGTCATATCCCTGAATGTGTTACAATTACGTAGCACGGCCAGCCTAAAATAGAATCCTGTTTGGCGGTGAATGCCTCGGTGGGGGTTGGTGGGTGAACAGTTTCATTAGCCCAGAGATAACTCGTAACAGGGTCGTGTTTAATCACGGTGGCCGCGTAAAGGGGTCAGAGGGACAGACGCAAAGGAAAATAAACAGTTTACATCGGACCAATTGAAGAGATGAGACTGGATTATTTGAATCCATTTACTCAAAACAAGTAGATACAATGCGGCGCGCCATTACATAACGGATTTGCATACACAAATCAATATGTGCGTGCAGGTTTTCCTGTAAACCAATACACACAGACACACACACACACAAACACACACACACACACACACACACACACACACACACACACACACACACACACACACACACACACACACACACAAGCACACAATGAAAATTCAAATATCATGCAGCCACAGTCCCTCAAGACAGCGTCGCCTTGGTTACCACTTATGCATTGGTCCTTCCCCGTCTCCCTGCTTGGAAGTGACAGCGTGATCAGCAGAGAGCCCCTGATCATCAGCCCGGAACCATCGCAGCGTCTCATGCTATTCTTACCGGCCATGACACTGCTCTCCGTAGCGCTACAGGGCAGCCGGGACTCCTCAACTTAGACTTGATCTTGTCAAAGCAAACTCCTCTCATTGGCTGCAAGGAAGGAGGACACGCCCATGGCTAGGCCTTAGTGTAGTCCCTATAATAAGGTGTGTGTGTGTGTGTGTTTGTCTGTGTGTGTGCGTGTGTGTGTGTGTGTGTGTGTGTGTGTGTGTGTGTTTGTGCATGTCTGTGTTCTCGTTTGTGTTCATTTGAGTGTGACTGAGCGTATGTGTGTGTGTGTGTGTGTGTGTGTGTGTGTGTGTGTGTGTGTGTGTGTGTGTGTGTGTGTGTGTGTGTGTGTGTGTGTGTGTGTGCCACTCAATGTATCTCTCCCTACATCTTCCCACCTGGTGCAACAGTTGGTACAATTTGCACACTGTCCAAACAATATAGATTACATTGAGGAAATGTACACCATTTGGAAAAACAGAGAAAATGGAGTCATTGTAAAACAATTACGTCTTGGCACTTAGCAGACCTCCTGATGTCGACAGGTGTTTTCTACCCGATCCCTGGATGACATTCCCTGAGTTGGAGCCAGAAGGCAGCCCCCCTCTCACTCAGACAAATTTACCCCCCATTAACAGACGGCACCCTCTCCCATCAGGGCAGCATGATGAGCCCTCTGCTCCACTATTAGGGAGGAAATGTGAGACGCCGGAAATCTGCATTTACACTTACGATAATAGAGAAAAAAAGGAAAGATTGAGAGAAGAAAGAGTGACAGAGGGGGGGATTAAGGGGGGGGGGGGACTCTCCGTTACGGGGAAGAGGTCAGGTTGAGCAACTCTGCTATCTAGGAGTTGCCAAAGAAAACAAGATCAAAGCATCTTATCATCTCCTCTCTTTTTCTCTCTCTCTGTCTCTCTCTCTTTCTCTCTCTCTCTCTCTCTCTCTCTCTCTCTCTCTTTCTCTCCCTCTCTGTGACAGACTTCCTCAGCCAAATCACAGCAAAGACATTCTCTGTGATCTTTGATATTTACCATGGCGCACATCCTGTGCATGCTCTTTAATTGGATACGCAAGAGCCATGGAATGGGAATTGAACGCTCTATTAATCTCACTCAGAGGCGATAAAGTATGAGTCACTGTGAAGAAAAAGATAGGAACGTTAAAGCAAAAGGGATTTTGTTTAATCTATTATGTTTTGTCTAACTCAGAATAAAACATATTTGTCTGTGTGTGTGTGTGTGTGTGTGTGTGTGTGTGTGTTTGTCATTGTGTCTTTGTGCATATGCATACATGTGTCCATGTCTGTGTCTTTGTGTCTACAATAAGTGCTTTCAACAGTGAAAATCTTCGTATTAAAGATGTTAACGATATACAGTTGGTTATGAATTATAGATCCCTTATTGACCATGTGAGTCTATATGGCTTATTCATGAACAGTCTTAATGAACGAAAGTGCCCTTCACTTCCAACCTTGCAAAGGAAAGTATGCAATCATATGCGTGGGTGTTTGTGTTTGTGAGTGTGTATGTTTGTGTGTGTGCGCATGCATTCCCATTGTACGTGCGTGCAGCCTTGTGGCAGTTGCTTTATGACAGATTGATTGCACATTGATGTAAGGTTCCGCATTTCTCAATGGTGGGATGGATCATGCAGCCGCGGCAACAGCCGTCTTTCAGCATACACCTTATTTAAAAGGGAGAATTCATTGATTATTTTATTTTGTACTTCACGTCACTCCTAAACTAAGTTGTTATAGTCCATATGGAAATAATTCTAAATTAAATGTCAGCCCCAGAAGCTAGAATTCAGTCTAGGCCTCGTTTAACATTCTTGCCTCATTCATAATAGATCATCCTGTTCCCTTGCAATTATAATGTATTGACCAATAAGCATTCATGTAATACTCGAGGAGCCAAACACTTAGGACCTTTTTTCTCCATCATAGAACATGAGAGTAAGCAGAATTGGGTCACAATGTACCTCTAAAATAAATGTGTTCCTCTGAGTAGTTAAAGTCAGTTTGGTAAACATGTCGCGTTGTTGTCATTTGGAAAATATCAGGTGCCTTTTTTAATATATATAATTTAAACCAATCTGGGCTTCTCAGTGAGGGTTCATATCTTACTAAATTTCCAAATTTAGTAACAAATGAATAAGGATGTTATTACATTTGCCAAGCTCCTACAACGATGTTAAATATAGCTGGGTGAGCTGTGGCAAGCATAATTTGTTTTTTAATAAAGAAGCTCTATCCTTATTTGTTTTATGATGACAGGCAGCAAGATGAGGCCTCCACATCTAAGAGAGCAAGGCACAAATCAAACACACTCAACGGATAAAACTAATTCCATCAATTTATTTGACCTGTGTGTTCACCTGCCTATTCACCTGTGTATTCAAATGTAAAATCATCTGTCTATTCACCTGTCTATTCACCTGTGTATTCACATGTCTGTTGGCCTGCCTATTCATCTGTGTATACACCTGTGTATTCACCTGTGTATTCACCTGTCTATACACCTGTGCGTTAACATGTCTATAAACCTGTCTTTTCATCTGTCTATTCACCTGTGTATTCACATGTCTATCCACCTGCCGATTCACCTGTATATGCACCTGTCTATTCGTCTATGTATTCACCTGTGTGTTATCCTATGTATTCACCTGTGTTTTATCCTATGTATTCACCTGTTTTCACCTGTGTATTCACCTGTGTATTCACCTGTGTTTTCACCTGTCTATTCACCTGTGTATCACCTGTGTATTCACCTGTTTATTCACCTGTGTATTCACATGTCTATTCCCCTGTCTATTCACCTGTGTATACACCTGTCTATTCACCTTTCTATTCAACTGTGTATACACCTGTCTATTCACCGATGTATTCACCTGTGTATTCCACTGTATTCATTTGTGTATTCACCTGTCTATACATCTGTGTATTCACCTGTATTAATTTGTGTATTCACTTGTGTGTTCACCTGTGCATTCACCTGTGTATTCACCTGTGTATTTCCTGTTTTTTTTGCCTCATCTTAAAGGTTACCTTGTATTTTATCTCACAGTTCAACCTTGTTCTGTGTTTCTACATTTAAAATATTCAGTATCTGAATAAACACTAAATTCCTCTCTTGTCAGATATATTCAAAAATGTATGTTGTAAGTCTGATTTTCCCTCTGTCTTAAAAGTTAAAATATTAAACATTAGGCGTGAGCAAGCAACACCGAAACAACACTAAACAGCTGTTATTAATAAACATCAGCATTATTAAGTTCTAGCTCACATGATTGTGTATTGCTGCATAACCTTTTCACTGAGAGTGCCACAGAGTGCCACCACTCTCTGTGGCACTCTCAGCGAAAAGCTATTCAAACCCCAAATAAAACAATAAGCATGTGACAACAAGAGTTATGTATTTTATAGCTGTGCTCATGCACAGCAATAGTAGGGTTGCCAACTGTCCCATATAAGGACGTCTCCTATATTGGTTTGTCCCATAAAGGCCTTCCTTGACCAGTCTATTATACCATACTGTTACTCTATTCGGATCGACACAGTGACAGATGCTAGATCTGATACAACCACAGTCGATCATATACTGATCACACCACGGTAAGTCATCCAATCGCAGGCCCCCTCATGTGAATTAGTTGTACGTTTCCTGCAAAAATGTGTTCATTTCTGATGTTGTTCAGTCGGATTGACATGTGCAAGTATGGATAGACCTGCAAAAAAAGAAAGAATGACTACCGACTTTATATTCACCAAACCATACCCGCACCACCGCGGCACCACTCACTGGACAAAAAATGGTGTGCACTAGGACGCCACCTTTTTCCCATATTTAATAAGGAATACGTTTGCCACCCTAAGCAATAATGACCCTTTTTAAATCATATAGTCTGCACAAATCTTTTTTTTTTTTAAAAACCTGCTGAACTAGACTCATAAAACCATCAGGAACAAAATTCAAACTTTTCAGTGACAACAAAAAGTGATAAATTAGTGTTCTGGCTGTTCTTGCGTATTCTCTCGCGCTTCTCTCTTTACCTTAGTTTTTCTCTTCCCCTTCTAAATGGATTTGTGTGTTATTTGTCTAGAACATCATATGGTAAAACACTCACTGTCAACCCCTAAGCGACCTTTTAAAAATGCTTACCTAAAAGCAAACATGCACACGAGAGTAGCCCAATACTTGTGCACCTGGCTATATATTTTACAAAAAAGGTTTGCGTCCTGCTGTTGACAGGAATAAAATGTTTTTAAAAGCTGAGCTAGCAGAGTGTACATGCTGCGCCGTCAACAAGACGGCTACCCTCTTCCCTCCCCACGTATCCCAGCGAGAGGGCTCAGTTCAGGGCTATCATTAGGGCTCGACGTGAGACGACATCTGGGGAGCGTTTTGGGAGGATATTAGTATTCTGCTGCCTCAAGTCTGTTTGTATGCGGGAGAGGTATCCTTAACCGTAATCTCACCGTTTCACCGGCTGCCAAACCTGGGTTTGAGAGACTGACAAACCCCCAAGGACGACTTCAAAAAGACAAAAAATACCCAGGACGCGCAAATTTTTTACTATTTTTAAATGCATCAACGTAGGGAAGCAACCAAACAACAAAGACACAACGTTGACATTGTCAATACCAAAAAAATCCCAGTGTGCGTTTGTGTTTGTGTTTGTGAATATGTATGCGTGCGTATGTGAGTGTGCCTGTTTCGGTCATAGGCTGGGATGAGCCAAGCAGATACCAAGGTCACAACAATTACCTATCACCCTATTTTCTCCCTCAACAATCCTGACGCTTCAGCTACGAAGCTTATCAGAAACAGAGGCTTTAGCTTCCTTAGAGCCAATCTGGAGAAATCTTTATCTCCTATCTGCCACGGAGGAGGTCAGGAGATGCTTAAAGGACACATGAATACAGACGCCGGAGGCAGTCTGGCATGTGGGGGGGGGGGTTGGAATTAACATTTGTGTCCCTAACCCAAAGGCTTTTCCACACCACAGGGGAGGGATTCTGATCATCAAGGCTTAGCTGGATAACATGTACAGTATCCATATAGTCATCCATACAGTATATATATATATATATATATATATATATATATATATATATATATATATATATATATATATATATATATAGAGAGAGAGAGAGAGAGAGAGAGAGAGAGAGAGAGAGAGAGAGAGAGTTCATCATATAGTTTTTATTGAGAAGAAGGGGATATAAAGTCAAGTTGTGGGTTAAATCTATTACCACAAACATATATCTGCACAACCTAATCAGGAATTATTTAAGTCAGCATTTTCTTTCAGTTTGATATTACCGACCGTATAACAAAACTGCAATCACACATGCTGATAGCAATAATCAATGCAGCTGGTCATGATGATCACAGGACTCATGGTGGATTATCGTATCATCTTTTTTTCTTATGTCACCCAGGGTTACGGTATCCCCATGGAAACCAGGGCAGCTAGCCTACCGTGTGATTCAGTGACATTTGAACAGAGTATCACTCAAAGGCTGTGAGTATGTGTGTGTGTGTGTGTGTGTGTGTGTGTGTGTGTGTGTGTGTGTGTGTTCGTGTCTGGTTTTTGTTTGTTTGTGATTCCTTTTTTATTCACGTCTTTGTTTGTTTGTGTTTGTGTGTGTATGTGTGTCTGTTTTCTTTCGTGGCTTTTGTGCGCGTGTGTGCACAGTTGTGTGCAAATATCAATCTTTGCTTAAAAGACAAGGGCTCTAATACATGTCTTAGTGTGCCTTATCAATAATATTTATTCTGTCCACAAGTTGACTTTTGTCTAAAATGGGTCTCCCTGGATGCATGATACAGTGTTTTAAAACGTGCATAATCCAGTGTATAACATGCATGTTACATTGTATAGTACCATGCACGTTATACTGTACAATAACATGCAGGTGTTTGTTTGGTGTTGTGGGACTATGTATGTATGTGGTGGGACCTGGGCTGATTGTTATTCCAGGCGACAGTGCAGTGTTATTGGAGGGGCCCCCACATGGTTTAATTACGGGCCGAATTTTGCTTTTCAGACGTTGAATAATGTGGGGATTGAAGGTTATGTTCTTCGGCTATATTTTATGATATTCTTAAGAAGGCGAAAGGCTATATATTTTTTTTTCCTGCCAATTTGCATTCAGGCCTTGATTTACTTTTGCCAAACTCGACTGGAAATATAATCACAAATACAATATTATATATGGAAATTACAGTGAATATGACTTACTGTAATGTTAAGAATATGGCAGTATATCTTATTTTGACAGAATAGCTTTCGTGAAGGGATGCTGCAAGATATGTTCTCTGTCATGAAACAGTCACTTTAACGCAACTTCTTATTCTTAGATACAGTAGGCCTACCTACTTAGAGGTTATTTTTACCATGGGACCACGTTGTTTCAGAATAAAATGAACCTGATAAATAGGCCAAAGTAAAATGGCCTGCGTTTTGTTGACACCCACGGGGAGAAAAGTACCCAAGGCTAGGAAATCTAAATTTCACCCTCCGTATGACAAAGACAAATGCTTATGCCAATGGATACTAGTGATTTCCAATTAATTGAGCCCACATGTTTGACTCTTGACAAAAAAAAGACAATAAGAATGAATAAAAAAAGATCAACGTGCTTGAATCACATTATACCTTTCCAGTCGTTGCTCCTCAATGAAGTTGCGTGTGCTTTTGAAAAAGCGACGTGACGTCTCCCTGCCAGCTCACCTCCAGAACTCAGACGCATCCGCTGCGATGTGAGCGCTCCTAAAAACCCACCGACGCAGCAGCCAATGCCAAAGTGCCGAGAGAGAGAGAGAGAGAGAGAGAGAGAGAGAAAATAAGAAAGGATGAGGGAGAGAGAGGGAGAGAGGGAGAGAGATAGAGAGGGAGGGTAGAGATATATGGAGAGGGAGAGAGAGAGTGAGAGGGGAGAGAGAGAGACGCGATACCTCAGTCTGTTCGTCATTTTGGAGAACGAGGGGTAGTGCTCTCCACTCGAATCCATCGACTGCCGAGCATTTTCCAAGTCAAGGCGTTCTGAGCGGGTGTCGGTTTTGCTCGGAGGGGTCGACGAGGTCTTCCGACTATTTATTCCAACAACATAATGGGGGCACATTAAAGCAGTGGTGCGTGTGCTAAAGCACAATTTATAGCGTGGCTATATTTAGTTGTCGCCTACTTTGCCTAAGAAGTAAGTATATATTTATCAATGTTCAGGTTTTGCCTATTAAAAAAAACTTGTTTCTGGATTAAACGATTTGTGAAATTAGCCCGTCCAGTCCACCACGCGCATCTGAGCTGCCAGCACGAGGACCTTGGATTTCTTTGGACTTTTACAATTTTTGTATCGGTAAGTTGTCACGTGATTAAAACCTATTTCAGAAAATGTGAGCGTAGACATTTTCATTCTAACGATGACATGTTCTTCAGTGATGATGAGGATTCAAAGTGTGTTTAATGGGGCTTGAACATGGGTTGGAGTGCGTACAGCTCGGTACAGTCTGGAGGGCTGTAATGGCAGGCGGTCGCCCGTCCGTATGCTATTGGTTGTAACTCAACAGGTTTTGACTTGTTCGATTTTTTGCCAGGATTCTGTAACAGATGGTAATCCAAATCGTGGCTGGCATTTGTGTTTGTTGGAAAGCCGAATTCTGAGAAATAGAGCGATTGGATTAGGGCGAGTTTATTTTGGTAATCGAAATCTAATATATATATACATAAATATTTATATAAAATGAATCAAACATGTTCCCTTTTTATTTTTATTTTTTTCCAAAACCCTGACAATCCCGTCTGCTTCCACTCTTCTGCATCCTATGCATTGCTCTTACATAAACACTCGTTCCCTCACGCAGCTCCCCTTATATCCTTACGTCCTTTACACCTCACCTCGCACCTCATTTCCCCTTCCTCTTGATCCCCCTCTTTCTCTCCTTTCTATGGAACATGTACCTGTCCTAAAGCCCTCCTCCAGCATAACCTAAACCAGGTACCCCACCTGCTTCTCCCCCACCAGATGGTGGGTGAGCTGAAGCCGAGCTGCTTGTGAAGGTGTGAAGGGGACCCCCGTCTCTCTGCACACCCCCCAAGCCAGGACTCGCCATGGCCGGAGTTGCGGCCTGGCTCCCCTTCGCCCGGGCGGCGGCCATCGGCTGGATGCCCGTGGCCAACCTGCCCATGCCCGTGGCGCCCAACCAGAAGAACAAGCGGCAGGACGAGCTCATCATCCTCAACGTCAGCGGCCGGCGCTTCCAGACCTGGAGGAACACGCTGGACCGCTACCCGGACACCCTGCTGGGCAGCTCGGAGAAGGAGTTCTTCTACAACGAGGAGACCCACGAGTACTTCTTTGACCGGGACTCCGACATGTTCCGCAGCGTGCTCAACTTCTACCGCACGGGGAAGCTGCACTACCCGCGCTCCGAGTGCATCTCGGCCTATGACGAGGAGCTGGCCTTCTTCGGCATCATCCCCGAGATCATCGGCGACTGCTGCTATGAAGAGTACAAGGACCGCAAGCGGGAGAACGCCGAGCGCCTCCAGGACGACCAGGAGGACAACAAGGACAAAAAGCCGCCCAACATGACCTGCCGGGAGACCATGTGGCGGGCCTTCGAGAACCCCCACACCTCCACCATGGCGCTGGTCTTCTACTACGTCACCGGCTTCTTCATCGCCATCTCGGTCATCACCAACGTGGTGGAGACAGTGCCCTGCGGCACCTCCACCCACCAGAAGGAGGTGCCGTGCGGCGAGCGATACACGGTGGCCTTCTTCTGCATGGACACGGCGTGCGTGATGATCTTCACCGTGGAGTACCTGATGCGGCTGTTCGCGGCGCCCAGCCGCTACCGCTTCATGCGCTCGGTGATGAGCATCATCGACGTGGTGGCCATCCTGCCCTACTACATCGGTCTGGTGATGACGGACAACGAGGACGTGAGCGGCGCCTTCGTCACGCTGCGCGTCTTCCGCGTCTTCCGCATCTTCAAGTTCTCCCGCCACTCTCAGGGCCTGCGCATCCTGGGCTACACGCTGAAGAGCTGCGCCTCGGAGCTGGGCTTCCTGCTCTTCTCGCTCACCATGGCCATCATCATCTTCGCCACGGTCATGTTCTACGCCGAGAAGGGCTCGTCCTCCAGCAAGTTCACCAGCATCCCCGCCTCCTTTTGGTACACCATCGTTACCATGACGACGCTGGGGTAAGTGGATCATTTTGGAGGATTGCGCTACGTGTGTGTGTGTGTGTGTTTTTGTTTGTGGGGGTGTGTGTGTGCGTGTGTGTGTGTGTGTGTGTGCGTGCCATAGTTCATTGTGAACGAATCGTGTCAGTCTCATTTTGTGTTGATCCATTCAAAAAGCTTTCACTTCAAAACTGCATCCATTATATTTTGTTTGAAATTATCGAAAGGCAGAGAACACTGGATCCGGAGACACTGGGGCATTTAATGAGAAAATGATTCACATAGAGAATGGCAAGTGAAGGTCACCTCATAGAGAAAAGGTATGACAAACCCAAAGAACAAATCCATGAGGGATCACTCCCTTTGTTCTCTGTGTCTTAGGAGCTGGGAAGAATTACATTTTAAAAATGCATAACGCCACAACACTGACATTGCTGTTTCCTTTAATCACCCGTTCCACATTACTCTAGTTGTGGGTATTAAAAAATGAAACGGCTCCCACTGTGTAAAGAGCACCTCCGGGAAATATTAAAATGTTCGCAATGTTGAACATTGTTGTTCACAATGTTGTAAAAAGTAACCAAATGAATCAAGGCTCAGCTTTTGAGCACCCAGCAATAGACACAAGCCTAATTATTGTTATGGAAAATAAGATACTCCAAAAAGGCCGGCATGTTTGCAGTTTACAAGAAAAAACGAATTAACCTGTGGCACCGGCTCTGTCACTTCCTAATGATGTGTCCCTAGGCTTTGAAGGACTTGATCAAGATGAGGGGCATATGGAAGGATCTTTATCGTCTACTTACATCCCACTGTTATTTACAGACATTTTAGGAAGAGACACCCATTTGCATTCATTTTATTAACCATGCACATGGTGTGTGGAAAGGCAAACATGCACGACTGCAGACATAAATAAACAGTCAAACACACCCACATGTATAGACATGAACTTGATCAACAATAACATCCAACGCATATAATATATGCAGATGCCTCGAGGCAAACAGACGCACACACACACACACACACAGACACACACACACACACACACACACACACACACACACACACACACACACACACACACACACAAACACACACACACATACAGAGACACACACAGATCCCCCCACACACACACATATAAAAAAACAGAGGTGGGTTATTGCATGTGTGTCGGCTGAATCGTGGTTGGGTGTCATGAGTAGCTGACATAGATTGGCATACCCAGCGTCACAACGGTATCAGGCAGTTTACAATTGCCTGCATCATGCTAAATGTCACAATCACCGATGTCACAAATGGCTCATCGCTCATCAACAGTCACCGAGATTCCTCTCGAGTTCTGAGGGATCTTTTTATTCCTTCTGACAGAGAGAGAGAGAGAATAAACAGCCAAGCCTTGGTTGTTTACGCCAGTTATGTCCCTATGGTGAATGAACTGCAGTTACATAGCATATATATTTTCTAACCAGTTTCCACTCAAAGCACTTTCCAACGTGTGTCTCACATTCACCAATTCATATGCGACTGTGTATTCACACAGCGACGGCAGAAGCCACCTTCCAAGACTACCACCAGCTCCAGGGGAGTTGTTCATGTTAGACGTCTCGCTCACGGACACCTTGACCCTTGGCCACGAGTATCGAACCGGCAACCTTCCATTGCCAGACAAGTGACGACCCCCTCTACTGCCTCAGCCACTAGCGCCCCTAGTCATCAAGAGTGGGGAAATATAGACACTTATCTGGTCTTCTGTTGCAATTAGCGCCCTGATCAGTGTACGTACGCATGTGTGCGCACGCGTGTGTGTGTGTAGGAGGAGGGGTTCAGCATTGCCTCATCAATAAGGCAGGGGGCCAGTGGTGGGTGTCAAAGTGACTAATGATGTGGCCCGCTGCATCTGCTGACTAATGTAAACTTGGCTGACATTGTGCTCTATGTTGCCTCTTTATGTCATACACACACACACGCACGCACACACACACGCACAGACACACACACAGACACACAAACACACACACACACTCACACACACTTTTTCTCACACTTGTCTGTTGATTTATAGATATGTTTCCCCATGTGATGCGGGAAAGTCTTTGGCCTGGGGAATCTTTGGGACGGTTCTGCAATGAATAAGGTGTTGGAGTGTTTCTTGAGCGTCAGCCGATGCATCCAATTACTCTGTAACTATGCTCTGTCGTACGCCTTCCCGGCACTGGACCAATCTGTGAACTGGCAACCTGTCATCTACTTGCAGATATTTAGTCGTCTGAATCTTTAAACACAGAGAGGTCTCTCTCCCTCTGTCTTTCTGTCTCTCTCTCTCCCCCCCCCAGCCCCCCACCCTCTCTCTCTCTCTCTGTATCTCTCTTTCTACCCCTGTCCACAATTGTTTGGTTGTTTGGTGTGCCTTCTGCGTTGCAATCCCCTTGTATCACCTACGCTCCTGTTTCATTTACTGCACAGTTTTATTGCCCTTTGCTTCAGTGTGTATAGTGTCTGTGTGTGTGTGTGTCTCCGCACACTGAGGCATGCCTGTAAAATCATTTTAGCTGCGTGTTTGCGTTCACTTGTAAGTAACACTGTTGGCTGCGATGGTGTTTGCACGCCGATGCGGTGACTTTCTCTTGACCCTGGCGACCCACCGCTGTGCATATTCACGCTGGTCTGACCCCTTGGCGGCTCTTAAGACCCGTATTTGTCTACTGGACAATAATCCAGACGGAATGAGAAACAGCAATCCCACAGAAGCAGCAGCAGATAGAGGCAATGAAAACAGTTTACACTGCCACATTATAGGGTATTTTTTTTTACCTTACGTGGGAAATTAAATTGGTTCCATAACAAATGGGAGACATTTGAAAGCAGGAGGAGAATATAGTGTGTGCTAGGGGGGTAAGGATGAGGAAGGGTGTGTGACGAAGAGAAAATACGCAGGCGGTTCACTGTGATGAAGGGATACGATATGAGAGGTGAAGTGCAGAACTGTGGGACGCAAGACCTGGATGAAGGGGGAGGCAAAGACATGTTGCCTTAACACCGTCTCTTGCAATTCGACCTAAATCCTGTCACAAAGGCGCTGTTACTGCTACAAAGAACATTTGGTACCAAACACAAAAAAAAAAAAGCTTAGCCTAAATCTCACACCCAAAGGCATGCAAGCAGGGAGGCAGGCAGATAGTGGGGGTTGAGGCTTGAGCTGTTGCAGAGACAGTTAGGGGAATATGACAGGGATTTTGCACCAAGCTTCTTAGCCAAATTGATTTCGATCATTGAATGAGTATCAGCGGTTGGATTTATCTCCAGTGGGTTAAGCTGGTAAATGTCCTGTGGCAAAGGTGATGAAACGGTTTTGAAATAAGTGACTAGTGTTGAGTGAGTGATTGGCAGTTAACTGCAGACTACTTTGCTGGAACTGCAGTACAATTTTGACAGAACATTTTTTGTTCAAAACAAATCCAATACTTACTTTGTTATTGGTTGGATATGTATGATATGCAGGCCTATATGCCCATGGCGTAATGCAAACTCACTGCACCATTGGGAATGGTGAAATTAAATTGTAGTTGGAATACGCCACACTATTGCAGCTGCAACGCGCTAAACTGTTATTAACGCAAGCACTAAGATGCGTGGCGGTCATTAGCATGGCGTCAACAGCACAGGATTATTAACCCGTTTTAAGCCCAGGTGCCTCTGATCACCACTCCCCAACGATCGATGCATTTCTCTTGCCGTGTCTCCCAGACAACCGCAGCAAGACCGCTCACGTATACCTAGCCCCCCCTCCCTTGGCCGGCCTTGTTTTTGGATTTGGTCAAAGGCTGGCTGCGCGGGCCTGCAGACGGATACAAATGTGTCTCTGGCGTAATTTCTTTTTTCTTTCTTTATTCAGTTCAGTTTTGGAGGCTTTCCAGGAGCAGGCTTGTTCTATTGAGTGGCCGCTGCCACAGCCCATATGCCTTGAATATGTACGGGCCTTCCTTCGCTCTCACCCCAGACACCTCCCTCTGGATTTATTACACATTTATCTTGAATGCAAAAGCTTGTGTACAGCGCTAATCAATGCAGACGGGTGAGTATTGGCAGGCCGGTACGGAGGGAATGGGCCCTTGTTACACCTTGTAATAAATTGATGAGGTAAGGTTAACAACACTAAGGTATAATTGCAAAGCCCATATGCCTTGAATATGTACGGGCCTTCCTTCGCTCTCACCCCAGACACCTCCCTCTGGATTTATTACACATTTATCTTGAATGCAAAAGCTTGTGTACAGCGCTAATCAATGCAGACGGGTGAGTATTGGCAGGCCGGTACGGAGGGAATGGGCCCTTGTTACACCTTGTAATAAATTGATGAGGTAAGGTTAACAACACTAAGGTATAATTGCAAAGCGCTGATTTCAGCCGTTCTTCATCTAAGATATATGAGGGTGGTTGCTATCCCCCGTTGGGCCGGCGTCAGCTCCCTGCATCACCCTGTCTTTGTTAAGGAAGAGGCGCTGACTGATCCGTCTCTGGGGGGTGCTGGGAGGCAGATTGACTGGGAGTGGTGTTCATCACGGCTGGGCGCTACAAGTGGATCAGAGGGGGCAGTTATTTAGCCCTTCATATGTCTGTAGAATGAATGGATTGCTGATGGAGGTGGGTAATAATAATAATATGATATTATTGTTAATGTGATTATTATTAACCATTCATCATCATCATCATCATCATCATCATCATCATCATCATCATATTCGAAGTAGGAGAAGGGACGCTCAGTTCAACAACTCGAATAGTAGAATTGTAATGTATTACCACATTAAACAATATTATGTCATATTTGAACCTTAGTGCTAGTGACACAAAATAATACATCAGGTTTAGTATCCCTGCTTCTTGCGGCCAGTGAAGATGAACTGCATTGCTTCCTGCGGTGATAAGCTTTAATGGCCTATGGGTCTGAGGATGAATCAAACTGAAAAGGCGACAGTTCACCTTTCGCCCCCAAGTTGCGTATTACACAACAGTGACCACAATGTGAACCCCTCAGCCAATAACAGAAATACCTTTAATCTAAAAATAGACACACTTTTGGCCACAAACACAGTTGAGTTAAGAAGTCTACTGGTAGACAGATCTGGGCTGTACGGGAAGGTGAGCATTTTATCGTTCCTATTAGGCCTATGTGCCATATTTTAGTTAGGTGTGTATGTGTGTGTGTGTGTGTGTGTGTGTGTGTGTAACAGGCATACATTGAGGAAGTGCACTCACCTGTTTTACAGTCAACCCACTGACCTATTGAGGCTGGTTCTATAGAGAGAGCAGAGGGAAAATGCCACAGAAAGGAGATCCAAATATAGACACACAATAACTCTATTCTCTCTCTCTCTCTCTCTCTCTCTCTCTCTCTCTCTCTCTCTCACTCTCTCTCTCTCTCTCTCCCTCTCTCTCTCTCACTCTCGCTCTCTTGCTCTTGCTCTCTCTCATCCTACATTACTCTCACACAATTTTCTTTGCATACTCGTTTTACCCTCATGAATAGCAGTTTGTGTGTGTGTTTGTGTGTGTGTGTGTTTTACTACTGATGAGTGTCTAACTCGGCATTGACATTTTATTTGGGCGTCATGTAATCTGATGAGCCTTAAAGGTGCTGTAGGTCTGTTTTTAGAGCTATTTCTTCTGTTTCGTTTGTAAATAATGGAACAGCCATCCGTCAGCGGTTAGTGAGTGTATTGCGATGTGAGAATACATTTTTCAAATTGGCTGCACCGGCCTTTATGTATGCCAATCTTGATTTTGGCCTCCCGGCTAGTTTCTGACCATCTCTACACTGAGTGATGTGTGGGAATCTGTCTTTCAGGTCTGTCAGACGTGAAACTAAACACTTCTCAATCTTGGTCTTTTCCTCTCGCTTCTGCTCTTTTCCTGCTCTTCTCTGCTCTTTCTTCACAACTCTGAAATCGGCACCTAAAGCTGCATGAATGCATGCATAAATAAATACACTGCATATAATTGCAGTAATTCTCCAAATATATTTTCCATACATTCCCTATATCCGATAGATATTTATTAGTATCGTAGCATTCAAGCTGTCCGAACACTCTCTCCATCATCCCGCGGTTCCCCTCACCTTGCAGGCTCTTGGTTCCTCCTTGGCAGCAGACAGACAAAGCACCATTCCATAACCTCGATGGTGGCGTTGTGAACGTTTGAAGCATGGTTTGAACAGGTCTATAAAAGAGCCCTGTGCACTAGCTGGAAGAGTGTTCTGCCTGCTGGGCGTGTGTGTGTGTGTGTGTATGTCTGTGTGTGTGTATGTCTGTGTGTGTGCGTGTTCTCTCTTCCCCTCCATCCCCCCCCCCCTCCTTACCACCAGTCAATACAACACCTCCTGTTTCTCTCCGTTCTCCCCTGCAGACCTGCCACCGCGCCGCTAACACATGTCACATTTCAACGTGCTGGCTTCTCCCTGGTTTGGGTGCTGCTGCTGTTGTTGTTATTTTTGTTGTTGTTTTTGTTGTTGTTGCTGTGTATACTTATTTCCCCCGCTTTTCATGCAGCACTCTTGGATGGTTTCCCATTTCTTGAAAAGCGTGTATAGAGCGCAGAGGTCTTCCAAGGCCGTGGCAGACCTATTTACCTGGCCCCTCGTCAGATGGTAAGGGAGACAAGGAGAGTGTGTGTGGGGTATGGGGGGAGGGGGGTTTGGTTGAAGTGGATGTGTGAAGGGTGATTGACAGTGCACGTCTTTGAGGAAGGTTTTCTACTATGTTCTTGGTGTTGACACCTCAGCGATGTGTGCCGCATGTCAATGTCGCTGCAGCGGCGGCTGTCCCGTGATTGGACGGTGTGTGTCTGGGACGACAGCCAGCTCAGCTAACCTGGCCATAGTTATTGAGAATTGTTCCTTATACATGCTGCAGGTACTGCCGCATAAACAAAAAGTGGTGTATGACATTGATGGAGATTGAATCCCTCTCTCTCTCTCTCTCTCTCTCTCTCTCTCTCTCTCGCTCTTTCTCTCTCTCTCTCGTGTTCTTTCACTCGCTCTACTCTTTCTCTCTCTCTCTCTCTCTCTCTCTCGTACTGGTTTCAAATCGTCTGATTGCAGTTATCACCTTCTGGCCAGCTCTTCTGTCCCCAGGGGTCCTACTGAAAGACGTGTTCACGTCTACCCCTCAAGAGTCTAAACTCTGCCTGCTTCCTCAGCTCCTCTGCTCATTACCACATATAGTGAATAGGGAAGCAAACGAAACCTTTTCAAATACGATTAGACAGAAAACGCAGGCTTTATTGTCCTGAAGGAAGTGTATCTTGGACACATACAGTATCTGCTGTATGTGTGTGTGTGTGTGTGTGTGTGTGTGTGCCCATGTGGTTGTGTGCATGTGTGTGTGTGTGTGGTGTGTGAGCCTGCGCGACAATTCCATTGTTAGATTTTGCAGCCCATAATTTACAAGGACTCGTTGGAGAAGATGATTGCAGACTCTTAGTTAGACTAGTGCTCTTGTCCTTTCACAGGAGTGGCCCCCATACTTCAAACTGAGCCACTGAATCCAAACAAAAGATTCAATATTATAGGATTATATATTCTTTGTACCATCCAGACATTATATGTCATTTGAAATAGACTATGGGGGTTAATATATATGAGAGCTATAATGGTTGAAATAACAGTTTACATTGTCTTAGACAGGATGAGCACCCGCTGAAGGACTTAGATTAATCTTCTTTTCTTCCAGAGATGAGCCATTTGAAGTATGCCTTGTTTTCTTATTGTCTCTTGTTGACACCGATACACACGTGTGCTCGCCGCCATCTTCATCACCATCATCTCTCTCTCTCTCTCTCTCTCTCTCTCTCTCTCTCTCTCTCTCTCTCTCTCTCTCTCTCTCTCTCACTCTCTCTCTCTCTCTCTCTCTCTCTCTCTCCCTCTGCTGTTATCTCATCCCTTCAGTCCTGACATACAGTAATTCATAAACCGTGTTGTACGCTGATTATCCCGGGTGACAAAAGGAATTGTTCTGCCACATTAAATCTCTGGGGATTAATGCCCGTCTCCCGAGCCTGTGTCCCCCTTGCCGTGGTCCCCCCCCTGCGTGTGTATTTGTGTGTGTTGTTTGTATGTATGTGCGTGCATGCTTGCATGCGTGAGTGGGTCTATAGCTGTATCGGATCCCTTCTCCCCAGCCTCTTGTTTGGTACAGCAGGACGTTCCCTGTTAGAGGGGATGTGTTGACCTGGCCGGCTAATAAGAGGACACGGCGCATTTCCTCTGCGCCCCCGAACAAGCTGCCTTGTCGGGGCGCCTAGAGGATCATCTCCGAAGCTCCAATTTCGGTTCCATTGGAACTAAAGCAAAAACAATAACAGGGCATTTCTGGATCATTTCAAAGCCTCAATCATGTGTAAACAATAAACACCTCTCTCTCTGTCTCTCTCTCTCTCTCTCTCTCTCTCTCTCTCTCTCTCTCTCTCTCTCTGTCTCTCTCTCTCTCTCTCTCGGGGGTGCGGAGATCCTTCATTCATTATTGCCATTCCTACGGGGAGGTAGCCCCCGACGGTCCGTGTGCTACAGACGATTCATGAAGAGGATTTGGGTCGTGTCCTTCACAAAGCCCAAGAGACAACTTTTCTCACACTCTGACTTCTTGGGGGGATTACCCATTCTGAGAGGATTAAAGCTGCCATTGGCCGACAGAGAGCAACAACGCTCGTCAGGAGCACTGAAGTCAAGACATGGCTTAACATAACTAATAGATTATTTTTTTCGCCCTTCAATGGATGAGTGGTAGCGATACTAATTCAATATCCCAAGCCTTCGCCGGGTGTTATGCCGGTAGTGAATAGGAGCTCCCTGAGCAGCCCTAACACGAAGGGGCCTCGTTCCATGAAACACAACGCAAATTATAATTTCAATGTAACAACGCACAAATGACCTCTACAATAGAAACTTGCACACAAAAAAAGTTCACGTGGAATAGCTTGTATTTGGCCTTGTGAATAACGATAACTTATTTTCCCGAGGCGAAGCATACACCAGTAGGAGCCTTGTTTAATGACAGGGAACCAATCGCATCGAGCCGTGAAACGATCTGAGTGGTGCACAGTTGAGATGGGCCACTCTGACCTTGATGTGGTCCACAGCCTGTGTGGAGAGCGTGTGTGTCCCAGCGTCATGTAGTAAGGACACCTCTAAACGTGGCCAGCACTCCCCTTGTCGCCCGAGCCCCGATGGCACCGGGCTGTGTTTAAGCCGAGCATGAGAGAGCATGCTCTCAATTTCCCGATGTGTTTCTGTTATATTGCGGAACAGGGCGACATCTTTATGAGTCAAATGAAGTGAGGGGGTTGGGGGGGAAAGTCGCTTAATTCGATCTTGCCTAGGGTCCACCTTCCTGGCTGTTCAATTTGGGAACATGTCATTTTTTTGACCGCCAGCTATCAATTCCCGACTTTCCTTTCCTTTTTCTATTGAAACCCACTGCTCTCGTTTTTGACAGAAATTATTCAAATTGATTCTGGACACGATCTACGTTGATTTTCATTTCCTACATATGACACCACTAATCTTTCTTTCAATCTAGTTTCATTCTGCTTCCTGTGTTATATGTATTATATGTTTTTATCTTATCACTTTTGGCTCCTTTGCTATGGTCCTATTGCACGATTGTGTGGAACTAGAATCCCCGTCTTTTCAAATCCAGAGGACCTAATTATACCGCTGTAAACGGGTACAATGCAAGCTTTACACTGCCTTACAGGCTTACGCAATCATGTCGAGAAGAAGTACAAATCCACACACACAAAAACACACACACACATGCACACACACCAACAGACACGTACCATGTGCACACATAGGAACACACACATACCCCCACAACCGACCTGCGCTTGGGGCTGCAGATTACTGTTGAATGTTAGTAAACTGCACCTCGTAGGGCTGTTTTTACAAAGGTCCATTTTGTGTTTAATGTCTACTCGAAACCAGACCGTATTCCAATTAATTTAGCCGTCTCTGTACTCTCTGCTCAACAGCCCAGGGCCTGTGTGAGTTGCGCAGCAGGAAAAATCTAATCTCTGGATGTGGGGTGAGGTGAAATGAGAAAAAACATACTCCCGCTATTCATTATGAACACCGAGGGAAGCAGTGGATGAGAAGGGAGAGGGGTGAAACGGAAAAAAAACGCACACGATCAAAGTGGCTATGATTTGAACGGAGGCTCTTTAAAAATACACAAAGAACGGCGTGATGCATGACACTAATTGCCATTCACAGTGGGTTGTTACGTTTCTGCCAGGTTTCTCAGTAATGAGGAGATAAATACCCTCAGTGGGTCCCATACTGCTGAGGAGTTACTGCAGATATTCCTCTTTGCTGCTCGGGCAGAAAGAGGGATCCAGCGCTGAGAGACTGCAGTCCCTGATGCTTCATGGACTAGGATTAGGATGGTTGGCGTAACCTAGCAGGGATGCTTAACAGAAAAAAAACAACCCGAAAGATCCTTTGCGGCTTACAATTGACAAAATCTAACATAGCAAAATAAAAAAACAAAATACCATGATTTGATATTTATTTTGTACATTTTAGTCTGAGTAGTAATCCTCACGCATAGAGCCATAGCACTGATTTGCACTTATTTGCTTTCCAAGTTCCTTTCTGCCTCCATTAGCATTATGGATAATCATGGTGGGAGCATTGAGCAAAGGATGAATGGGTAAATGCAGATCATGCCAAGGTGATGGATGATGTAGACGACTCCCTCAGATCATAATGGATGTTCTCTGCCTGGGTGGACGGCAGTTGGCAGCAGGTGGGTAGACGTGGAATAGCATAGTCATTCGAGGTTCCACATGGCCAGACATAGACCTGTGTGGCCCCAAGGCCACAGCTCTATCTGCACTCCACAGCATTCAGGTTAACCTGTATAGAGCAACAGGTATGGGAATAATGGCTTTATATCGGTACTGTGGAAGAAAATATAGAAGTGCTGCACAGTATTCCCGCTATTATGTTAAGATGACCCTAGTGAATAAAGCGGTCTGCATACTACGAAATAAAATGATTTTTCTTTGGCTGACTGAGACCAAAGAAGTACTTTGCAGATGGACTTGTTTGGTCACTGAACCTTGCATTAGTGAAAACCAGTGGGAACACCACAGGACGGGGAAATACATGCCAAAAATCGTGCTTTTCTGCCTAATCAGAAACATGTTTGCATTGCCATCATGTTGGCAATGCAACATGATGGCAAGTGAGGTTGAGGTATGCGTCTGTTAGTTTTGGCTGCAATCAAGTCATTCTTACGACCTCGCCAAACCTATTTTTGCATAAAGTATGCTGTCCACTTGACTTGATTCCCATATACAGTAGAATCACATATAAGTTCCCATTTTAATTATATTTTTATGCAATGTTATTGCATTGAACTATTATACTGTATATATTATTGTATATTACATATATACTATCGTCCCCTCATGAGCTCCATGAGCTGTGAACAAATGCGCGTAGGCCTTGTTTGGAGAAGATGCCTGGTTGTTTACACTATCACCGTGTCTAACTCTGTATTCTTCCGGTATTCATGTCCAACGGTCAAACAGCTCGAGGCATACAGTCTGTACAATCTGTGCTCTACTGCATAGGTCAAGTCAAAGGTTAACCCTCTGATCCCTCTAGGGGAGAGCAGGTGAGGGGCTGAATGGGGGACCACACAGCCATATTGAGGAGCAGTGTTGCCTGCCTTCACCACACAGAGTTACACCACAGGGGACTGCAAAGCAGACTGAAATTAGGAAATGATCAAATTTTGGTTGTTACTATTTGCTATTGGTCTACCTTTCTATCCAAAGTGACTCTTTCACCTGCTCATGAATGACACGTCTCATTCATGAGAGAAGGGTTAGGCATCTTGCTAAGGGACGCCTACAGCCCGACTGCTGTGAAACCCCCCTAACCCCCAATGTGCATGCTATAAAATTCTAGTCAAGATCCTCTGTTCATGTTCAAAAACATTCAGTCTTGGATGTAAGACCCCCCCCGCGCCCCCAGCCCGCCTTTGACACCGTGTCATGGTAAATGTTTGCTATGCTGGCCGGGCCTCTTCCTCTATTCCCGACCTGCCCAGATGACCTTCAGTGGGGGTTTTTGTGAGAGTTGAAGGGAGCTATACCTGCCGCACCGCAGACACACACAGAGTCAGAAGGAGAAGGTTGAAGAGGAACAGAGGGGCAGGGGGGTGAGGACAGAATATACAATGCATTGTGAGGCAGGATGCACAGGTTGTGGGACATGATGTGTGTGTGTGTGTTGGGGGGGGGTGATGATGGAAGGGTCACGAATGGGGATAGGTTGTAAAGAGGCAGCTAGGATATGAGGGCTTCGGGCATGGTTTTCCGAGTGTGTGTTTGAGTGGAGGCTGAACATATAGGACAAGGCAGCGCTACAGCACAGACACTGAGTGTCGGTTTAGTGTCCCACAGAATTGGAAAGGATACATTATTAGCAACAGTGTTGGAAGTTATTGCTGGGCACCATTGGTAGATGCTGAGGCCGGTGGACCTTCTCTTAAACACTAGGTTTTAGGTTTGTGGTGGGTGTGGGTGTTTGGGTGCAGGCGTGAGTGGATGGTGTGGATGGGAGTAAGCACGGGAGAAAGGCTGTGCTTTGAATTGGTGTTCCTTGCAGAGTGGTTCTCAGTGGTCTGCTTGGCCTGTACTCTGGTCTCCAGCTGAAAGGTTGGCACGTTTTGTTCCAACAGAAAGCAGACGATAAAACAGAAACAAATTTGCTTTGGCCCTTTCTCCAAAAAGCCGCACAGTGTATGCTGTGCTCTCAGCATGTGTGTGAGTGAGTGTGTGTGTGTGTGTGTGTGTGTGTGTGTGTGTGTGTGTGTGTGTGTGGGTGTGTGTGTGTGTGTGTGTGTGTGCGTGCACACGTACGTCTGAAGCCAGAGTGTGGTCGGTTGCTATGCTTGTCTCTGCTTGTGTTTGTGGGTGTATACTGGCCACTATGTTTGTACATTTGTATTCATATGCTTATGTGTGTGTGTGTGTGTGTGTGTGTGTGTGTGTTCATCTAAGAAAGGAGATTAAGAGGGACATATGCAGACAAAGTTGCATAGAGCGGCAGAAGAGTCTGAAGATGGACAAAGTTGCATAGAGCGGCAGAAGAGTCTGAAGATGGAGACACGCAGGGACACTAAAGGACAGGAGGAAGAGAGAAAACCTTTTAAACATAGTGACTTGCAGGCAGAGAGATGACCATCAAAACATTGATACTTACGTTGTCCAGAAGGAAGCCAAGAGACCTCCTATGAAGACAGATACATACAGGCGCAGGGAACAGTTGTTTGAAGGGCCCTCAACATCACCAGAAGCAGAGCGACAGTCTTATGAGGACAGAGACATGGGGGAACAGGTCACCGCTGGACATTCCTGCTAGAACAGGGTCATGGAGGGGCAGAAACCAGAGAGACAGTCCTATGAAAACAGAATCATGGAGGAACAGGTATCTGAGGGACGGTCCTTGTACAACAGGGAAATAGAGGGTCAAGAAGCAGAGAAACAGTCTTATGAAGACAGAGACATAGAGGCAAAGGAGCCGACAGAAAGTCCTATGAAGACAGAGACATAGAGGGACAGGAGGCTGAAAGGCTGACCTATAGAGACAGAGACATACAGGTGGGGGGAGGCAGAGAGACGGTCCTTGTCGTATAGGCAGATGCAATTACGTTCAAAGCAATGGCCGAGAGGAGTGCTATTCATCAGATCCGTCACAAGAGAATGATTAGATAAATGCTTTAGTGAGTGGAGGCTGATCACAGCGCATAGTGATTGATGTGATAGCCATACAATTCAATAAGTGGCTGTGGCCTCTGCGCCACGGTGCTACAGCCACAGATTAAGATGTGCCTCAAATGTGAATTTGTGGCGCCTTCAGTCGGCATTGAAAGAGCAAAGAAGACGCCTTCCTTTCTTTTCTTTTTTTCTTTATTGGAAAGCGACTGCTTAGGAAAGGATTTGTCCCTGCAGACGTCTGCGATTGCAGTGACAAATCGCAGATTACGTCGATTATTTGCCCAAATATTTGCTATTGTTCACAGTGGCCTAATCCTCTATTCTGGGGTATTTTGTTAAAAAAAAATCCAATCATTTAAGGATTTGGTATGATTAAATGGTATCATGAGATAAATCCTTTTTTTTATAATAGTGATGTATGAATTTAACTCTGTTGCTCTACTTAACATTTATAACCATCACACATAGGAGTACTCAATTTTGTAAAGGATTTCTATGTCCATCTGGCGATAGAAATATCTGCACATACTCCTCAATGAATTGGTTTCAATCATTGACTTTCATTCGTCTTGTCCATACACACAGATGTAGAGGTATGTGATGTTAGCACTCATTGCTGGAGCAAAGAAGTGAGTGTTGGATCAGCCCTTGACAAAGTCTTCCCCAGTATCTGGTTTGAACACCTATTGGCACATATCACACAGTTGATCTATAAATAGCAATCATCCACACTCTCTTCATCCACCCCCTCCGTCTCCGTCTCAGCCACCCCCCTCCTCTCTCTCTCTCTCTCTCTCTCCCCCTGCCTTCCATTTCTCACATTATGCCTCCCCCCTCAGCACACCTCCTTCCTCGGATGTGTGCCCTCCGTCTTCACAATATGCTGTACATTTCAAACTCCCTCCTTCTCTCTCTCTCTCTCTCTCTCTCTCTCTCTCTCTCTCTCTCTCTCTCTCTCTCTCACACACACCCAGTCAGCCAGGCTGTTCTGGTATTGGGTTGGTGCGCACGCGGGAAAAACCCACGCAATGCATAACGTGTGATTGGATCTCTTCCACCGATGGTATTTTGAACGTGTTTATCTGCCCGTAATACGCTGTTTGGGTTGGAGTGTTCAATTATAATTATACTTTGAACGGATGTCGAGGAAAAGCTGAAATAAAAACATAGGCACATAACACACACACGCGGACGCACGCAGGGGCTGAGGCATTTGTAAACGCTGGGAAATCTAAATACATACACACAGACGCACTCCATCTCTCACCCGTCGTCCCCAGCCTCACTTTCTCCCTTACACTTTTTTTCAACACCCCAATCCTCTATCTCCTGTTTTTAGACGCAGTTCCTCGACGAACGTGTTGATGTCAATAACATGTTTGAACGCATATGGAACCATTCTATTTATAGGCTCTCTGTGTTTTATCTGTTTGCCTCCCATCTCTTCTACCTCCTCTGCCTCCCACTTCTTCTTCTCTCTTGCGTCAGCGGCAGGTCAGCTAAAGAAGAGAAGAGACAAACAGAGCTGAAGCAGAGCTTGTGTTCGGAGAGAGCAGGACTTTAAACCTTTACAGCTTACAACCGGTGACTCATGTCTGCTGCTCCACAGTATCAGACACCTTGGTTGTCCCCGGCCATCCGCTTATAGGTCGGTCAGCCCCCAGGGGGATCGTGGAACCAAAGTAACTTTTGTGACCTAAACATTGAGTCGGTTTGTGTGTGTGTATGTGTGTACAGTGGGGCAAAAAAGTATTTAGTCAGCCAGCAATTGTGCAAGTTCTCCCACTTAAAAAGACGAGAGAGGCCTGTAATTTTCATCATAGGTAAACCTCAGCTATGAGAGACAAAATGAAAAAAAAAATCCAGAAAATCACATTGTCTGATTTTTTAAGAATTTATTTGCAAATTATGGTGGAAAATAAGTATTTGGTCACCTACAAACCAGCAAGATTTCTGGCTGTCACAGACCTGTAACTTCTTCTTTAAGAGGCTCCTCTGTCCTCCACTTGTTACCTGTATTAATGGCACCTGTTTGAACTCCTTATCAGTATAAAAGACACCTGTCCACAACCTCAAACAGTCACGCTCCAAACTCCACTATGACCAAGACCAAAGAGCTGTCAAAGGACACCAGAAACACAATTGTAGACCTGCACCAGGCTGGGAAGTCTGAATCTGCAATAGGTAAGCAGCTTGGTGTGAAGAAATCAACTGTGGGAGCAATTATTAGGAAATGGAATGCATACAAGACCACTGATAATCTCCCTCGATCTGGGGCTCCACGCAAGATCTCACCCTGTGGGGTCAAAATGATCACAAGAACGGTGAACAAAAATCCCAGAACCACACGGGGGGACCTAGTGAATGACCTCCAGAGAGCTGGGACCAAAGTAACAAAGGCTACCATCACTAACACACTACGCCGCCAGGGACTCAAATCCTGCAGTGCCAGACGTGTCCCCCTGCTAAAGCCAGTGCATGTCCGGGCCCGTTTGAAGTTTGCTAGAGAGCATTTGGATGATCCAGAACAGGATTGGGAGAATGTCATACGGTCAGATGAAACCAAAATATAACTTTTTGGTAAAAACTCAACTCGTCGTGTTTGGAGGAGAAAGAATGCTGAGTTGCATCCAAAGAACACCATACCTACAGTGAAGCATGGGGGTGGAAACATCATGCTTTGGGGCTGTTTTTCTGCCAAGGGACCAGGACGTCTGATCCGTGTGACGGAAAGAATGAATGGGGCCATGTATCGTGAGATTTTGAGTGAAAACCTCCTTCCATCAGCAAGGGCACTGAAGATGAAACGTGGCTGGGTCTTTCAGCATGACAATGACCCCAAACACACCGCCCGGGCAACGAAGGAGTGGCTTCTTAAGAAGCATTTCAAGGTCCTGGAGTGGCCTAGCCAGTCTCCAGATCTCAACCCCATAGAAAATCTTTGGAGGGAGTTGACAGTCCGTGTTGCCCAACAAAGGCCCAAAAACATCACTGCTCTAGAGGAGATCTGCATGGAGGAATGGGCCAAAATACCAGCAGCAGTGTGTGAAAACCTTGTAAAGACTTACAGAAAACGTTTGACCTCTGTCATTGCCAACAAAGGGCATGTAACAAAGTATTGAGATGACCTTTTGTTATTGACCAAATACTTATTTTCCACCATAATTTGCAAATAAATTCTTTAAAAATCAGACAATGTGATTTTCTAGATTTTTTTTTTTCATTTTGTCTCTCATAGCTGAGGTGTACCTATGATGAAAATTACAGGCCTCTCTCGTCTTTTTAAGTGGGAGAACTTGCACAATTGGTGGCTGACTAAATTCTTTTTTGCCCCACTGTATGTGTGTGTGTGTGTGTGTGTGTGTGTGTGTATTCGCCCAGGTCTGTTAGTTCAGATCTTTCAATTTGTTTCTTTGGTGGTGGTTTGGATCTAAGATCTCTTTCTCTGTCACTTTCTCTCTCTCTCTCTCACTCATATTCTGTATGACTCTCTCTCTCTCTCGCTCTCTCTCTCTCTCTCTCTCTCTCTCGCTCTGTGTCTTCATAAGGAAATAAGGAATTGTGTGTGTGTGTGTGTGTGTGTGTGTGTGTGTGTGTGTGTGTGTGTGTGTGTGTGTGTGTGTGCCTGCCTCTCCACAGGCTGCTTTGTGCGGATGATTGCCTGGCCATAACCTTCCCAAGCCCATCCTCCATTATAAATTCACACTCCCATTTTCAGAAAATCAATAGCACCGTTCTGAGCTGCCTCTGCGATTAGGACGCTGTGACTGTCGTTATGAGTTCAAGTGTGTGTATCATGTCGGGGCAAATCCATTATTTTTTCCCAATCTATTCAGGCGTTGTTGTTTTTTCCTAATAACCTCATGCAATCACGCACACACACACATATAAACACACAGCCACACAGGCTCTTAAATAGATGAGGAAGAAAGAAATGGAGAGGGATACGTCCATGTAGAACGAGTGAGAGCCGAACACAGAGCCGTACCTCTTTGCTGCCCACCGCAGCATCCCTGGCGTCCGTATGTAAACAGGCCCCCTGAAGCGGACAACGTATCATGCAAAGTAGAGGTTCCCGTCTCTGTAGAGACTCGAGACAATAGGTCAAGACAATGCAGAGCAATCTCCTTGCAAGAGCATCACTGACTCAAGCTACCTCAGCTCTGCATTGTTGTTGTGATAGGGGTGGGTAGGCAGCAGGGCGAGGGAACAGAGGGAGGTGGTGGTGGTGGTGGTGGTGTTGGTGGTAAGGGTGGTGGAGATAAGGGTTATTGTAGCGGAGGTGGTGGAGAGGGTAAGGTTGGTGGAGGCGGTAATGAAGGTGGTGGTGGCATCAGGCTGTCGTTTCGGAGTGTGTGTGTGTCGGGGTGGGGGTGGGAGGTGGGTATACTAAACGCACATAAAGGATGCGGCAGATATTGAGCGATTGCCATTGTTGCAGCGCGAGGCAGATGCATATACCAAGACCTCAGCCATGCACACCATGGATTATAAGCGTATCACAGCACGCCATACATCACAGGTCTGCATCATTGCGTTGCTGGCGTGCTGACGTCGCTCCGTTATGGTACATAACACTCGGAGGACAGGCGTGGACAGACCCGATGAATAATCTGTCAGTTAAGGGAAAAATACGTTGCATGCACACAAACACATGCACACACACACACCAAATTGATTATTTTAATTTCCATTTTGTGTTATGAAAGTGCAAAAGCAGGGTTTGTTCAGAGGCTGGATAGAGCGTACAAAGCTGTGTGAGGGAGAAACGTTTTAGATAAATGCGGTCAATTAAAAGAATAATTGCCCTCAAAGCATTACGTCAAGTCCCCCCCCTAATCCTTTCCACAATCAGGAGATACACCCTGTTATCTATGTGCAGCAGAGGCAGAATTATTGTGTGTGTGTGTGTGTGTGTGTGTGTGTGTGTGTGTGTGTGTGTGTGTGTGTGTGTGTGTGTGTGTATGTGTGTTTTAGGCTAATGTCACGTTTTTCCGAGTGTGTGCACATAAGCCCTTTAATGCACATTTTGTTGCCATTAAGATAATCCTGTTATTAAATTCTCTTTGACACCCTACTCATTCTGCAGAGGTAATTAATTTCACACCTATCATAATAAAAGTGAAGAAAAGCAGGACCTACTCAGTGTGAACGGTTACAACATAATACACAAAAGTAATTAATCTATGTTTCCAAGGAGATATCTATAGGAAGATGTATGTGTGTGTGCCTGTGTCCATGTCTGCCTGGATGCATATGCATTATTCACATATTATGTGTATGATGCATGTATTTAATACATGCATTATATTGTCTATGTAGAGATAGGGTCAGAGGTGGAGGTTTAAGTAAGAGCTCAACAAAGTTTTAGCTTAGCGTTATAGCATCAGCCTGAAGGGACACAGAAGGGTGAATGGTGGAGAGGGGAGAGGAGGTAAATGAAGATGGAGAAGCAAGGTATGTGAAAGAAAGAGAGAGAGAGGGAGAGAGAAAGAAAGAGAGAGATAGACAGAGAGAGAACGAGCGCTTAGAACCAGTAAATAAAATTGGAAGATCTGCAACAGCAGACAACACACACACACACAACACACAACCAACTCAATGTTGAGGTTACAAAAAGTTACCTTTGGTTCCATGATAGGTCAGTCAGCAGGGCAGGACCGACCTGCTCCTCATACTTCTATGCTTCTAACTTATTGCTGGAAAGCTACACCTAGTCTTGACAGTGAAGGGGAGACAAGGCTGCATAATGACCCAGAGATGAATTGTATAATCAATCTCCCTGTCTCTCAACCTTGGTTGCAGCTGCAGGCGTCTGACTCGGCGGGTCACTAGGCGGGGGAGCGTTGATTGGAGCTGGGTTTTCACGGAAAGTCATTTAGTCGGGCGGGATTGGGAGAGGAGTGGCTTCTGAAAGCCATCTGACAGAATCCCGCAGATTGACAAGAGCGTACGCTGACCTCTTAACCCCGCCCTCCTTGGAGCTAGCGTCGTGAGGGAGGAAGGGAAGGAAGGGTTTTTTTTTTTGGAGTGTGCGTTGTGTTTGGTCTCAAGAGCGAGAAGGAACAGTGGTATCCTGTCGTGACACCGAATCAGATGGTGGTGATAGAGGAATGAATGCAGGAAGGAAGGAAATAGCACCCACTTTTATCTAACAATTGAAGCTGTACTGCTTGACTAAATGATGATGCTGTACTCTCTAAAATGCTGAAGATGCAGTAATAGTAATCTTTATAGCTCCTGTTTTGTTTCATTCTTTCTTTAAGTACTTGGATGATTGTCAGAGACTGATACAGTAGGCTTTAAACCTAGCTAATTCCTTTTCGATTCTATACTTAAGTGTAATGTACCATGCATTTAATGGAATAAAACATGGGCATTTGACTCTTGGGTATCTTTCCATCCTCACTCCCCTTCTTTCTCGTTTACTTTTCTCTTTCTCTCTGCCTCTCTCACTTGTCTATCTCCCACTGTCTCACTCTATATACCTATCTCTGACTCTGCTGCATCTCTCTGTCACTCCTCCTCCTCTCTATCTCTCTGTCTCCTATACTTCCACTCTTTCTTACTTTTTCGACACCTTCATGTATATAAAAGAGAAACGGAGACTCAGAGAGCTGTAGGTGGGAGAGTTGAGTAAGTGAAGAGGCACAGTGAAGAGACGTTCAGGTCAAATACTCTTATGTAAAACACAAAGGGAGCTGCAGGGAACAAGGAGAGTACTGCTACTGCAGCGATGAGACTCAGGGCAGATTTGGCTTTTGTGGGATTATCACAATAGAACATTTTGATGCTGTTCCCCTAGTTGACCTCTGACTTTTTTGAGTTTATGGTTTTGCAAAGTTTTGGGTTCCAAGCTGTCGCCATGGCCCTCCTCTCTCGATTTGAATAATGATTGGCAAAACAAAAGTATGATATTTGCTTAATGTAATGTAAATGATTGTTTGGTAGGACTTTTGCTATTGGGTATCTTACCACTTTTATATCTGGTACCAAACTCCCACAATTGCTTGGACATGTTTTTCCCTCAAGTCTCCACATAAAAGAACAGCTAATCCACAAACTCTTTAAAAGATGCTAGTATAAATATTCTAAGCTCACAAAAATATGCTAGGCTAATATAAATATCATCGAGCCAATGTCATGTAAACATGCTAGGCTAGCTGAGCATAGTGGCGTGGGCCGCACCAACGGCAGGGAAGACAGCAGAGGAGCCAACCCCAAGGACGGTATAGTTCAGATACGTAAACAGATACATAGACAGGCTGACTAACTCAGGAAAACAAGCACTCAGTGAAATACAGAGAGGTACTGATTGGCAGAAAGACATCATTTATATTCACACACAAACGCAGTCACACACAAACACAAACACACAGACACACTAACACACATATTCAGCTGCTCATTATCCACTCTTGGTATTCAGTCAACACGTCTGGCTTCGGATGCCAAACTTTTTCAGCCTGAGGAAGCAAGATTGACTACTTTACATTCCCACTTTTTCATTGGTGCATTCTCTTTTAACATACACACGTTTTGCCTCTGTGGCCTGAGCCAGGCTTTCCTGCTGAGAGCAGAGTGGAACACATGAGGGGTGGAGCGTTATCGAGAACAAGTCTTTCAACAGCGTCCCAGGCTTCAGGATACCTTGCTTTGTTTGAGCCTGAAATGATTCTTGAAGAGGTCAAACTGAGAGGTATTTTTCCTACTGATGGACTAACGCAAGAAGTATTTCCACATGTATCTTCTGTCACAGAGGGCTTTAAAAGCAGCAAAGTTTTTTTTGTATTAACAAAGTAATATTTCTATATTTAAAATTACTTTCTGATAAGTTAATGACCTATAGTCGCCTATGAAAAATAGTACTCCTAGGTTTGTTGGCATTCACAGACTTACAACCTCATTATGTTTGCTGTGTGTTGCTTTGAGTTATGATCAGAACGTAGGAGACCTTTATTGAGTCAGCTTGCGTTCTCCAATGAGATTGATGTCTCTTTGTAACAGATGGACTAGGCAAAAAGCAAAAGACGACAGGTGTGTATGCTGGGGGAACAGCAGAACAAAATAAATGGAGAGAGAGGGACATACAGAGAGAGAGAGAGAGAGACAGAGATAGATAGAGAGAGGGTGTAGGTGGATCAACGAGAGAGATGGTTAGAGTAAAAAGGAACAATCCAGGGGAGGGAAAGAAAGAAAATATGCGTAGATCAGATAATTTGACATGATTGATCTGTCAATCGCATTGATAGATGGGTGAAGAAATCGATCGGGGGGAAATGTGGAGTCAGTGAAAAGAAAGTGTTGGGTAAGAGGAGGTGCATAGGAGTGAAGATTAGAGGATATGAGGAGGGCAAACATGATTGTTAAGAAAAAGTAGAGGGGAAGTGAAACGTAGGGAAAACAAATAAATGGATGGATGAATGAATGAAAGGATGCAGGGATGGATGGATGAACTAACTCAGAGGTAATTTTATTTTACTTTAATTCATCCTTCAGCATGACCTCTCTGTTTGATTCAACATTAATGCATGTGTGTTTCAATGTGTGTGTGTGTGTGTGTGTGTGTGTGTGTGTGATTATGCATGCGTAATGCATATCTGTAGGGAGACGAGCGTTTTCAACCTTAATTCGATTCCTATTCGTATCAAGAAATGC
>NC_136941.1:12847723-12902723 GCF_949987615.1 Pollachius pollachius
GCGTCATTGTGCCTGGCTTCTTGTCTAGTTGATGTAAATCTGTGTGACTGTGATCATGTGGTCATCCGTCAGCCTTTTCAAATGGTTTCACTTGTTCCATTTTGATGTTTCAGCTCTTTAGAGGGTCTGCTCCCCACTAGTCAGAGCCTGAAGTCAGCCTCATGCAACATACCCAACCCCATGCCTGCTTCTCGATGAACTCTTTATGGATTCGTCTTATATCCAGAATATGTCTTCCAATGTCTTTTCAACAATCAAGTGGTCGATTTATCTGGATACATGTTTGTTATCGAACTATCCACGGTGACGTTTGCCGGAAGGACTTCTGTTTGCTCTGCCATGTTCGCATTTGATCTCACTTCAAAGAATCACAAGTACACCCCCACAAGATACCTAACACCGTTTTCACCTTGACACTTTCTGTGCAACTCTTGAGTTTTTCTAGGAATAGGTAGTACTTCACAGTTAGTGGAGAACTTAAATGAACAGTAAATACTTTTTGTTAGGCATAATACACTGTAGACTGATAATCCAATCTCGATTTACTACAAAAAATCCATTGCATATAGTAGATATCGCGATGCCACGATACCGATGTTTATCTTCCGTAGGTTATATTCCAAAAATATTCATTGTAATACTGCCAATAAGAACCAATTGCTACTGTGATGCAAATATATTAAGCTATCAAAAGACCCATAGTGGCACTTAACATCCTATGATAGTCCATCTAAGGAAAAGTAGTAAATGTGAATTGCCTATTACTATCAGAATGTGGTCTTCAGCCCTCCCAAATCCATGCCTCTGTTTACCTCGAGACACTTTCTTACGTTAATTCCCTGTGCCAATCATTTTGTGAGTCTCGCTACGGTTATACGACTTATACATTTCATTTTGTCAGGCCAAATTGTTTTGAGGTATCGTTGTTACATTGATTTATGTTACGTGCATATTTTAATTAAAATTCAGCTCAGCACCTACCAGACACTTTGTATTTGTTTTCTTACGCATAGTGGAGTGCAAACATTACCACATGGTTTGGTAGAAGTGTTATCACCAGACTGCATGGAGAGCCAGACAGCCGTCTCACATACTTCCAGGGCCATTCATCACTGTCTCTGCTCCTAATGTGAGCAAAGTTAAAAAGCAACGGGCTTAATGGCTGCTGCACTTTTAATATGCGGAACAATCAATATATAAAAAAGGGAGAACAAAAATGTGCTGCTTTACTTAATAGCTTTAGCCCCCCCGAGGATGTTTGGCCGCGTTTGAGTTTCCTTTCCGCTTCTTCATGTGTAAACATAAATTATCGTTAATTGAACAAACAGTCACGTTTGCATGGGGAGATGTGTGTGTGTGTGTGTGTGTGTTTGTGTGTCAGTGTATTCTTCCTTCATTTCTAAGAGTTATTCCCCCCCCTATCTTATACTCTCTTGCTCTCTCTCTTTCTCCACCCCCTATGGCCTCTGAATCAGCCCTCTCTCTCTCTCTCTCTCTCTCTCTCTCTCTATCTATCTCTTTATATCGCCCTCTCTCGCTTTCTAGTTATTTATAGCCCCTCCAGCTGTCATCATCATTTGAATTTCTTCTTCATTCATGTGCATCTCTCTCTTCCATTAGATGTAATGAGGTATTTTAGTTAATTACCTGCATGCCCTCACTCTACTTGCAGTGCCTAGTCTAGACTTGGAGTGTTCTTGTTCCTACCTCAGTATCGACCAAATTCCTCTGTAATTCCTATTTTATTGTGCTGCCTTCCCATCTTGTCTCTCGCCGTCCCCCTATTGGTTTTATCTTGTTTGCTCCCTTAGTCCCACTTTGTTTGCACTACAAAAATCTGTCATTGACCGAAAATGCATTAGCGTGTCTCCAAAGAGAGAAGAAACACATCTCTGCCCGGCAGCACAGGGCACGCACGACTACGGCGTCTCCTCACCGCTCGCTCTGTCGGTGTCACATCCCCTGCCAACCATCCGTGGTGTGGAACACATTTTGGCCCGACCCAGGTGTCTGTGTGTGCGTGTGTAGTCATCAGTGGCGAGAGCTTGTCTCCATTCATTTTTAATGAGCAATAAGGCGCGCTGCCTCCATTAATAGAGAATTAGTCGGCCCCGTCGTCAGCAGCAGCACATGAAAGCCTCCCTCTGTGTGCATCCCAGCGCCGCAACAGGCCCTGTGTTGTGAAGGGCCTTTAATGATGGAAGGAATGGCTCCTCACCCCTGTCTCCCCTGGCAGCAGCGCGGCAGATGAAGGGGAGAGGAAGAGAGAGACGCCCGGGGATGGATGGATGGAGGAAGTTTAGGAGAGGGGTCCATGGGAGCCCCAGTGAGACACTGAGGCTTCGCTGTGAGTGGTGGGGCTGCAGAGGCATTCGTTAACGATACTGTACCGCAAGACCGCTGTAGTTACATGTGTGTTTGTTGGTGTGGATGTGTGTTTCTGTGTGTGTGTATTTGTGTGTGTGTACGGGTGTGTGTGAGTGTGTGTGTGTGTGTGTGTGTGTGTGTGTGTGTGTGTGTGTGTGTGTGTGTGTGTGTGTGTGTGTGCATTGGTATCTAGGGTATGGAGGCTGTATCTGGACTGTCTGGCGCCCTGCCCTGTACTACCCTGGCCTCCCCAGAGTGAGATATTTAAGAGTTGGACAAATGTATTACCATAATATTGAATTATGGCCCCTCTTATGTCCAGTAATGAAAAATGAATAGCTTACCCAGGAAGCTCTTTCGGGAGACAGTTCCTCCCGGTCGATGACCAGCACACACACGTGCACACACGTGTGCACATGACGCAGGCATGCAGACGGGCAGACATGCAAGCACACACACACACACATGTGCATGCATGAATGAAAATAAAGTCATGCTCACAAAAAGTTTAGGGCAAAACAGTCCAGGGTTATGCAGATAAGCCCATGAAGATTTGCTCAAAACTTGAAACACAAACACACACACACACACACACACACACACACACACACACACACACACACACACACACACACGCACACACACACACAGGCATTGATGCATGCAAAGATAAATCGTATCATTAGCAAACACACGCATGCCTTGGACGACTGCAAGGCTCAGAGACTCGTATGAACCGGAACCAACCGGCAGCAATTAGAAGAGCATCCATTTGTGACAGGCCGGGAGGCTGCAGCATGCAGAGTGGTTAGTCCAGTTGGCTTATTTTCACACCTGATGTTTTAACCTGCATTAACCCACGCGTGGGCTCCCCAGGGCCAATCAGGGCTGTGCCTGCAGGCCACTCGTGACATCACATCCCCCCTTCCCCAACGCCACCGAGCGCCCTGTTGTCGCTCCGGCTCTCTGACGGCTAACGGGAATGCGTTGATCCTCCCCTCACCTCAATTTCCAACGCCGTGACAGTGACAAACACGCATGTGGTGGGGAGGGACGTGGGGAGGAGAGACGTGGGGTGTTTGGGGGGATTGGGGGGTGGGGGGATGGTGGAGAGAGTGGAGGAGGAGGAGGAGGAGGAGGAGGAGGAGGAGGAGGCGGGTGTCCTGTAACGGTGTATCGCTGCGATCGCTCTTCCTGTCAAGGGCGGGAAAGGGAGATTCATCTTAATCCCGTGTTGTCTCTCTGGAGCCAGACATTGGGAACGGGTCGCTGCCATTACAGTGGAAGAGCTGCAGAGGAGGCCAGCTTCTGGATGTTTGTTCGATTACCACATAAGGCCCTCTGCCCCCCTGCTGTTTCTTGATGATCCATTGCTTTGTAGTTTGTTGCGCTTCTGTCCTAATGTTTACCCCGTGAAACAATGAACTGACCCCTGGGGAGACCAGACGGTCCAGAGATTGTGTGTGTGGGTGTGTGTGTGTCTGTGCAAGTGTGGATGTGTGTGTGTGTGTGTGTGTGTAAGTGTATGCATGCAAGTCTGTGCCAGTGTGTTTGTGCTTGTGTGTGCAAGCGTGTTGGTGCAAGTGTGTGTGTGAGTGTGTGTTCTTGAGCGTGCATGTGTGTATCAATGTCAGCTAGGTCTCTGTGGGAGTCTCATCCGACTCTGTTAGCAAACACACTCATTACCAATGGAGCATCTCAGACCATTGGGGATACCAAAACATGCTGATGCACTGGGAAGAGAATATAGCATGCACACACACACGCACGCACACACACACACACACACACACACACACACACACACACACACACACACACACACACACACACACACACACCTATGAACGTATATGCCCATGCATTGATACACGATCCCTTTGAAAAATATCCCTGACTATCTTGGTTATAATGGATGTGAAATCTGCCTAGTCATGCAGAAGTTGTAAAACAAGGACTTTTGAAGGGATCTGAGACATTGACTATCCTCATTTCAAGGTCAGATAAAGAAAAAAAATCGTATTGTCCCTCCGAGCTGAACAAAAAGAAACACACATGAGGCGTCCCTTTAGAAGTAGGGTTTAGGGTTGGTTTGAACACTCAAGGCACACAGCAGCTAAGCTCGAGTAGACAGCACTGCTTTTCAGATGTGCATCTCATTTGAACTAAATGCTCCTGATGGAAGATTTCTTTATTTTGTTGTGTTTGATGCCTCCAGTGTTTGGGAGGGTTTGAGCTGCATAGCAGAATGTTTTATTCAGAACAAAGCACGATGCACACACACTGACACAGCCACACACACAGCTACACACACATACTGGAAAGATGGTCCTTGGTCTGCAGACAGATCAATACCATCTCTAATAAAAGGTGTATATAGAGACATATCTCTTGCTGTAACATTGCAGAAACACAGGTTTTCTAAATGTCATTAGGATTCCGGCTGTCACTGCATTTCTTTGACAGATGGAATTCCTTGGGTCAGGCCTAAATAGGATAATATGTTTTCGTGATTTCTGTTTATGTGCCGGTGGGAGTGTGTGTGTCTGTGTTTGTGCATTGTGTGTGTGCATATTTCATGAGCTTGCCAACGTAATATAGGTTGTTCTCCATTCCAGTCGATAGTCCTGGTTAAATTGATTGTATTTCTCTGACTCAGAGATGTTGTCAAACCATTACAAAATGTGTGTGTGTGTGTGTGGACTTCAGTTGTGTGTATGTGCGTGCGTGTGTGTGTGTGTGTGTGTGTGTGTGCGTGTCTACTTACATCTGTTTATGTGTGTGTTTCTTCCTGTGTTTTTTTGTGTCTCTAATACATCTGCGTGCATCTGTGTGGCCGTTTGAGTATCAGCGGTTGTCCCTGTGTGGCTGTGTGAGTATCTGTGTGTCTGCGTGTGTCTATCCTCCAATGACTTACATCAGAGCACGATCTCTCCCTTTGTGCCTGGATTAGCAGAGCACAGAGAGAGAGTAGGCCAGTGCAGGCAGCACAGTGGCTACCTGCAGGCACTGGAGACAAGAAAAAGGCTGTCGCCGCCTTCCCCTAGCCTGCCTGGCTCTTTTTAAGCAAAAGGAACACATGCCTTGTTGTGCTGTGCCTGAAATGTGGGACAGAAAGGGTATGCAGGGGGTGGGTTATGGGTTGATCTTTGGTTTGTGTGTATGTTAGTGTGGGTAATGTGTTAATGTGTATGTGTGTGTTTGTGTGTGTGTAATGTGTGTGTGTGTGTAATGTGTGTGTGTGTAATGTGTGTGTGTGTGTGTGTGTGTGTGTGTGTGTGTGTGTGTGTGTGTGTGTGTTACGGTGTGTATTGCGTTAGTTGCAAGAGAATATCTAGTGAAAGAACGATGGCTGCGGCAAAACGCACATCATGGTAATGTATCAAGTGAAAACAGTTGAAATCATTCAACTGCTGCCGGCCCCCGACTTTCCTAGGCCTATTTTACCATCATCGAATCGTGAAGTACACATTAGGAATCTATAATTCATAGAATATTATATAAGTTAATCATTATTTTTGAATACATCAATCATTCGTACATGAAACACATAAATTGTTTAGTATTTACTCCACTGCTTGTAGAAGGAGAGAGAGGTATTAAAACCGCTGCCTAACTGATCGACACCCTTCCATTAAATAGCATCATCAATAATATCTTCTTCTTTCACTCAAATTGAAACAGTGTGCATGTGTGTGTCTTTGTGTGTGTGTGTGTCTGAGTCTGAGCGTGCGTGTGTTCCTGCTTGTTCACCTTTCTCTGTAAGTGATATATTGATTATGGTGGTGGTAATACATTGACCCCCCGGGCTGATAATTCATGGATTTCCCTTAGGGATCAACAGTAAAAAACGAGGGAGAAGGCTGGATGGTCAATACCAACTCAAGACAACAGATCGTGTCATAGGGATGTTATTTTTTGCTTTTGATTTTGGTATTAACCTGCAACGAAGACATATACCAACTTGAAGGGCTTCATTAGTTAAAAATCCATGGAAATGAGAATGTAACATTGGCAGAGTAAATTTAACAGTGGCAAGACGTCGTCAATTTCAGTTTCCGCAGTGGAGTTTACCTATCCATGTGTTGTGTTTTGTTGTGTTTGCTTGTGTTACCTTGTGTGTGTGTGTGTATGTGTGTGTGTGTGTGTGTGTACATGTGTGCATGTAATTCTCGAAGGAGGAGGAGGAGGCTCAGGGGAGCTGGATGAGGGGAAGGGAAATAAAAAGGGGAGAAGAGATAAGAGAGCAGACAGCAATTTACTATGATTATGACTGAGGGAAGTTTTGATGTTTTAATGAGAGCCGACGCCGCTGCCAACCTGTGAGGCTCCATGTGACCAGATGAGACACGCAGACCCACCGAGGAAAGAGGAGAGGAGGAGGATGCAATGGAGAAGCTCTCCGCCATGACGATCGACAAAACAAAATAACCAAATTAAAGGAAAACGAATAAGCCAACAGAGATAATATTCCCTTGATCTGCGTGGCGGATACCAAGTCTCGCACACACACACACACACACACACACACACACACACACACACACAATCATTTGGAGCTCTATTAGTCTGTCCGCCAGACACGCACACACATACCAACACAAATTGATGGAATTCACACGTACGTTCAGCCAATCACAGACAGTAAATCGCCGTTAGAAGGCCCATATACAACGTGAGCTATAGAACGCCTCATAGATCTATAATCAATGAGGTGGAACATTAGTTTACAGAGTAGAGACTTCACCCTCGGGCCTGTAATGACTCATAACATACATCTCTCCACTAGACTCATATTCAGAGATCACAGGACACACACACAAGCACACCACACACACACACACACACACACACACACACACACACACACACACACACACACACACACACACACATACGCACACACTTGAGTGCACACAGATGCCAGTCCACAACTCCTCAGTAACGAAGACCGTGGCCATTTTGGCCAAACTTGTAGTGCTTTAATTTGTTTCCCCACTTTGATTATAAACCCCTCCTGTGCCAAGTTCTCAGGAAAACACAAACACACACGCACACACACGCACACAAACGCACAAAAATTAACACATACACACGCACAGATATGCGCTCATTCACACAGACAATGAGTCATTAACCATAGCCAATTCCAACAAATATATTAAAAGCCTTGGTAAATATGAGTCTGGATTATTAGTCTTGGAGCTTATCGGCAGGACAGATAAGCAGTGGGTTTCGCCTGGCCAATGAAACTTCATTACCAAGCCATTGAGTTAGAAAAGTGGCGTTCAACATCACAGTTATTCACACATATACCCACATGACAGAATCCAATAACTCTGATGGTTTGAAGTGTGCACGCCTGAGTGACTGCTTGTGTGTGAGTGCATCTGTGTGTGTATTGTGTGGTTGTGTATAGTGTGTGAGTGCATCTGTATGTGTATTTTGTGGTTGTGTATAGTGTGCGTTGTGTATAGTGCCTGTGTGTGTGTGTGTGTGTGTGTGTGTGTGTGTGTATGTGGTGTATATTGTGTGTATTTTGTGTGTGTGCCTGTGTGTGTACAGTGTTTGTGCGTGTGCATAGTGCGTGTGGGGAGCGAGGAGGGTGCTAACTCAACCAAAAAGCCATTTCCCCAGTGAACAGAAGAACTCCTTCTCTGAGTCCAGAGTTGTAACTTCTGAGTGGAGAAGTTAGCCAGCAGTTTTGGTTCTACCTGGTTCACCTGGAGCCCTGCAATAAGAATAACTCTATGCCGCTAAGTTGTTTCTCCATTTCCACTGAGGGACTTATTTTGGGTCCTAGAGTCGACTATTGACAGCTTCAACCAGTCCCATTTGGAGACTGTCTTGAGGAAAACAAAAAGATTGCCTTTTTTTTACTTCACTGTTGTTAGTGCCTGCTTATTTCATTCTGTACTGATTGGGGCTGCACCTCCCGCTCACCGCAATCTGTTGTGCATCTGGCTGTCGCCGCCTCACTGCCCGTGCACGCAAGTATTTAGCACTTTCCTTGTGCCACGGAGATGTGCTTGGACGGGAGATAGTGATGGTGGTGGAGGAGGGGGAGGAGGGTTGTGGGGGTGGTGGGTGGTGGCTGATGAAGGAGCATTACCGCTGGGAATTTAAGAGCGATGCTTGGTCTTATTGGCAGTGAATCAGGGACGTTCTTCTGAGACAGAGACAAACAGCCACCGCTGCTGGGACTTCGCTTCACTGCGCTGGCGTCCTGTTGTCCGGGTGTCCTGTTGTCCTGTGGCAGGGTCAAGCTTTTGAAAGCTTCTCTCTTTCTTTACCTCCTTCTCTCTATTACTCTCTCTCTTTCTCTCTCTCTCATTGTATGTCTTTACTGTCTCTCTATTTTGCTCTCTGTCTCTCCGCTGTCCCCCTCTCTTTTTTGCCCTCCCCCCTCTCTCCCTCTGTCTCTTCTCTGTCTCGCTCTCTGTGTTGCTCTCCTACTTCCTCTTTCTCTCTTTCTGTTTCTCCCTCCTCTCTCTCTCTCTCTCTCTCTCTCTCTCTCTCTCTCTCTCTCTCGCTCTCTCTCCCTGCCATCCTCCCTTCTCTCTCTGTTTCTCCCTCCTCTGTCTCTCTCTGTCTCCCCCTCCCCTGTCTCTCTCCATGCCATCCTCCCTTCTCTCTGTCTCTCCCTCCTCTGTCTCTCTCTCCCTGCCATCCTCGCTCCTCTCTCCTCCACACCGTCTCTCCTACTCAGGGAAACGAACGGCCTAGCTCCATCTTGCACTTGTCCTTCGCCGCCGCCCTCCGCCCTCCTCCATTCTTTAAGCTCCGCCGTCCCGTCCCTCCACATAATGTTATTACAAAGCCCACCAAATCTGATTGCCCTATCATCTCTCACGCCGTGGCAACGAGAGTTCCCATAGCAACTTTGGGGGGAGATGAATAGAGAGCTGTAGAGGGACGAGAGGAACGGGGACAAATACGTATAAATGTCGCCAACGCTTTACGCAAGGTGGTGGTTAGCAGAGCAATCCCACAGCGATTTGAATTAATCACAAAAAACATCCACCATGAACTCGAGTGAGATACAGTGTTTCCTTTTGTGATGCGTGTGTTTTTTTTTGGTTTACATTGTAAGTTATTAGCCCTGTCGCCTCATATTTCTGATGTCATTTGTGTGACGGATTCAATTTTCTTTCGTTTATTTGGCTCTGGGGTGTGCTGTGTGAGTAAGTCCCTGTTCTCTCTTTTGGACATTGTAAAGGGTGTTGCATGTCTATTTGAATGTCTTCCTCTTCCGTCTGACAGCTAATCACAGTGGAGTTTTTTGCATGTGTCACTCTCCCTTCCTGTCTGCTCCTTATAGCAAGGGAGTATACACCAACTCCATGATTGACATGGGTTGTGTTTGTTTCTGTCATTGTTATGTTCGTCTCCAGCAATGTGTGTGTGTGTGTGTGTGTGTGTGTGTGTGTGTGTCTGTTTCTGTGTGTGTGTGTGTGTGTGTGTGTGTGTGTGTGTGTGTGTGTGTGTGTGTTTGTGTGTGTGTGTGTGTGTGTGTGTGTGTGTATGCATTTAGCCATGTCTTGTGGGAGTGACAGACAGGAGAAACTAGTGGAGGGAAGTATGTGTGCTTCAGTCTATTTTTATGTGTCTCCGTTGTTTTTATGTTTCTGTGCGTGCGTCTGTGTGTGTGTGTGTGCATGTGTGTGTGCGTGTATTTCTCAGGGTGTCTAAAGATCCCCAAGGCATTCAATTGTCCTTCATTCTGCTAATAAAATGTCTTAGAAGCATTAATTATAATCATTAGAACCTCATTTGTAGCAATTTGATTAAAATAAAAGATAGCTTTTCATTAGCATATTCAGTAACTTGCAAATTAGACAAACACGTCATCGTTATGAGATCGCACTTCACTTTCTGCACACAAAGCAGACAGAGACTAGTGTAATGACCACGAGTCATCTGAAAGTGTGTGTCTGCAGACATTGGTATGGCCACCAGCTTTGAGCGTCTGACCACGCTGACCCTCTACCTCACTCATGTGGTCGCCACAGGATCCTAAATGACAAGCAGGACGGATCGCGACATCTTTTCCACCTCGTCTCCGGCGTGCCGATCAGACAACCTGGTGCGCGTCTGGCTGCACTGGGGTGACATGAGAATGACACGGAGCACATCACACAGCACAAAAACACAGAGACGCTGGGGATCTGCACTCTGTGTGTTTCAAATGTCAGACCCCCGGGTTATTTATAGCTCATCTAATTAAACCGTGTCCCGCTCTCTCTCTCTCTCTCTCTCTCTCTCTCTCTCATCCTCTTTCTCCTGGTTACCCTCTCTCTCCTGGTTACTCACTCTCTCTCTCTCTCTCTCTCTCTCTCTCACTCTCTCTCTCTCTCTCTCTCTCTCTCTCTCTCTCTCTCTCTTTCTCTCTCTCTCTCTCCCTCTCTCTCCTGGTTACCCCCTCTGTCTCTCTTTCTCTCTCTATGTCTTGGTCCCTTTCTCTCTCTCCTGTTCTCTCTTGATCCCTCTCGCTCTCTCTCTTGCTTTCTCTTGCCCTCTTTGTCTCTCTCCTGCTCTCTCTTGATCCCTCTCCCTCTGTCTCTCTCATCGGCTCTCTCTCTCATTCTGTTATTCTGTTGGACTGTTGCAGATTGTCCATTGACTCCCGTTCCAGCCCTTCTTTTCCTTTCATCCTCCTCTTCATTCCCTCTCACTCATACTCTCTATTTTTTCCATTCTTCCATTCCCTCCCTTATTATTGTCTCTGTGTTATTCCTCAACCCTTTTCTTACCACCTCTCTCTCTCTCTCTCTCTCTCTCTCTCTCTCTCTCTTCTATCTCTGCATCTCTGAATCTCTCCTTCTGTTCCGTATATGACACACACTGTAATCTCTAAATCTGATGTTATTGTGCAACGGTTATTGTTGAATAATAATAAAACACATTTACATTCCCCTGACTGGAGTGCCTTTTATGGAAGCTCCTTGATAAACAGAGACACCGTTAATCTGCTGAGATTAAACGTGGTCTCGCCCTGTCAGCCCTGTGACAGGAACACACACGGAGACGCCCGCGCACACACACACACACACACACACACACATACACACACACAAACACACTCACTCGCACACACATACACACGTCAACAAAGGCACTTGATTGTCAGCTGGCTGGGTAACCATGGGGACCATCCGGTCTCTTTGCTGGCTCTGAGCTGCACAGCTTCTCTCCTCTCTGCCTCGCTCTTACCATCTTATCACTTTCAATTTGAGGTCATCAACCACCCCATAGGTATCCAGTTAATCCTCGCCTGAAATCCTGCCTTTACTGCCGCTCTCATCATGTTTTTTGACTTTGCCAAAAGAGGAGCGAATTGATCAAAGCATGACTTTTCGTGCCCCTAAACTAATGTAACCCTTGTCTAATATATTCCTGAGTTCACTTCAAAGGGTATGGCTAAATCTGAAAGGGTAGGCGGATTTGATGTGTGGGTGTGTTTGTCTAAAGTGTTAAAGTGTTTGGGGGAGGGGGGTACACTTGATCATCAAAACGTCTCAATGGCATATATCTACCCCTAATATAAAGTCCACACACAAACACACAATATTCAAACAGGGTGTCTGAGATGTTGCAATTGAGATGTACATTGTGGGGCGAAGTCTCCTCACTGGGAACACACCAGTTATCACACCAGTGGAAGGTTAAACTTTGGGCCATTGCATCATTTCCCGGCCTTACCCATAATCCGCCTGATCTCTCCCATGTACGTTTCCATGTCCATACTTCCCTTTACAAAACCCCACTCCCCTTTACTGCACCCGACTACTCCTCAACCTCCTTTGATATGCTTCATACACTCCCTGGCTTTCCACTGTGGGCAGTACCGTTGAGACGCTCAGCATTGCTGTTGTCTGATGCATCTATCCCATTGTCTTGCTGCGGACGCAGCATGCGGGTGCGATTATGGCTGTGGTTTAGTGTTAGAGCGCTGGTGGGATGGAGTCAGAGGTTGGCCACTGTGGTGAAGTTGACATCCGAGTACAGCCCTCTGCAAATCGCTTGTGGGTGGGTGTGTGTGTGTGTGTGTGTGTGTGTGTCTATGTTTATACGTGTGTGTGTGTGTGTGTGTGTGTGTGTGTGTGTGTGTGTGTGTGTATGTGGCTGTCTGGCTGTCTGGCTGTCTGTGTATGCATCCAGGTGCTTGGCTGTTATAACAATACATTTTGTCATGCCTATGTGTTCACTTCACATTGTGCTTGCATGCGCACACAAGAAACATGAACATCATTAATAAGGGCAGACTTGGCACATCTCTGTATGTACATTGTGATGTGCTTGTGCACGCTTTATCGCCTGCAGTTACTGCATTTGTGCTTGCATGGCTCTATCTATGTATATATTTATATATTTACGTGCCCGGCCATGAGGCTGCGTGTGAATGGTAATGTGTGCTTGCATTAGACTGATTCATCCCCTGACGTGTAAGTACAGAACAGCGCAGTTCAGAACAGCCCACACCCGATTGCCTCCTCACGCCCTGCCATCACGCAGTTCGCCTCTGTGTGTGCACAGACGCGTGTCTTTAAACGTTTCACACGTGCAAACGTGTGAGAGAGAGAGTGTGCGCTCGCAGAACGGGAAAGAGACCCTTATGTGATCCGGAGGAATACCTGGGGGCGATCCGGGGACTCCGGGACCCCCCCGCTGACTCGTTCAAACAGTTCAGTCTGCAGGGCCGCAAAGAAAACAAAAACAATTATCGGCACATCAGGGCGGAGGACTTCCGGAACACACGCTGCCGTGTTCAGCCCCCCGGACCCCCCTGTCTCCTTTCAGCTCGGCGGGCGTTTGTTCACCGCGAAAACCCCGCGCCACGCCGCACCCTGCCAGCACATTAAAATAACTGCCGTGCAATTGAAATGTCTCTAATGGAGCGGCTGACAAACACCGCCATCATCCCCGACCCGGGGGAGGGAGCGGCACACCGTGCATCTTGTAGCACTACAGGGTAGGGCGTGGCTGAAGGGAAGGAAGGAAATAGCCTGTTCCCAATTCTGTTAGCGCTCAGCCCTGCGTCCGCACCGCGGCTAATGTCTCTCCATAGCGCCACGCTCTTGATTTCCAACCCAGCCCCGGCCCCCCGAACCCGTCCTGATGGAAGCTCGTCAGTGCCGCTCATGATGGGCCAGAACCACAAACACGTAAACACACACACACGCGGGATGAAATGAGTGTGTGTGGGTCCCAGCGTCACGGCGCCATCAGCCCGGGCCACCTGAGTTCCCGCCCCAGCGGCTGGGATATTGAGCGGAGGGGGTCAGACGGCGACGATCATGGGTGTTTTCGCGGGAAGCTAGCCAGCCATGGGGACGGGGCGGGGGTCACCAGCTCAGTAATTACAGTCCTGCTCAGGCTCAACTCACACTCACTCACAGGTCCCACCCAGCAGCGTGCAAGGAGAGGTCTAGTCTCCCTAATAGGTGCTATTTAGCAACACCGAGCTAAACCACCTGAGTTTTTGGACTCTGTCTATGTGTGTGTGTGTGTGTGTGTGTGCGTGTGTGTGTGTGTGTGTGTGTGTGTTTTTGTGTGTGTTTGTGTGTGTGTGTGTGTGTGTGTGCGTATGTTGATTTGTTCCGAGGTCTGTTCTGAGAGAATCGAGCAGAGAACCCAAAAGGACACATGATGTTCTGCTAGAGGCTGACAAGCTGTGAATTTTCTGTTTGTAATCGCTTGTTATCGAACAGTTGCACTGTCTCATATTGAATTTGGAGAACAGGAGCTACGGTGGTTTAAGATGAGAATGTCTCCCATAGTGTCACCTCTCATTTCCTGTTTGTGTTTTCTTTGGTACCAATTTAGTTAAACAATCCTTCCTCCGATTAATGTTTTTGTTCCATCTGAAAGCAGATTCTACTCAGGAATAAATACATTACCAACAGTTAATCTAGGTCGGCACATGTCCGAACCTCTTTGCTCCAACCCGTAGACACAGCAGGTCTGTGTTTCATATCTTGGATTTGAACCGCGGGCTCCTGGGTGTGATTCCATTGAGGCTGCGGTAGAAGGCACGGAAATGGAGACAGCATTCCCCTTCGACTGGCTTCTTGAAGGCAGCGAGCTGGCTTTTAGCGAATAGAAAAAGGTGGAACTCAGACACTGACCATAGAGAGTCTGTGGTCTGAGCAGTGTATAGCAATATGTGTACAGTATGTTTTAGAGTTATATTAATTATATTAGAGATATTTGTAGATTATGCATGCTGTGGGTATGTGTTTGTGTGTGTGTGTGTGTGTGTGTGTGTGTGTGTGTGTGTGTGAAAGAGAGTTTGTGTTCTTGTAAATAGTGTGTGCTATGCTATCTACTGCACAGTAAATTGTATTTATTTTTGCTCTGTACTAATCCTTTGTTTGTCATTTCTCTTCCATGTCCTCATCCCTGCCTTCTCATCTGGTAACTGTAGGTGAGTAACTCAGACAGCCTTTCTCTTGTGTCTCAATGTGTGTGTGTGTGTGTGTGTGTGTGTGTGTGTGTGTGTGTGTGTGTGTGTGTGTGTGTGTGTGAGTGTGTGTGTGTGTGTGTGTTTTCAGATAATATAGTTAAACTAATGGATGAAAGACTAATGGGTGTTAGGTTAGGCCTAGTCTCAGCCTGTTCTGTTCACTAACCCTATGCCATCTCGTGACTCATGCTGAGCGGCTGATACATAGAGCCAGTTAACTACTGTGGGGTCAGCAAACGATTTTCATTGGCTGTCGGCATCACAGAAATGTCGACATAGCCACGGCGCAGTCTTTAGGATGAATCTGGTTATTCTTACATTTAAGTTTATTGGTTTCTTCAGTCCGCAGGCGTATATATCAATATTTTTGTAGACGACGAGAAATTGTTGTAAATCACAAAACAAGTCACGTTTCTTTCACTCCAAGTCTGTTTTTCTATCAAGACCTCCATAAATCAAGACCACTTCCTGACAAGCAGGCTGTTCTTGAAATCAACGCTTTGTCTCAGACAGATATTTCCATATAGAAATGCTTTTTCTGTGAGACTAGGTTAATCCGCATCTATTGTGATAATGTTGTGCAATACATTGTCAAAATATATTATATTAAACCTTTCATGTGATTGGGTATTCCCAGCCAATTAATTTTTCAGCTGACGCTGCATGATGTATTCCTAGTCCCACACATTGCCTGATTCCACTGAATATTTACTAATTCCTGCAAATAAACACAAAAGCTGAGAAGCTATGGCTGCTTGGCCTGGTTAACCCACACATATTCTATAAAATAGACAAGCAATTCCCTTTAAAGCCTAAGCCTGGAAGTGGCCTAAGCCAATGCATGCCAGGGGTCTTCATTGATGCATGCTCGAGGTCTAAACTAATGCATGCTGGAGGTCTTAACTGATGCATGCTGGAGGTCTACACTGATGCATGCTGGAGGTCTAAACTGATGCATGCTGGGGATCTAAACTGATGCATGCTGGGGGTCTAAACTGATGCATGCTAGGGGTCCAACCGGATGCATGGCAGGACAGAGCAGGTGCAACCTCAACCAGCCAGCAGCCACATATTAAAAACCTTTTAGGACCTCTTTGTGTATCTCAAGGCAAGTCATGTCAGGTCAACTTTATTTGTCTAGCCCTTAATCAATCTTACAGTCTCAAAGGGCTTAACAGGCCCTTTGAGACTATGACAGGGTGACAGGGTGTCATACTCTATATGTATGGCACCCCCTAGCCCTAGCCCCCAAAAGAGCATGAAGAATCTCCCTTAATTATCAAAGAAGAAATGTTGAGCAGGGGATCCCTGGGGGATCCCTCATTCCAGGTATTCTTACTCCCTTTCTTCCTCAAGCTCTCTATCGCACTCTCTCCTTTATTTTATGCACAAATTGGTCTGAAAATGTGTGTGTGTGTGTGTGTGTGTGTGTGTGTGTGCGCGTATGTTTGTATGTGTTTATGTGTGTGTGTTTGCCTGTGTGTTTATGTGTGTATATGTGTGTGTGTGTGTGTGTTTGTGTGTGTGTTTTTGTGTGTGTGTCTGTGTTTTAAAGTTAAATAATTATTATATCTTCATGGCCTGAAGAAACCTGAAGCGGTATGATCACAAATACAGAAGCGTGTCTTTGTACCTCAGGAGATGTTGTCCTTTTGACTTGTTTTATTGTATCTCGCTCAATCATTCTCTCAGATCATGTGCGGTGTAACAATACAACACGCACGCTTCTCTTGTTGCTTCGACTCAATTCTATCGACTCAAGATAAAAAGAATCACAACCCAAGCTGCAAAAAAACATCAGAGCACTAGAAAAAGGGAAAGAGTTTCAAGAAACCCAGAGAGAGAGAGAGAGAGAGAGAGCGAGAGAGAGGGAGAGAGATGGAGAGAGAGAGAGAGAGAGAGACTGAGACACAGAGAGAGAGAGAGAAAGAGAGAGGGGGGGGAGAGAAAGAGAGAGGGGAGAGAGAAAGAGAGAGAGAGAGGGAGAGAGAGACAGAGAGAGAGATACAGAGAGAGACAAAAGATATAGAAGAGTGAGTGGGATAGAGAACAGTGTATAGCAGAGGAAGATAAGTGAAGGAGAGAGAAGAGAAGGAGATATGCATATGGGTTATGTAACCTCTGGAGGAGTTGTGTTGGTTTTTGCCTATATCCATTCTATGGATCACAAAAGACGCACAGTTCTTAATTGGGTTTGGAACTGCGTGTGTATGTGTACGTGTGTGTGGGTGGGTGTGTAGTGCATGTGTGTGTGTGTGTGTGTGCTCGCTCCACATCTAACTATGTCTTTGTTTTTTTGGAGCCGCTGTTCTTACAGCCCTGCGTTGTTGCATAATTAATCTCTATGCGCGACGCATTACAACACAGTCTCACTAGCCTCCAGTGCCTCATAATAGAACTTATTCATAATAACTTCCAAGAAAAATCTTTGATGTCGCCTTCTAACATTATGAATGGGTTTGGCCTAGCGCTGTTTAATATGGGCTTCTCGCGGTGGTTACATACTGTTTCCTTGAATAAATAACAATGGTTGAAACGCCATAAACTGTACTTCCATTCAGACGTGATACATGTTGCCATACGTTTTATATTCACAGTTTGAAAACATGTCACATTTGATTTGATACATGATACACAATGTCCTTTCCATTCCTCCATTTGCTGAACTAAAATGGTGTCCAATTCCTAGAACTTGACCTAAACAATGTTGAATAAATGGAATAAGAGCTCCTGGCCCTCAGGGAATTGAATTTGACAGCCTGTGTTCCCTCCTAGAAGACTGCATGTCATGGATTTGATTAGCAGGAGACAAAAAAACACACACACACGCACACATTAATGTGTGTGTGTGTGTGTGTGTGTGTGTGTGTATTTCTTGGAATAAAAAACACATCAGAACTCAAGGACATACAACTTTGCTTTTATCCTCTTGTTGAGGATAAATAAGGAGGGCAATTTATACAGCTAAAGAAAGGAATGACTGGCTATGCCTGTGACACATTCTGGACAACAGAAAACCAACTTGTGACCCTCAAGAAGAACAAGCTGTTTCCCGGCAGTAAACATTTGACCCTCAGCTGGGTGGAAGGGAGGACATTTATGGTGGATGAACAGGGAATACAAAGAGGGCAAAATAAGTTTAGAAAGTCATCCTCAAGTGAGGGAAAAACACAAATATGATATAGCTTATGAAATGTACTAATATTATACTATATATATATATCTCGTTTTTGTTAATAGTTATTAACCAAGTATAGCTTATAACTAAATGATGATAATTATTCAGGTATTTAATCATACATTACATGGTACTTCATGCGAAACATCCTATGCACGTAGACCCACATACACACTCCTGGGACGGGAAATATATAGTATTTTTTGTGTTCATTGATGTGTTTGGGTGTATGAGTGAGCATACGAGTGCACAGGTGTGTGTGAGTAGCCTGGGGGCCAGTGGCGTGGAGCCTCAGCCCTATAAAACCATCCCAGATGGGGTTTGGAGATGTGAGGGCAGTACGGTTTAGCAGCCTTGAGGACAGTGTGGCTATAAATAGCCCGCAGCAAAGAGGTGTGACTTCATAGGCCTCAAAACGAGGTCAGTATGTTTGGGTTCCCGCTCCTTCATGCCATCTCTGGTTCAGAATGCCCGGCTGTGTGTGTGTGTGTGTGTGTGTGTGTGTGTGTGTGTGTGTGTGTGTGTGTGTGTGTGAGTGTGTGTGTGTGTGTGTGTGTGTGTGTGTGTGTGTGTGTGTGTGTGTGTGTGTGTGTGTGTGTGTGTGTGTGTGTCACCTCTCTCTTCACGTGTGGTGCCGCATTCTGTTCATGTTATCTGGGGTCACCTTGGGATAGGATGGACCATATAGGCTACCTGGCTCTTCTTTAAAGTAGTGGTAATGCATGTTTTAATGAGAACCAGAGACCAGTGTGAGCTCCACTGTATCTATTTCCAGAGATTAAAGCCTGTCATTGCTGAGGGCTATGGTTGACTTGAGCATGAGGAGCAAGCAGTCTGGAAACAGGATGGTGTGCTTTAAACGGAATAGTGGATAGGGATAGGGGCTCTGCTCCGATGGAGTGCGGGGAGGAAAGGATGAAGGGAGGATGTGAGAAAGAAATTAAGTGAGGGAGGAAGGGCGGCAAGGAGGTAACGAAAGGAAGTAGGAAGGATTGGAGGAAGGAAGACAGAATGGAATGAGGGAGGACTTAAAAAATGGTATGAATTAAAGAAATCAGCAAAGAGACAATGAATGAAGGGATGTAGGAAGGAAGGATGGAAAAAAAGTGATGTTTCTCTTTGTTCTCGCATCAAAGGGTCTGTCCTAGACGCTACCAAGCAATAGATACTGCTTCCTCTCTCAAAGTCCGGGCTGGTTTAAAACTTGGCTGGCCCGATTTGTAAGGATGACTGCTCTGTGACTATCAGAGTCAGGGATTTAAATAATGGCTGAAAAAATGACTGTGTGGTTCAACTGCAAAGTTTGCGGCAGAGTTCACCAGGTACAAAAATAGCAAGCTGAATAAATGGAGGTGCGGGGGGGGGGGGTTATGAAACCCCCTTTTGGATGTCTTTATTCATGGGTATGGAACAGGTGCTTATGTGACTGAAGGTGAACAATGTGATGAATCTCTTGAGGTGAAAATGATTTTTTAGAAAGTGACACCTTCTCTCGGGCGTATCTCGGTTCAAAGACGCCTGTGTGTGTCTGTGTGCGCGCACGTTAGTGCGTGCATGCAATGAAAAAGAAGACAGAAGTCACATAGCACGGCAGTTACTCTAATCGGCCCTCAATGCTGAATTTGGAGTAGACAGGAAATGAGGTGTGTGTCGAAAACAGGGATCATCCTACTCCACCTCCTGGAGCCTAGGGTACTAGGGTGGTCGAATACCATTCTCCCTCTCTCTGGCCTTTCCTGTCTCTCTCTTTCCTCTCCTGGATCTCTCTGTTACCTGTATCTCTCTGTCACCTCCTGTATCTCTCTGTCACCTCTTGTATCTCTATGTCACCTCTTGTATCTCTGTCCCCTCCTGTATCCCTGTCACCTCTTGTATCTCTCTGTCACCTCCTTTATCTCTGTCATTCCCTGTATCCCTCTGTTTTATCCTGTATCTCTATGCTTTCTCCTGTATCTCTCTGTCACCTAGTGTATCTCTCTTTCACCTCCTTTATCTCTCTGTCATCTCCTGTATCTCTCTGTTACATCCTGTATCTCTCTGTCATCTCCCTGTATCTCTCAGACATCTCCTGTATCTCTCTGTCCCTCCTGTATCTCTATGTTACCTGTACCTCTCTGTTACCTGTATCCCTCCCTCATCTCCTGTATCTCTAAGTCATCTCCTGTATCTCTCAGTCATCACTTGTATCTCTCTGTTATCTCCTGTGTCTCTCTTTCATCTCCTCCCTGTCACCCCCAGACGTCCTTAGCTATAATGCACATCAGACCAAAGTATGTACATTGTTTGAATGTAAAACTTTATGTGCAACATCTCCAGCTTGATGTAGGGTTATCGCCCACGTCTTTTAAAGAGGTGGGAGAGAGGGAAGGGCTTGGCTGTCATCGGTCCCTTTGCAAAGTCTTTAAAAAGAGTTCAGCTTGCTGGAGCTGAGGCTCACTTTTGTCTCTCTGGAATACAAAGATCTCTTGACGGCTTACTCTTCATGTCTTTCTTACTAAGTTTCTTTCTTTCCTTCCTTCTTTATTTGCTATCATTAAGAACCTAAATGATATTTGAGTGTAGCATTCCAGATGTTTGTGTGTAGGTGTGTGTGTGTTCCAAAGGTGGGCTTCTCTCATCCGGGGGTCTTCCCTCACCTGGGGGGCTTCTCCAGCCCGGCCTGTAACCGGTTACAACCCCGACAGCCTCAATACTAATTCAACAATAAATTGTCGATATTTATGTTAGCTCAGTTATGCCTAAACAATAGTTGAGAAATCTGGAGGCCATTAAACAATGCTGAACAACACAGAGCAGACAGATAGACACACTTTGTGTGAGAGTTATCACACTTTGAATTATTTACCCTGTTTCATTTTCTCCATAGCAATAGGAGCCCTATCATTTGTACTCCTACCTGTGGCCAAGTGGGGGGACGTAAAAAGTGTTCTGGTGTAGGAGGATGGATGGAGGCCAGTGAGGAGCAGATCTAGTTCTTATTCCTTTTTTGAATTTGTTATATAAAAATGTATATCATATATATAATGTCCAAGCTAAAGCTGCCAGGGATAGTCCCGCATAAATACATTCTCATGAAGTTGTACGCAGAGACGTATCCATCGAAAAATTATTCAGGTTCCAGGCATAAACGTTGGCAGAAAAAGACATCTCACACTTCAGCACGTTGGAAATAACATACAACTGTATGTTCTGCCCTGGAGCGATCCTGTGGTTTATTCACATAGAGCCCCTTGTGGATGTAAAGGTACATTTGCATGTGCCTTCATGCATGTTCTCACCCGAACCCCACCGCTCCACAGGCAGTATGCACCAAAGGCAGAGAGGAATACGTCCACATGACAAGCCACACTTGATAATGAAAGAACTTGAAATGAGGCGCTGGTGACGATTACACCTGCATCAACACTACACTGCTGCTCCTCCAAGCCGTTTGTCCCTAATGCACACTAACTGCTTAATGCACAACTTGAACCAGCCTGTCTTCTCCCGCACCGTGACTTATACCCCACGGCCCCACACCTTCCTCAGCCCCGTCATCACACCATTCATCTCCCCCTCCCCCAAGCTCCTGCCTGTTGCTGCTGGACAGGCCTCCAGGATCCAGGCGATCATCTGTGGGTTCAGCCCTACTAAGCTGCTGTCAGCCACCGTGGCACCTGCTGCTGCTGGCTCTGCCGGCGTGATGACCCACTGGACCAGTCGCTGAGTTGGGTCAATATGCAAAGCGTGGGATGGGCAAGCGGCACAACAACATATTCTTTCAACACAAGCTATCTGTCTCCTCCCTCTCTCTCTCTCTCTCTCTCTCGCTTTCTCTCTCTCTTTCTCTCTCTTTCTCTCTCTCTCTCTCTCTCTCTCTCTCTCTGTCTCTCTCCCTCCATCTCTCTGTGTATCTCTCCGTTTATCTTTGTGTCTTAATGTGTTCTCTCTCGCTTTCTCTCTCTTTCCTTCTCTCTCTATCTTGTACCCCTTCTCTGTTTGTCGTTCCCCCTCTCTTTGTCTGTCCTTGCCTCTGAGTGTCTCCCTGGCTCACTACAGCTGGCTACAGGTTTTGATTCGGGCTCGTCTTTCCCCTTCCCTGCCTTCACGCTGCCTGTCCCATTCTTCCTAACATCCCCTCTACTTTTCTTTCTCCCTGCAGCATATTGCTTTATATTCTCCCTCTCCCTCTCTCTCTCTCTCTCTCAGTGACACACTCCTACTCTATTCTCGCGCCCTGCCCACCCCTCCTCTCTCCGCAGGTCTGTTTTGCCGTGATTAGTGTGTCCAGAGGATTGATTGCAACGCTCACGCTGCTGGGGCTACGGCTGTGCTGCTTCAAAGGCTCTCCAGTGGCCCACATTTCTCTCCGAAAAATCGCCCACTTTTTTTTTCTTCCCCCCATTTCCTGAGACGTTCTCTGTGGCTCTGCAGGAGCCTGCAGGAGATTGAGGAACGCCCGAGTTTCCCTGCTACGCGGCCCCTGCTCCAAACCTGCTCAGAGTCTCCCCGGGGTGCAGGGGTTCGGGTTTGGGGGAGGGAGGGGATGCGAGGTGGGGGGGGGGGTTCGAACCGATGAAATGAGCCGAGAGTCATTGAGGCCCCAAGGGTACCGCGTTGGCGGGGCCCCGTCCGGGTTAATTGTGTTTGTCAGAGCGTGAAGGTGCGGGGCCCTAAAGGTCTGCTCCTTCTCACCTAGGAGTTAGAGGGGGCGGAGCTGGCAGGCGACGCACAGGAGCTTCTGAGCTTCTCTGCAGCCCTTGGTGCAACAGCTGGGCTGGGATGAGATGCGTGGGCGCAGGGGCGCTGGAGGGGGAGGGCTGCAGGTACACTCGGGCCTGAGGACATCTGGTGTGGCGCAGTGACCCCCCTGCTGCTCATGACGCAGTGAGCAGAACTCGCCGAATTCGCCGCTCAATTTGGAAAAAAAACCCAGAGGCGAGGCGGTCTCAGTTAGTTGACCACAATCAGGCTAATTGTGTTTGCGTTTCGGAACATAAACCGATGTGCGGAGGCTAATGTGACGGAGCTAAGGGCTGACGGCTGGTGGGTGTGTGGGGGGGGGGTGGTTGTGGGGGTTTACGAGGCCTCTTGCTTGTTGTGAATTTGGGTAATGGAGCGGAACTAAACAACAGAGCTGAAATCTTCCATGTCTAGGCCACCAGATAGTTAGACTCTTGTACAGCCTTTACCTTGCCAAACATATTGCTCTCGTTCTGCGATTTCATTTTACCACCCCGCCTTTTACAGCTTTCTGGTGAAAGTAGAAAAAGATATTTGTTATTTTCGTGTCTTTTCTTTTCTTTTTATCAAAATCGCAAATTCATAAGCCATTTGTTTGACTACCACATTTACAACTCCAGTCTAGGGAACATGTGGGCAATTTGATAGTTGCCATGGAAACCTTATCCAATACAGCTGGGTATCGTTCAAATAAATCTTTGCCCATTGTGGTGGATTTATGACCTGTTTTAGAAATATGACATGGTTGAACTCGAGTTTGAAACCTTAAATAAAATAACTATGTTTTGTCCTCCGTCCCCTTCCTTTCCCAGACATGACAAATTGCCAACATGTCCTGGCTCCATGGCTTTGAGTAGAATGGAGTGTAATGTTTCATGGCTTCACTAAAGGTCAGGGCACACAGTTTGATTGGAGAGCAGAATATGCTTCTGCCCATTTCTCCCTACAAGCCAAAATCCAGACGCAAAAGAAAGCAAGCCTCAGAGAGTGTCACTAACAAGACAAGTGCCCCTTTTAAACCCGGCTGACAGGACCATTAAGATGCGAGGCAGGATGGTTTAGCGGTTAGGGTGTATGACTCTCAGGAGCTGGAGCTCCGGGTTCAAACCCCATAGTCCTCTAGGCATCATGGAGTAGGACACCTATCCCTGACCTTTTCTTTAATGTTATTGATCTATACCAAAAATCGAACCGTTTGCCACCATGTATAAAAGCGTATGTTAAATGGCTAAATAGGAAAATAGGATTGAATGCATTATGAAGAGGGGCTTATGCTTGGTGACTTACTACGTGCTCCCCAACTCCTGCCCCCATGGGTCCTTTCTCACAGTAAAGCCTGTTTCACATCTGCATTGCAACCTGTATGTGAGAACGCAAATGTCCCAATAAACTTGACCAGACATTGAGCCGATTCTTCCCTGCCAGCTCCCAAGTACAAAGGCCATGTAAAGTCCGACTGAGTCTATGTGTGTATAGAGCAGGTCATTGTCCGGGCAATACAGACACTAGATCCTGTTCTACGTACTCCGGTACGGTAGGTCATCATCATTACTACCAATGAGTCTAGTCACTAGTCTCGTCCGCCATCTTGGATATACTGTAAGCAAACCACTGCTATCTCCACGGCATGCTTGTCATGTCCTGCCTCCTGCACGCTCCACCAAGGCACCACCCTTCGCCTCGGCCAAACTGAATATTTCCAATCTGTGAGAATTCGTCTGACACAGACAATCTCCTGTTGTATGCTAGGTGTGTAAAATGGGCAACTCCAAACAATTTATGTACACCATTCCCTGGACATAGTCCAGAGTTCATATGTGAAGTTAGCGTTGACCACTGACACATATACGAAAAACACACAGTTGATTTCTTCTGGTGCGGAAGAAATGAACTGTGTGTCTTGTTACCTGAGGACAGACTGAAATGGAAACAAGGAAATGGTGGCATGAGATAAACAAACACATACTGGTCCTCTGGCTCTCTCTCTCTGGCTCTCTCTGGCTCTTGATTTCCCTCTCTCTCTCTCTCGTCAGGCTATCTCTGTCATGCTCTTTCTTCTCATCTTCCTCTCTCTGTTTTGTTATATCTGCTCTCTCTCTCTCTCTCTCTCTATCTCTCCTTTTCTCTTTCTCACACACACACATGCTGTTGCACCCGCTGTCCCACTCACTTGCTTTCTCTCTCTCACTCCCTCTCTCTCTCGCTCTCTCTCTCTCTCTCTCTCTCTCTCTCTCTCTCCCTCTCTTTCTCCCTAGCTCTCCCTAGCTCTCCCTAGCTCTCTCTCACATGAACAATCCCTTGCCGACAATGACTCTCTAAAATGGAAAAGCTTTCAGCTCGTCTCATAATGTTTACCAAGGGAGAGGGATGTCCATCTGAAGCCTGTTAGCGTTTTCTGAGTATTAAACACACAAGTTCATATAGAGCGCTATCATTACATGCATTACCAGGTAACCAACGCAAGCCTTGTTTGGCATGGAGCCCTGTAGCCTGCCAACGCAAATAGCCTACAGAGCTAACCAAAAAACAGAACTTATGCTTCTGAAAAACTGTAAGCAGCCAAAAACACTACCATGCACGCTTTCCATTTTTTTTCTTTTTTTGTATTTGTCTATATTTCTTAATCGATTGTTGGTACAAAAATCCAATATTTCAGCTCTATCTGGGGAACCTAACAGAAACGACGATGCCCGATAGATCAATACGTAGGTGCCGCCCTACTATCAACAGCTCGACATATGAATGTTCTCGCCCCCTCACACGGGTGCTTTTACTGAGCCAGACTCCTCGACTCGCTAAAGTGTGTCTTAAGTTTCTCTACACTATGCCAAGTTAGTGTGACTCTTTGTGTGTGTGTGTGTGTGTTTTATACATCCCTTGCAGAGTCAAGCCTTGTTGTATATCTCACTGCCAGCTGTGCTGAAATGTTTTGACAGAGCGATTGGGCTCGGCATACACAGCTCAGTGGAAGGAATGCTGGCGTTAGACAGTCTAATTGTGTCCGAGTGCGTGTGCACAGTGCAATTGTGTGTGTGTGGGTGTGTGTGAGTACGCACACGTCGGCGGGTGTGTACATGTGTTCACGTGCGCACGTGTCTGTGTGTGTGTGTACAAGTGTGTGTTTGCGTGTGTGTGTGTGTGTACAAAGCGTACGTGTGTGTTTGTGTGTACACACACGTGGGCAGGTTTGTGCACGTGTGCACGTGCACAAACCCGTGTGTATGGGTGTGTGTGTGTTTAACCAACCAGGGAACAGATCTCCTGCTGCTGTCATTAACTTGCAGAGAACTTGTTGATGTGTGGTTTTTCCTCTACTCTCGGAGGTTGGGGGGGGCAGGGGGTGGCTTTAACTCGGTGCACACATGTTGACGCTTGGTTGATGCTTTGTAATGATGGATGGGGATTTGATACCGTGAGGCTAAAGTTGCTGTCCACAATCACCTCTAGCTACTGTTGGTTCTGCTGTGGGACCATGCAGTAGGGGAAGTATTGCACTCTAACGGTGCATCTTCTGTGGGCTGCCGTAAACAGTAGGTTGAGATACAGATGTGTTCCACCTGCTATCTACTCCATAGTAACAGGTAACATTTGGAAGCGTTTTTAACTCTGCATCTATCTAAAGTGAACGGAGCCGACGGGAAATACATTGGGATGCTGGTCTTTGAACCATATTCGCAGGATGTGTTGAAAGCATCGTGTTTCCGTCATTGACTTGGAAGTTTGCATTCAGAACACGGATGACGGAACAAAACACACCCATCTGAATCATACGTCGTGTGGACATTGTAGGGTTTAGGTGGAGGTGAGCAAGGAACACTGGAGTCGTAGTGTGGACTCTGGATAGAGGAGCACACACTTCTCCTCATTCAAAGAACACAGGCCTACGCAGCTTGTTCAGAGAATATATGCAAGTGTGCAGCAATCCACCCTTTTGTTGAAGCGGTGTAACTGAAAGAGCAAAGCTCTTAGCAAGATATCAACCTGTTAAAGGTCTACATGCGTGTTATCTTCAGCAATCGTCTCTTTTCTCTCTCTCTCTCTCTCTCTCTCTCTCTCTCTCTCTCTCTCTCTCTCGCTCCCTCCCTCTCTCTCTCTCACTCTGGGCCTCTCCCCAGGCACCCATTTATCCTTCCACTTGTCACAGTTCTACATATACAGTTATACATCTTGGTATAAAGTTTTAAACAACAACATACTGTCCAACCAAGTCAAGAGAGCCAAGTGTCAAGCACTATCACGTAATATTACTAAAAAGCATTTTGTGTGCGCGTACGTTTCTGTGTTTGTGTATTTTGAATGCATACGTGTTTGTGTAGGTGTGTGCATATGTGTGTGTGTGTGTGTGTGTGTAGGCATGGGTTTTTTCTGGGGGTGCGTGTGCGCACTTACATTTGTGTGTGTATGCGTGTGCATGCTTGTGTTTGTGTTTCGGTGCGAACGAGTGTGTTTGGATGGGAGCCAGACAGGGCCTCAAGCCAAAGAAGGAAGTTTGAATACAGTGCACACCTTAAAGGGAGGGTAAGTAGTGAGTTCCTGCCTCTAGTGAGATTGGCAGAGTCTGGTGCAATCCACTTCAATGAACACAGTGCTGGCTGAGTGCTAATCAGGTAATCAAAGAGCGGCGTAAATAAATAATCGGCCTTCACTACACTAGCACGCTAGTTGGCCGTTTCACAATCTTTAACGTTGTGGGAAATATATACTTGGCCTATATGTTGTTTGATCCCAAGAGGGTTGGGGGTTTTGCAAAGGATTTGTTTGAGATGAAGCATTTTCATATGTTTTACCATTCTTTTTTCCCATCGGTTTGGGGGGAGGATAATGGTATAAGCTATGTTTATGGTACTTATTCATGTGTGTTTACTGACAAGGTCAGAGGGCAAACCCTTACTCCTCTCTGATAGCATCTGTTTGTACACAATTTTTTTTATATATATCTTGTGTGTGTGTGTGTGTGTGTGTGTGTGTGTGTGTGTGTGTGTGTGTGTGTGTGTGTGTGTGTGTGTATTTTGTTTTAAATGTGGGCATCCGTCAGTGTGTGTGATGGGTTTTGTTGGGTTGGATTGTATGTGTGTGTGTGTGTGTGTGTGTGTGTGTGTGTGTGTGTGTGTGTGTGTGTGTGTGTGTGTGTGTGTGTGTGTGTGTGTGTGTGTGTGTGTGTGTGTGTGTGTGTGTGTGTGTGTGTGTTGTATGTATGTCTCTGTAGTACTGTGTGTCTTCAGTTGGTTTGGTCTGTAGTTGTGTGTCTACTCCTGTGAATGTGTGTGTTTTGGATAGATGGGCAGTCCGCTGGTTCAGAGATGAATTCTGATTAAAGCATTGCTGGAATACCACTGATGTGTGATCAGAATGATTTTACTCGCTGAATGGCCATATCAATCTTTCTCTTCTGGTGCCAGCATGATCCGCTTACAACACTTAGAAATCTCTAAATCATCATTCAAGCTGTGTGGATGTGTGTGTATGTTTGTGTGTGCTTGCTTGCGTGTGTGATGTTGATCATGTTGATGAAATGCACATCAGCAGAAGATAGATATGCTTTTACTTTTAATCTTTACCATGGCTACTAATGTTCTTCAACTATCTTCACTATGTGTCCTACTCGGTCATGTTTCATAGTGCGTGGGTAAACCCAAATAGAAGTACATTTTGTGAGCCAGCCCTTCTCATACTACTACTATACTAGTGCAAAGCAGACACTGAACTGATATTCCTCATCCCACTTAGTTTAATTTTTTTGAGCTTTTTGCCTTTGTGTATCAAATCCTCAGAAGTTGTAGTGTAACATTTGCCTTCCATTTCTTCTCTCCCCTTCCTCTATTCATCTCTCTACCACACTTTCTCCCTCTCTCTCTCTCCCTCTCTCCCTCTCTCTCTCTCTCCCCTCTCTCTCTCTCTCTCTCTCTCTCTCTCTCTCTGTCTCCTTCTCTCTTCCTCTCTCTCTCCCCCCCTATCTCTCTCTCTCTGTCTGTCTTCCTCTCTCCCTCCCCCTATCTCTCTCACGCTGTGTTCCTCTCTTCCTCGGTCTCGGTGAGCGGTCAGTCTAGACGCGTTCAGACAGGATCAATATGTGAGATGTGAGGGCAGGCCATCTGAAGCCCCTCTCTGTGCCCCACCGCCCGGCACTACATCAGAGCACTTCCCGGACGTAAGCTGCTGAGGGTCAGGCCCCAGTCATCTTTTAGCCTTTCACATATCAATTCAATGCACTTTTATCCTGGAAAAGGGTTGGTCAAGTCAGAAGACAAGTTCAAACCCTATACGCTTTGTAGGATAAGATAAGATAAGATAAGATACATTTATTATTTATTCCTGGAGTTTTTTTTAGGTGACTCACTGCGACCTCTTTCACACAATAACAATGTCCCATTTTTGTATTGACTCATTATTTACTGATGTTTAAATCTCCCCTAAGCGGTTGACTCGCTGACTTATGAAAAAAAGAACAAGAAAAACAAGAGCTCTTATTTGAGTGTGTGTAGCTGTGCAGAACCAATTATTTGCAGCAGTTATATCAGCACCTGAAATCCCCACGCGGTGTTTACAGCTCAGTGCTCTGGCCTCCGGTTTAAGGCCACTGTGTGGTGGTGGCTGTGGGATACATGTCACAGGGAGGTGCCAGGTAACCCGGCCCGTATTCCCATCCTCATTACATGTCAGCATACTTGAGCATGCCGCTTCCCTCGCCCGAAAAAACCCCAAAACACCGGCACGACACTGGCCATCCGACACCGGCTCCCCCACCCTACTGCCGGCGGCAACAGCTCTGTGGTTTTGACACATGCTGTCAAGGATCTCGTGTCCGGGGCGTGATTCGCTTATTGACCTACATCTCCGTTCTGATTGGGTGACGGCACGGGAGCTAGGGTTGCGCTTTGAGTGGGCTCTGGCTGGAGATAGGCTTACAGACGCGGCGTGTAACCCGGCCCTGATGTAATGGTAAAGGACCGGCGTGTCGCTCCAAAGGGCGCCCTTACTTAGCTTTGAAAAGGCCAGGGTTGAATTAGTGATGTGCAGAGGGATTACCTGCAGGAAGCGGTGCAATGGGTGACGGCCATCAAACTGTGTTTGTGTGTGTAGGCCCAGAACCTCTTTTGTTTGTCTGTGTAGGCCTGCATGATTGCATGTATGCAAGTGTTTCTAGCTCTGTCTGTTTTTTGTCTGTGGTGGGTGGATGGACGGGTGTATACCTAAAACAAATTTGGCCGTGACATTTTTATGTTTTTGGGTGCTTTTCACACAATGACACTGAGCAGCTTGTTCAATTTCACCCACACATCTGAGCACCGACTGTCATCCTCTCTCTCTCCTGTCGTCGTAGCCTCCCCCAAGCCGTCCGCTCGGCTGGTGTGAGTCACACAGCCCCCACCGGGGCATAAACACACATACATGGCTATTGTCAGATACACACCCTCTTCCTGTGCCCCCATCGCCCCTACACACACACTCACATACACACACACACACACAAACACACACACACACACACACACACACACACACGCAGGCAGGCACATACACACACACACACACACACACACACACACACAGACACACACACACAAACACATGCAGGCAGGCACATACACACACACATACACACACACACACACACACAAACACATGCTGGCAGGCACATACACACACACACACAAACACACACTCAAACCCATGCAGGCAGGCAGATAGACACGCACCCACACACTTACACACACATACACAGACACACACGCACACACACACACACACACACACACACACACACACACACACACACAGACAACCACACAGACACGCACAGACACAAAAACACACACACAAACACACAAACGCACACAGGCAATACACCTGATGACGAATGCTAATAAGCCCTTAAGCAGTGTGTGCACAGACTGTCTGACATTTGGTCGGTCCCCTGAGAGTGTCCGGGAAGCAACTCTAGCCCAGCAATAGGCCTGACACTGGGCCCCCCTCCTTCCCCCAGGTAGCCTCCCCTCCCTCCATGGGGCTCACCTGTTATCTCCTCCCCCCCACAACACACACACACACACACACACCCTCGCAATGCCTAGAGCGATAGACTGACTGCCGAGGGCACCCTCTCTCTCTTTAGAGTTACATGGTTGAACCTAAACACATACACATAATCTGAACAGTCACACACACACGCAGATCCAAATACACACACACATACACACACACACACAAACAAGGACACACCCAAGCACAGATCTGAGCACACACACACATATACACAAACACACAGACACACACACACACACACACACACACACACACACACACGCTCGCACACACACATACGCACATACACACACACACACATACACACACACACACAGACATGATCCATCCATAGGTAGTTTTCGAGACACACACCAACACATTGTGGGCGGCCTCACAACAAGGCAGTCTCGCCAGGCGGTGAAATAGGACAGAGGGTTGGGCCGCAGACTCCTCTCCCGAGTCTCACCGATGGCCTAGTTTATCTCCTGCAGCCTACTTTCACACACACCCCATTCAGTACTACTAATACGTCCATACACAACACAACAATACTGACGCTCGATGACAGGCTGGCACTGTGATATAGCATGAGTTGTGAGGTGGTGTATAATACCAATATGATAATCGATTGGACTTTAAAGCGCCTTTCAAGGTACCCAAGGACAGATACATAAGGATATGAAGCAGGCGTTAATCAACGTTGAATAATCAATGTATCTTCAATAGAAGTGTTTCATTTATCTGGTAACATGTTGGATGACCTTCATGGCGCCTTTGAGTTGCCGTTGTCGTAGTTGTAGTCAGATGCCTCATAACAGCAAAATATGGATCTGTGAATAGGCTTATATGCTTTCGTAATGACCCACTGAACCTAACAAACAGACATGGGTTCTCTGACAGCACACAGCGCAGCAGCGGTCAGATCCCTGAAGAAGCCGGTCTACAGCAGCCTCTAATAAGCTGGATCGACGGGCGCTATATCCGACTCGGCTATGGATCGCTGCGATCGATACGGCCGTTCGGCTGGATGCTGATGAGAGAACCCATGTTGGCTGTGCCCACAGTCGATATGTCAGACAGCCTGTTTGTGACTATATCACTGTGTGTGTGTATGTGTGTGTGTGAGTGTGTGTGCGTGCTTGCCGCTAGCCAATACACTCGGCAGTGGATAAACAATCTGACAGAGACATCTTTGAAGGAGATGATTTAAAAGGGAAATTGAGCGCATCCATTTTGAGCCCTTCTCCACATGTTGTTCAGGGTTGGAAACGTATCTCACGTCCAGGTTTACAAGGCTCTCTGTCTGCTTTATGCTCTAACTATGTCCCACTTTCGTGAGAGGATTTACTCATTTTGAACTTCCCCTAAGCGGTTGACTCACTGGATGGCCAGGACAAAAAAATGGCACATCATGGTTTACAGTGCACTGTTAACCACCATATTTGCCCTTTATTTAAGAATGACTTTAATGGATTTTGAATGATTTCCTTCGAGAAAAGTGTCAATCTAATGGGCTAACAACTACACCATTTGGTGGACTGGAGGTTGAACCTTTGCTGAAGTTAGTCCCAGTGATCTAACCCGGCTCCGTCGCCAGCGTCACCCTTACCTAATGCTGGCCTCACAGTGCAGCACTCCCAGCCGTCCATTGCCATGACAACAGGCAATATCAGCGAGCGAGCGGAGAATAAATACGGCTCTTTGTGTTGAGAAGACAGGAATGGCTTTGAGCACGGTGGCTCATTGATCTGACTTCACCGGGGCTGTCGGGGTGAAGGTAATATTCAGGGGATGAAAGACCATGGCAACATGCAAATGAGCCCTGCTTCTTCAATGATTCACCTGTTTTTCCCCCTTTGACGTTTGGCCTTGGTTAACGGTAAGTGGTTCACTATTAATGATTAAGGGAGCTGCAACCCAATGAACAAGTCAAACACGGGACGGCTAGAGAGGTAGGATGACTTCACCAGTGTTGCCAAGGTGGAAGATCTGGAACGACCGGCCTGCGGAGCTATTGAACTTTAATTAATGGACACTCTCCCCGGGATGGAAGCCCAATAGTCCAGTAGATCCCTTGACACGGTTCATCCACACGCCTCACCCATACTGAGGCTGTGAGGTACAGGCAGGCCGGTAGCAGTGCCAGTCAGCTGAGCTCCCATCCACATGTTTACAACAACAAAGTACCTTTTTTAATATGCAGATCAAGATCGGGTTCTTCTTCTTCACTTAATAGAAAAATCCCAATCCCTATGAATATTAAAATGACCAAGTGAGGGTTGATTTAATAGAGCCCAGTGTTTTATCGCTTTTTTATACACTGTTTTGTGAAAAAACATGGCAATGTATTCTTCTTTGTGCGCGCGTGTGTGTGTGTGTGTGTGTGTGTGGGTTGTGTGTGCGTGTGTGTTTGTCTGGAAGTGTTTGCTTACTGTGGGAGACTTGAAGCACAAAAACACAGAGAGACAGAGAGGTTAAAATGCAAATACCACACAAAATATGGTTTGTCCGGTTTCCATTAATATCACCTACAAACACGCACACACACCTGTAATGGCAAACCAAAAAACCCCATCAAGGACAAGGACAGAGTGGAGTAAATAGGATGTCTGCAGCGGTATTTTTTCTGTTTTTCTTGCAATTTACATTTCCCCCACTGTCTCATCTGTTTCTCTTACATCAACCCTCAACGTTCCTCTTTATCTGGCGGTGGAGCAGAAAAACACCCATTCAATATTCATTCATCTACATCCCTTTGTCAGCCTCTCATTCACATATTTCTCTTATCCCTCCCAACTGTTCAGCCTTCATTTTTATGTTTTATTCTTTCAGTCTTTCTTGTCTGTTTGTTTTTCTCCTCTTGACCCTCCTCGAGGTGTTTTTATCCCACCGTTTTGACCTTGGGGACTAACAGCAGAGAAGAAGGGACCTCTGAACCCTCTCAATATCTCTCTCTATTGCTCTCTTTCCCTCCGTCTCTCTCTCTCTCTCTCTCTCTCTCTCTCTCTCTCTGTCCCTCTGTCCCTCTGTCCCTCTGTCCCTCTCTCTGTATGTGTCTTTTCTATTCCAGCGTCACTGTTATCTCCCCAGACAGGCCTGTTTCCTTTTCAACCCTGAGAATCACAACAGCAGCGGGGGGTCAAGCGAAGGGGAGCGCGTGGTGGAAGGGAGCCTGGATCACACAGTGATGATAGATTTAGAACAGATTAGCGGTGGGCTGGAAAGGAGATAGGAGAGTTAAGGGAAGGATTAGCACAATAGAATTCAACAGACAGACAGAATACAATGTAAGTAGAATGGAATAGAGTACAATCGTGCAACAATGCAATACGAATAATAAACTGTCAACGGTACAAGAATAATTCCAATTCTTTTCTTTGCTGAATTCTAAATGAGAAGGCCTCTAGCTTCCAATGTTCGATTCCTATATTTCTTCAATCTTGTTGGCCCTTCGTGGGCATGTAAAAACAAGCTGCCCAAAACAAGCTGCTCAGAGGAGTCCCTATATGTAATATATAGGGACTCCTCTGGGAGAGAGAGAGAGAGAGAGAGAGAGAGAGAGAGAGAGAGAGCAGAGAGAGAGAGAGAGAGAGAGAGAGAGAGCGAGAGAGAGAGAGAGAGAGAGAGAGACATAGAGAGGCAGAGAGACAAAGAGAGAGAGAGAGAGACAAAGAGGGAGAGACTTATAGAGAGAGAGAGAGAGAGAGAGAGAGAGAGAGAGAGAGAGACAGAGAGAGACAGAGAGAGACAGAGAGAAAGAGCGAAATGCTCAGAGAGAATAGGGGAGTTTGTCATCATTTGCCCTCTGAATGCGTCTCTCCCCCCCCACCAGTCTGTGCCAGGCGCTGTGGACCGCCATAATTGCATCTTCATTCACCCTTTTGTTCTCCTTGCCACCACATCTACCCTGGAGCAGCTGATTGGTTGAAAACCTTGTGATGTCACCCATTACTTAAGACATCATGTGTGTGCGTGAGTGTGTGTGTGGGTGTATGTGTGTGCGTGTGTGTGTGTGCGTGTGTGAGTATGTGTGTGTGAACGCCAAGGCTCGCCCTACCACGCCATTTTTTTCAATTTTGTATTCACCCAAAGACGACGGGCTCGCATCATGTCAGGCTAGCAGTCGTCTGCGTATTGGCGCCTACAGCTCAGGGCTAGCATGAGCTACATGTTATTGAAACACATATCAAGGTAATTGGACTCTTACTTATCTCCTCCCCCGCTGATCCCGTGGCAGCGCCGTGTACCCTCACTCAGAGACGGATTCCCATTTCAATTACCTAGCAGCCATTACCCGTTTTATCTGCACTTCCTCGCAAATTAACCCCCCCAGCAGGCAAAACACTCGGCACTTGTAGTGCATAGACTAGATTTGCATATCATCAGCAGCGTGTACGTAAACACACAGGGCCAATTTTCTTCCTACCTTCACTCAGTCATACCCACGCAGCATATGCTAATTTAAGCATTGCACTCACCCACACACACACACACACACACAAACACACACACACACACACACACACACATTTACACTGTTTATATTTACCGTACACATCTGCCAAGTAAATAACATATAAACAAACAAGATGAGGAGGTTTGTTAACGCATGCCGGTGATATCACGCCCTGGGTGCCTAAACCTGCCGTCGATCAGTGGTTTCTTAGCTTTCTGGGCCCACAAACCCAATTCTTACTCCGAACATGTTTGCTACCCCAACTTTAAAGCTAGGGTAGTCAATTATTTGGGCATTTTTGGTCACATTCTCTTAACATCCCGACAGCAATCAATACATAAATGTCTCTGACAAAAACAAATCTGATATTGGTCACTGTCGCAGGCTGGTAATAAGCCTGGCCAAGCAAATATCACAGATTTTCATTAATCGATAGTTGAATCTATACTAAAAAAAAAATTTTTAAAAAATCTATAATTTATTCATGCATGTCTTTTTCTCAGTTTTATTCAAGCAATACCCACGCCACATTAGTAACGTGAAACATTAATTTGAAGCACAAACAATTGAAATGAACAGAATGAACAATAAGGCTCTCGCTCAAAATTGCTGCTCTTGTCCACCTGTCCACTCAAGAAACAGTGGCACCAAACCAAACAATATCAATTACTGCAATTTCTAGACTGACAAGGCACACCAAACCAAACCAAACCCATTTTTTAAGAAATGCTAAATAAAACCTAGATTGCGCGTAAATAAAAAAAATATATTGGTTACATTATTAACTACGTTTAAGCAATCAATCATTAATCATTAACATCCCTAGTACAAACATTTTGATGGCCTACCTGTCCATGTAGCTAACTGCCCGGCTACCTGCGAGCAGATGGCCCATGCACTCATTGCACATGATACTTATAAAGTCTAGCTTACTCTGGCTGGTTTCTCTAAATTGCTTACCCTAGCTTTAACTTTTGAGCCTCTGCCTCCACACAAATAGTTTTTACACAATCAACGTCTGCCGGTTATATCAATGTCCCTGCAAACGAAATCGCATCACTCTACTACACACTAAATGATAAGCAGTATTTAATTTATCATTAGTAGTCAGTTCGTATACATGACCTTTTTAAATAAAATGGTTTGCTAAAACGGATCATCAAATATCTTTAGCTTGCGTCAGCAGTCTCCTGCGATACCATATGCATCGTACTGCAGCTGGTGTTTATTTAGTAGTCCGTAGACGGTGTATCCTGCTGATAGCTGCAAATTGGTACTTGCATAGATAGCTCACCGAAACATGCACGCACGCACATACACACACACACACACACACACACACACACGCACGCACGCACGCACGCACGCACACAAACACACACACACACACAACAACACACACACACACACACACACACACACATGCGTTATGGAATGAACTTTGTAATAGTTAAACTCACCTGTCCTGTAATAATAAATACATCTACAAATTGTTATGTCCTCCAGCTATGTATACATGACTTTTATATAGATAAGAAAATGACTGGCAGGCAAACATTTTGACAGACCCTCACCATTTTGTATGTGTATGTATGTATGTGTGTGTGTGTGTGTGTGTGTGTGTGTGTGTGTGTGTGTGTGTGTGTGTGTGTGCGTGTGCGTGCATGTATTTGCATGCATCTGTGTGTGTGTGTGTTATGTGTGTGTGTGTGTGTGATAAAGACTTAGAGTTAACTGATTTGGAATCGAGTGATAATAATGACCTTTCTGGTGCGGTAAGTGTATACCCCCTCCCTGCTTCACCAACGTGTCTGGTTGTTTTGCTTTTCCACCACCACCACCCCCACCCTCTTTGGTCTAGTGAATGCAAATGTGGAGGCCACCTCCAAGTCGAGTTCAGAACGTGGCTGGCACGGCTCAGAGACTGGGTTTATATTTTACAGCAGCTCACGTGTGGGTAAAGATGAATACTGCACTCTGCATGAGTCTGGAATGAAAGAAAATTGTTTTTTTTTCATTCATCAAATTTCATTTAGAATCCTGGATCGAGTGTATGATGATTGGTTATCATCTTAATAATAGTTATCATCTTAAAAAAGATTGATACCATATGAAGCACAGAAAAGGGCGGCGAAGGGGAGAACAATCAATCCCGAGGCACTGAGGACACCGAGCCAAAATTTTGTCAAGCGGGCCACAGAGGTCCGTATCGCCCTTGGGGCGGCGCCGTAGGGATGATTAGCATTGACAGTAAGCGAGTAGACCTCGCCAGCAGTCAGCAAACCTGTGGCCTGAAGACAAAAGACACTCGACTCGCAACTCAGTAGTCATTTGCAATAGCAAATCTTTAATGGTCTTGTAGGCTATTTTCTCTTCTAGATAATACCAAACGGGCGACAGGAAAGGCTACGCATACAGCGCATATATTAATGACAATGACATCCATGGCACTCACTGCAGATCTGTTCCATCGTTTATCACAAGGTTGGCTTTACAGGCAGCTGGCTAGAGCGGTCACCTGTCATTTACAATCATTGTTCGCCAGTTCTCAGCCGCCTCCGCCACTGCTGACACTTGGTTGGTTAATTTGAGGACAGATGTTTAAATAAACCAGGCAGATGGCCCCAGCCTTGGACAACATTTTGTTATTCCCGGAAGCAATAAATATTGAGATGGCTTTATGTAGTGAATATTTGAAGATTACAAAATGCAATACTTTGTAGCCAAATTAATGAGTTGAGCAGAGTTTACATCAGACCCTTGTTAATAATGGGACATTTACACAATTAAAATATTTAGAGAGAAGCACATATTTTGAGTTAGCGAAGGGGATAAGAGCATCTTGGTCACCAAGTTTAAAGCCTGATAGCTCAGACTTCTGGGTATATAAGCTTAATTTATCTACCCTTCAATTTCCTGTAAATTTTCTCTACCTGTACCTTTACTTGGCATTTCAAGACAATTAACATGATACTGATGGCAACATATGTCTGCGTTGCCCGTCTTAGCAATAATGAAATGGCATGACCTCGAGCACTTTCCTAATGAACAAAATTGTTTGCTCCTGAATTTCCACACCTTTGTCTAATTTTAACCCGGATTACTATCAGATATCATTCTGCATTAATTTCCATTGTAAAAACCTGGAATGGGTACATATCTGAATCAACCGACAATTGTGTACATCAGTAAAGACCTCAGGACATACAAAACCAGCCGTCATGTCCACCCCCCCCCCCCCCCCCTCTCTCTCTCTCTCTCTCTCTCTCTCTCTCTCTCTCTCGCTCTCTCACTCTTTCACTATCTCTGTCTTTCTATTTGTCTGTCTGCCTCCCTCTCCTGCTCTCGCTCTCTCTTTTCTTACACCTTTCATTGTGCCCTCCCTTTCTTTGACTGTCCTCTCTCTCTCTGCCCGTCTTCTTTATCCCTCCCTGTCCCTTTGCATATTCCCCCTTCCCTCTCGGTCTCTGCGGTGAGGATTGGTGGTGACATTTGTGGAGGCGGCTTTGGATGATTCTCTTCTCCGTAGAGAGCTGTGTGTCACTTGGCCGCTGGGATTTGAGTGAGTGACTGACCACGAGATGTCAGCTGAGAGTGGCAATGGACAGGTGGGTTAAGGACTGCAGGAGTCCCGCAGAGAAAATAACTCACACTCCACAAAACAAACAGAAGAGTTAGTTATTCATCACATATATTCTGCCGAAACAGAAACTGTCGAAGGTAATTCAGAGTTCAATTTTTGGTTTAGGTTCTATTTCTGTTGCACGTTTTAGCAATTTGTGAATAATGTTTAGTTAGTTTGAATAATGAATAGTTTTTGTAACTTAGTTGAGCAGTTGGTCGGCTCCCTGCAAATTTTTCATATGGCGTGACTCGTCCATATGTCAAAAGTGGGATGTCAACAACCGCAGGACATACATGGAATATGTTTGATATCCTGGTTGAGTTGGCATAGTGTGTGTGTGTGTGTGTGTGTGTGTGTGTGTGTGTGTGTGTGTGTGTGTGTGTGCGCGCGTGCGTGTGTCTGTGTCTGTGTGCGTGTGTGTGTGTGTGTGTGTGTGTGTGTGTGTGCGTGTCTGTGTGGGGGGGAGGGGGTCTCAGCTACCAATGTCTACATACTAGATTACATTCAGTACAAGCTTGCCCTGAATCCCTAAATAAATCTTCCATCAAAAACAACCCTGAGGCGGATAATACTTTGTGACAGTTCTTTTTTACGACGATTCTCGGCTGGACACTTTTACAGTTGGATGTGTTCAGATGTTCTATTGCCTAAAGCAAAAACATTTTTCCTTTTAAGGATTACTTCGCTATTAAGGCATCAGGGCTATTCGTACTCAGCTGTCTTTGAGTGATGATGACGTGCAGAACTTTCCCAGCGCACTTCCTACCCATGATCACCAGTCTGAGAGTTTATCTGGGGACCCCTACCTCTGTTTTTCCCGGAGGTTGGGAGCTGCTCTGATTTAAAGCTAGAAACCAGAACTTCAAAGCACCAGCAGTTTAAGTTGGAAGCAACTTCTGTTTACTGGGTGTTGTGTGGCATTCTTACAGCAAAAAAAGCGCATAACCATCAACTTTACAGATGGAGTCGGCTGGTTGTATCTTCCCTTGCAAAGGATTATCGGCCTTTTCATATCCATAGAAAATCTGTTTAAATTGAATTGATGATGACGATGATGACCATGAAGATGATGATGAGGAGGAGGGGGAGGATGATGATGATGCCAGGTTAGAGGCCACCTTATCCGGGATCCAGCTGTCATGTCCTAGTAAGGTATAGCAGAACTTCTGGGGGGAGACGGCAGAGAGCCTGAGCTGCAAACTTAAAACTGCAAGGGTCAGAGTAGCGCTTTTTTAGCGTTTCATTAAGGCGATATTCTACCGAAGAATTGTCATTCCCACGAGTGGATGAAGCTTTCAGAGGGGATTTAAATTAGCCTATTTACACAATGGCCAGTCTACAAGGTGTTGATTTTAAAACCCAGACAGAAACTTTCCATTTCTGCTGGCCTAGTTTGTCTTTGCCGATTGTGTGCTTACAGCTCCCCACCTCCAGCAACGTGATTGGTGGAAACAAACCTGAAGTGAAGGAAAGTGAAATGCCACGTTCAACCTGGATTTGAGCTGGCCTGCCATCAGACTTCAGATATAAATCTGAAGTCTGATTTGTGAGCCTAAATGCCACCCATGTTCAGTGGCGGCCCCATCAGTCTTTTGATGTGTTCAAACGTGTGATTTGTGAGATAAGTGAGTGAGGGTGAGTGTCGGGCCCAGTGCTACAGTAGCTCTCCATGGTGCTGAATGGCAGTCGCAGCAGCATCCAGCTGCCAACCCAGGGCTATGATGAATGACTCCCGTCACAGAGACTGACAGACGTATACACTCCCACTAATACACTTCCCTCTTAGTTCCCTGAGGTACAGACACACAGACACACACACACGCACACACGCACACAAGCACACACGCACACACACACACACACACACACACACACACACACACACCCCTACACACAGATTTTTTATTTTTTACACATAGCCCAAATGTAGTCTTTACACACAGACAGACAGAAATACACACACACACACACACACGAACACACACACACACAAAAACTCAGCACATCCCAAAATACTCTTTAAACAAACACACACCCACACTGTCTGTTTCTCTCCATAGCCACTTTTTCACCCCTTTCCATTTACTTCACCGGGGTTATTTAATAAGTCAGCTGGAGTCAGAAGGCCAAAAGTGTTGTTTCTGCCTTGTCTGCCCTCTGGTTCGTTCTGTTCAACCCACAGGACCTTCACACACACAGCGGATGCTAGATTAAACTGAGTTTAGGGGCCCCACTGCCTGAAAAACATCGGGCTCAATGATCAGACAATTTATCTAGGTTCAGTCACACACACACACACACACACACAAACACACACACACACACACACACACACACACACACACATACACACACACATAAATACACGCACAGTAGATGCTCCTTGCTGCTCTCCAAGCTGTGATTTCAGTCCTCCTGGGACGAATGTGAAACACTTCAGGTGTACCTGAAGAAAACTATGGTGCTGAGGGTATGTGTTTGTTGGTGTGTGTGTTCATGTGTGGAGAGAGGGGGGGTTGTATCACAAGGGATTTGGCCTGTAAATGAAAGTCCAACCAACAAACTATCTCATCCTGTCCCCTCTCTCTGTCTCTGTCTCTGTCTCTGTCTCTGTCTCTGTCTCTGTCTCTCTCTCTCTCTCTCTCTCTCTCTCTCACTCTCTCGCTCTCTCTCTCTCTCTCTCTCTCTCTCTCTCGCTCTCTCTCTCTCTCTCGCTGTCTATCCGGCACCTCTGCTAACACATTGCTTTATCCTGTGTATGTGTGTATTTGTGTGTGTGTGCGTGTGTGTGTGTGTTTCCTCAAGACACCAAATATCACGTGTGTGAAAAATGCATTTGCAGGTATTTGAAGCTACACACGGGGCTCTTTGGCAAATGTCTTACCTTCCTTCTCCCGGACCGGTCCTGCCCTGCTATCTCCACACCCATTTCCAGTCCACCTCTCCACCCAACACCTCAGAACAGCACTCAGGCTGGCCGTGTCTCCCTCCCACCTGCTCTCCCCATCACAAGCCTGTCATCACAAACCAACATTGACAGCCCTGACCAGCTTCTGACCTGCCCAAGGGACAGAGAGAGAGAGAGAGAGAGAGAGAGAGAGAGAGAGAGAGAGAGAGAGAGAGGGGGGTTTAGGTGTGTATTGTGTCTCGTTCTGTCTGTGTTTCATTCTCAGCCTTGATTACTGATGTCACAACACATATCAGACACCTTAGTTTAGGGCGACATAAAGAAAACTACAAAATCTCTTTTTGCAAGATCTGGCCCAAAAGCAGAAGATAGGTGGAGAAAACACTCAAACCGCCGCAGTGCCCCCCGCCCCACCCCCGCCCCTCCCCTCTCAACCACTTATCTCTACTTTACACACATAGGCACACACACTGAGAGTGACTCACTCATACACACACACACACACACACACATACTGGTAACTACAAACACATTCATGCAAACACACATTAAGACATTTTTCTTGAAACCGCGCATGCTAGGTTCTGCATCCGTTTTAAGTATGAGGGCTCACTGATGGTATCATCAGTATACAGCATGAGCCACTGAGAGCCACAAATCGACTGTGGTATTAAGAGGCAGGGGCCCGCATCAGGCCATCTGATACGGGGCCATTAAAGAAAAGCTGCGGATGAATATGATACGCTTTTATTCCTTTTCCTTAATGGAAATCCTGACGAGCGGTGGAAGTAGCAATGCATTGTAGGGACGGGGCTTTTGTAACCATTGATGGAATAGTTATTGGCCCATTTGGGCCAAAAGAACATAACAGCTCTGCGAGGCATAAGACTTTGCTCTCCAGTATATTCTCGGATAAGGCCACAGATCAACAGTCTTTTGTTTGTGTGAGAGCCACCTGCTATGATGTTCGACTTTCATCATCTCCTTTTGTCTCCTCTCAGCTTATTGTTTCAAGGCTATCAAAAGCTATCATCTATGGTGCATTGTTATTCTTTTGCAGAAAACGTTGCATGTTACCTATTTGAAATGTGGCTATACATTCAAGATATATGCTAATCTAGCCAAGCAACAAAAGCACACGTATTTTTGATTTATGATGATACCCCCTTACACACACTTGTACGCGGACACACACATGCGCACACATGTACACACAAACACACACGATGGCTGTATTAAGGGACAGTCGGCACAATCCCATCCCATCCCATAGAAAGTAGTACATGACCGGTGCCTAGCAGTTATTTCGCCCCTTTCCTGAGTCGGTACGTAGAGGAAGCCACAGGAGACTTTGCTCCATGGGCTTTTGATATTGACAGCAACTGTTGGCAAATAAACAGAGTGACTTGGCAGCCGTTCTGGCTTCCACTGGAAACAAAATGTGTGTGTGTGTGTGTGTGTGTGTGTGTGTGTGTGTGTGTGTGTGTGTGTGTGTGGGCGCGCGCATGTGTGTGCGTGCGTGCGTGCGCATGTGTATGTGTGAGTGTGTTTGTTTGACAGATTGTCTCAATACTTTTTGTATATTCCCGACTTTTTGAGAGTGACTACAGAGGCAGCTCCATCGGCAGCAGGTAGGGGGGAGGAATCTGGCCCAGGAGGGGGTGCAGCACGCAGGCTAAGGTCATTAGCGATTGAATCACCCCGGCAGCTAGACTAACCTGACCTTATACCTTGTCAATCACTGTCTCTCTAATCGATAAGTAACTCCCTCTGCCTCTCTCCAATCTTTTTTCGATCTCGGTATACAATGTGTCGATTTGTTACAATGCTACATATTTTTAAGGTTAATTGATCATTGTGATATTGTTACACAATATATAGATTAGGCATTATATAGCAGTATATAGTTTCTCTGTTTGATGTTGTAAACTGTTAGGAACACTTTGTGCAACAAACAAAACAAAGGGAAACCACTGAAGAGTATGAGCATGTTTGGCCATCAAAGAAGGAAGAAACGATAATATCCTGTATATTGCATGTATATATTGTATGTATATACATGTGTATATATTGCTGTATATTCCTCAGACAGGAAGCTACGAAACAAAGGTTGCCTCTGTCTTGCATACAAGCTTTTTAACCAAGAACAAGTAAGACTGATTGTCTTTTGTTCATTTAATTTATATGGCCACGAATAACATGTGTATTCTGTCAACTGCAGTTCCAAAATAACTTCACCTCAAACTTCCTTCCTGCAGCAGCCACTGGAACTTAAATCAAATCCCCACCACGTTTCAGGAGTAAATGTGAAACCAATGTCATTAGAAGCATTTCGGCAAATGCACCTTTTCCTTTCTGAGCTATTCTCTAGTCTCAGAGATTTCTCTCCTTCCCTATCTCCCTCTCTCTCTCTCGCTCGCTCTCTCGCTCTCCCTCTCTCTTTCCCTCTCATCCTCCACGTCTCTTGCCCTCTCGTCCTCCCCCTCCCTCTCATCCTCCCCCTCCCTTCCTGACAGTACAGCCTCCTTCTTGGAAGAAGACTGATCTAATATGTCCATTTTAATTGTGTTTTCTGTCTTCCCAGCTTCAGACGCAATTGCTTTTGACTTGCAAATATTTCACGTCCAATGGACTTAATGACTTTTAAGAGACGCCCATGGCATTCAGGGCGTGCCTCGCGGCCCCCCCGCCATTTTCCGCTCTGAAAGGTTAATAGTCTCCCTGCGTTGAATAACATGCTGGAGTGTGTACAATACTCGTCACAAGTGAAGGTTAGGGCCCCGTCTCTCAGGGGGCTTTGTGTTGGGTCTGAGCCAGAATAATTCATTTCAGACCGGGTTTGGACAGAAAATGATCACCGTGACCTTGCTGGTTTTGTAGGCAAGTTTGATGAATTCCTTCACCACACTGAAAGTGCACCAACAATCGATTCACAATGTACACCTCAGGCGCTCTCAGCTTTGTCGGTGGGTTGTTGTGACCGTTAGTTTGTCCTGCTCAATTTTCCTCCATTAGCTGTGGGATGGACATGTAGTTTGGAACATGAGCTGAACGAACATCCATTTGTTGTGGTCCCGAGAACAAACATGTATGGGTGAATGGGTCTCTTAGTTTACAGTGACTCAATGGGAGGATGTGATCTGCCAGCTGCTGCACACTTTAGCTTCTAGCCGCTACAGCTAACGAGTTAACGAGTTACAAATTTATTCATGCTCTCTGTCTCCCTCTCCCTCTCTCTCACTCTCTCTACCTCTTTCTCCCTCTCTCACGCTCTCTCTCTCTCCTCGTCATCCCAGGTACGGCGACATGGTCCCCAAGACGATCGCCGGGAAGATATTCGGCTCCATCTGTTCTTTAAGTGGGGTGCTGGTAATTGCCCTGCCAGTTCCCGTCATCGTGTCCAACTTTAGCCGCATCTATCACCAGAACCAGAGAGCAGACAAGCGACGGGCGCAGAAGATGCAGGTGAGCATGGTTTTATTTATACCACTGGCTGCAATGTGAGGGTGGATCGGCACGCCATCTGGACGTTCCAGACAGAAGAACCAGATATCTTACCCCAAAGAGGAGAGTACTTCACAGGGCTTCACTGGTCCTACTGCAAACAGGGAGACTGTGTGTATAAGTTGCGTTGACTCATGCTGGTGAAAAGGAAAGAAACGTCATGATTCATGCTTCACCACCAACCTTCAACCTTAATTCAACGAGCTGTACTGAAACCGTGGAGTGGTGTGTTCACATTCGCTGTTCAAAGGTGTCTCGGTTGATCCAATCACACTCGGAGGGCAAAACGCACAGCTGTGAATGTTTCTTATATGTAATACAATCCGTTCAGAAAGAACAGAAACGACCTTCATTTGACCCCATTTACGCAAGCCGTTTCAGACACTATCTGAATTTTTTTGATTCTAAGATACAGGTTCTGGACAAGGCCAATGTGACAGCTTTATGCTGTGGTGAGCAGCAGAACCCTGGACAATATTAACCACTGAGGAAAAAGCTTAGGGAGACATGGCGTAGTTTCAACAACATTGCAGCCAAAGTCAAAGTAAGCTTTATGTTGAAAAATTACGTTAAACCTACAATGTTAAGTTTATGCTTTGCATGAACCAACATTGCATATCACTTACACACTCACACACATACAAATATGCATGTTTGGTTAAAGTGTGCAAATGCCTAACCCATGTCGTGCTAAACTGATACAACACTATTGTCACCGTGGGTGGAGTATGGAGCGTGACCATAGCAACGACTCAACACTCGACCTCGTCATACAGGATGAGCCGTCTGTGTGTGTGTGCGTGTTCCTTTTGGCCACTGCTGTTGACGGTGTGGAACTATCTCTAGTATTACAGGGCTCTTAATTAGCCGTGTAATGGAATCGCCTGGAGGAACCACCAGAGGCCTAACACATCGCAGCAGGGGGCCAGGCCAGTGATGCGTTTTGTTACACTCTTTCTCGACCGCTCTCACTCACACACACCTAACGCTGTGAGCACGAGTGCCGCCCCCCCGAATACTCATCCATACATTCCATTACCTGATGAGAACTTGATGGGGTGTGAACTTCCCCAGAAAGGAGCCAATTTGAGCGCACCAAAGTGGCCTTTTGATCCCCTAAACACTTCTGCGTTGGCACTCCCCTACGTAATGACCTGGCACCTGTTGCACGAGACACCTCGTACAACGTTGAATCTCACATCTCAAAGATGACTTATTGGAGAGTGTATTTGGTAGACGTCCAGGTTTTTTAACAGCTTTCCGGGAGACTGGGATGTGGTGTGTGTTTTGTTTCTACGAGGACACTCTGAGGGGAGGGAGTCTGGCGTAACCACTCGCCGGTGTGTTTATTCACTCCGGCGGTGCGTAGCAACATATGCAAATGGGTTTGTTTTTTTTAAAAGGCCAAATGTGATTGGTAGCGGTGTGTCCATGAGCCAAGCAGTGCAGCTGCATCACCGGGTATGAATGCACAGCTTGGCTGCTCATCCCAGTCCGAGGGGGGGGGCGCCACAGCCCGTGCTATGGCAGGGGATGTTGAATGTGTCGTCTCCTTGGAAGGCATTAGGCACATTCTGATGTGTTCGTTTAGAGCTTGGGACATTTAAACAGCCTTTATATGTTCAAGATGTGTTGTCCTTTTCTCCACCGGCCCCCCACACCTTCCTTTTTTCCCCCTTCTATAATGCATTAATCTTGTTCATCTATTTTCCTTTTAATCATGTTTATTTGCTGCACTTCCATTTCAGCATTCATTCATTTATTATGGCCCTCTAGCTCTCGCTCTCTCTCTCTCTCGCTCTCTCTCCTTCTCTTTCTCGCTCTCTCTCTCCCACTCTCGCACACATGCTCTCTCCCTCTGTCTCTAATTACAGTCATTAATCTCAATGCCAGGGCACAGGCTGTAGTAAACCTGTTCCAAGTGCTCGTGGTTCATCTGTGGTGTTGACCACCGCTGGCCAAGTCTTAACTACGCCTAACCTTGTGCAGTGATCACGGTGCACACAGTTCTCTTCACACAGGGAAACCCACCCTGAGTGCATGGTTGTGTGTGTGTGTGTGTGTGTGTATGTGTGTGTCTGTGTGTGTGAGGGGGGAGATACACTGAAAGAACATTATGTAGATTACCCATTTCAAAGGGGTGGAACAGGTGAGGTGCAGTGGATTGTGTGTGTGTGTCTCTGCGTGTGTTTGGGGGAGATAGGTAAGGGGGTTAAGGAGGAAGGTGAATGCAAGGAGGGTGTGAATGGGGAGAAGGGTAGAATGCAACAGGGGAGGGCTGGAGGGTATGCGTGTGCTAATGTTGTGTTCTTTCCTGAAATAGCTTTCACCCAAATGAGCAGTTGGCTAAAAGGAAGACGTGTGAATGTTTTGTGTGTGTGTGTGTGTGTGTGTGTGTGTGTGTGTGTGTGTGTGTGTGTGTGTGTGTGTGTGTGTGTGTGTGACTGTGTGTGTGTGTGTGGGTGTGTTTTCTCCCCTTGTTTGCTATCTGTTTAGACCTGACCTTGGTCTGGTCTATATATGTGTTCCTCTGTCTACACGGACTGCAATGCACCATCCCAAGCAGCTTTAATTCCCTGTCCCTCTCTAAGCCACCTACTGACAACCCTTCATTTTCAACACTTAGTTTGAAAATATGAAACTCATTGAAAAGCACTCTGACTTCCCTTGGTGCGCATTATGGAACAAATTTTAACTTCTACAATTCCAGTCGATAGATGGTCTTCTACAGGCTCTGAGCAGAGCTTTAATGTCTCCTTTATCAACACATAAAAAAACATGGACAGCTGCTTAATGGATCTGCCATTCAATTTTGTTCGCCGGAAGATTAAGCCCATTTTAATATTTCCGCTGGCTTGTTTTATTAATATTGACACACCGGAAATGATAATAAAACCAAGATAATGGCAGGAGCAGGTTCATTTTCAACTAAATGTTTTACTGTGATTAGCGATCGGTGCAATGAAGATTAAATTATTTTATTAGCCAGTTAGTGTTAAAGCAATGGACCATTTCATCAGCTTCTCCTTTCACACTATGTCTGAGATAGCCTTTGAAATGGCCGCTTTGTAGGCCATGTGTCCAAGTTCCCAACGGACGAGCCAATCAAGAAGCATAGGACATTTGCCAAACTCACTGCAAATGGACAGAGTGTATATGATCGACGATTCATTAACCTTTCATCTTGTTCTCTCCCTCAGCGCTTCTGTCACCGCCAATGACAGCTCACGATGCTTAATGTTCCCGCCACCAAAGACAAGTGTTCAGGCGTGCCCTATTATTCAACGCCCCATTAGGACCCACTATGTAGAGCATATCGTTCTTTAATGCTACCAAACTTTATTGACACGTGACATTCTCAACCGTAAAACCAGACCATTAAGGTAAGTGGTTCCCCCCCTTGGGGGCTGGACCCCACTTTGAGTCCCCTGATATGCATATGAAGTTGCAGGAGATTGCAACACAAGCTATAGATAGTTGATGATCTATTATTAGCAAACCTTTGATAATAATGTGGTTTTTTTAAGGTAAAATTGACATCCTGTATTACAGACTTATTCATAGCCACAAGCAAACTACTACTCATCCCTTAGTGTGTGTAGTGGAGCAATGTGATTACCTTCGCTAGGACGTTGATATGACCGGCAAATGTTGCTCGGGTAAATACAATTCATTTGGAAGCAGATGCACAAAAGTTCACGTATGGGGACGCAAAAATTCATGGTCACGGCCCCAACAAGGTTGGGAACCACTTATTTAACACATGCAACTGGAGAGTCACCCTGAGCAAGATATCATCATTTGTTTGACAATAACATTCTTAATCGGTTGGGAAGAATAATGTGATGTTTTATAAGGATTTTGGAAATAGAAGAAGCTTATCTGGGTGCGAGAGGCAGGGGTGTGCGGGGTGACGATCGCAGGGGAAAACAAAGGCAGATCAGGAAGGGGGTGACACGTTAGTATTTCCAGCACGTCCGATCTACCTTTCTCCCCCTGTCCTCTCCTTGCCTATCCTGCCTCTCATCCTCCCATTGGCATCTCCTCTACTTTATCCTCTACTCCCCCCCCCCCCCTCCATCTTTCCTGATCCATCCTCCTTTTCCTCCCATCCTGTCTGCCTCCATCTTCATTCCTGCGGTCTAATCGTTAGTTGTGCTGCTCTCCCATCACAATTAGGCTCCGTTCATCTGGGCAGCAGTCAAGAGAAAGCCCAGGTCTATCCATCTGTCTCTCTATACCACACCCTTTACACTCTCAGACACACCATCTATACCAAACACCCATGATGCTCAATACCTGCAGGCGAGCCACTGCAGCTCATCTCTATGCTGGAACAGAGGTTATACATCAGTGAGTTTATCGCTCCATATGTACTTGAGAATTCACTCAGATACGTTTAATGGCAAACTTCTGAATCGTGCTTGGGGGCGAACGAACGATTCTCGATAAGACCGATATGCCCTGTTTCACAACCCTGGTAACGACCTGGAAATAACCTGTGTTGGGCACAGCTGTGAAAGCCCCCCCCCCCCCCCCCCCCCCCCCCCCCCTTTCCCCTACCGCCCACATACCCACCGACCAGGTTTTGGATGAAGGGTTCTGATTCGCTGGAGCCCTCTGGCGGACAGAACCATGCGGTCAGGACAGCAAGCTGTTCTCTAGAGAGCAACCGCTCTTTAGAACGGATCAGAGCATGCCGTCATCAGACAGCAGGACAGACGGCGGCTTCCTTTTCTCTATTAAAAGCAGGTCAAAGTTGGAGAATCCAAGGGGAGAATCTGCTGTGAACAGCAGGTCTTCTTTCATGTACATGTGGTTTTCTACAAGGTCCTCTCCACCTTGGAGTTCTGGTAGATGCCCTGGTACACTGACACACTGAATCACACGGAGACACTTGTTGAACACAAAAGGCCACAGGCTCATGCATAATTAACATTAAGAGGGGTCTGTGTACGACTAAGCTGTTAACATAAATAATGTTGTTATTCGATTATGAGGTGGGCATTTCAAGTCACAACAGCTCTATCAGTGCCCTTCAACAAACTATGTATAAATGGTGAAATAACATTTATAGGCCACATTTGTATCATACAGTTTTCATTTTGTATTGTTGTATCAGGCATCCTACCCTACCCTGTGTTTCTTTTTCTGTCCTTTATCCTTTTGTCTTTGTTTCGGACCAAGGTCCATAGGTCATGGGAGATCACCCACACACACCCAACTACCCACAAACACACGCACACACCAGCGGCCAGACTATACACACACATAGCCACAGACACATTGTGACCTTTGTCTCCGGCTGCTGTTTTTTTTTCCGCTCTGCTGGACAATCAATAAAGCAATCAGTACTTGGTAAGACGAACACGTCTAATACAGAGAGAAGATTAAGACGGTTTGGTTCTGTCCTGAACTGTGTTCAACCTCAATAACAGGTGCCTGCTAGTGTTCACTTCACTGCTGGTGTCCCCTTGAATAGAAAAAGAAAAAGCTTTGATTGTCATTATACACAGCACAATGAAATTCAAGGAGCAGCTCCTTAAAAGTGCACACATAGCTAGCACAATATATATATATTTATTATATACGATTTTTTATAGACTTTAAAAAAATGAAACAATTTAAATACACACTAAAGAACCACAAACAGACAATTAAAAAAACATTTTGAGCACAGACTTGAGTCCAAGATTGGCTAGCAGCGTATTGAACGATAGAGGTAGGTGGTGCAGTGGTCAGTGGAAATATGTCAGTGCCGTTTATATAAGTGCAAATTTGAGTTCAATATGATGACAGCTTTGGGAAAGAAGCTGTCCCCGAGTCTATTTGTTCTGGCAGGTATGGACCTGAAGCGCCTGCCAGAGGGCAACAGGTTGAAGAGATGGAAGCCGGGACGGGTGGTGTCTTTCAGGATGTTTCTGGCCCTGCTGAGACAGCGGGAGTTTTAGATGGTGCTTAAGGAAGGCAGAGGGCAGCCAATGATTTTTTTGTACACACACATAACCACAGAAGAGGGGAGGAACCCAGCTTTGGCAAAATGTATTGCTTTCTCCCTTCCCTCCTCCTTCTGCCTCTCTCTCTCTCTGTGCATTGTGGAGGAGTCGCAGGCCTGTGCAAGTCAGCTCCCCACTGCTCAGGGAGCTGGATGTAAGCCACAGTTTGACTGTTTTAAGATTAGACTGACTTACAATCAATGCTTGACTCACTGGCTTCCCGATGGACCTCCATGCTGGCCTTTCTTCTTTCAAATGCCCACAGAGATCTCTCTCTCGCTCTCTTTCTATCTCTGTCTCTTGCTCTCTCACTCTCTCTCTCGCTTGCTCTCTCTGCTTGTTTCTCTCTGCTTGACTCTCTGTCTCTTGCTCCCTCTCTTCCCGTTTGTCTTCTATCGCTCTCTCTCTTGCTCTTTATTTCTCTTTCTCCCTGTCTCTATCGCTTTCTCTCCCTCCCTATCTCGCTCTCTCTCTCCATCTCTGTCTCTCTTTCTACATACAGTATCACACGTATGTGGAAGGCAGTTCTTGATGAGATTTATGCAAATGTTTACTTTTGAAAAATTCTGGTTGCTATTACTGTAAGCACTGCTATGGCTGGTGGATCCTGATCAATACAAATTGCGTGATGACTTCAAACCAACCAGCTGCCAAATCTGCAGATCCATATCCCTCTTAATTATATTAGCTAGAGTTTGGCCTTCATTGCCAATTTCAACAAAATGATGAAAGCAATGGAAAGCTAAATCATAGATTGGCGTGTGTGTGCCTGTGTGTGTGTGTGTGTGTGTGTGTGTGTGTTTGTGTGTGTGAGAGAGAGAGCGTTTGTGTGGTTGCGTTTGCGAAGTAGAAACTGTGTCTGTTCCGTAATTGTTACTCTTTGTCGGAATGCGTGTGCTGTTTACATCCAGAATAATTCTGGGTGTTTGTGTGTGTTTGTGTTTGTGTGTTAATTTGTTTGTGAATATCTCTCTCTCTCTTGTGTACTCTCAATGATGCTTGGCCAGCAGCACTACTGGCTGAAGTTGTGGTTCTCGAGCAGTGCCTGAGAGCACAGGTCTGAGACGCCGGGTCCCCTTAGCCCCCAAAGTATCTATCAGCACACAGCACAAGTAGATTAAATCTGGCGGGATATGTTCTTAACACTTCCCCCATTACCCCTGCGCTGCCTGGCAACTGTAACCACGAGAAAAGGAATCAAGAGTCTCTTGTTTGCACACTGACCCCAGAGGGGCGATAGGATTGGTCGAGCCGAAAGCCAGATACGTTAAGAGGCTTTCCCACAGGATTCTGGGAAAACTGTGCCAGCATGAAGAACTATAGGCAGCGGAAGTGTAAGGGCGGAAGGCCGCAGGAAAAAGTGAGTGAAAATGTCAGTGGATAACCGATAATGACTTAAGGACAGCAGTTACCTAAACCAAGCAACTTTGTGCAGTCGTAAAGATGAACCACTCTGTCTTCCCCATGTCTGTGTGTCTGTTTGTCTCTCTGTATAACCCAGCCTTTAAAGCCTGGTAAATCCCGGCCTTAGCTCCACTTTTCCTTTAAGCGTAACGCCTAAGAATCCCGAAGCGTAACCTAGAGTTAGCAGAGCCCAGGTCAATTTGCATGGTCTCTAGTTTAAGTGGAACTCAAATAGAGAGATGGGCCGAATTTGCATACATTACCATGTTCGAGCGGTCTCAGAGTGGAAGCCATCAGAAAACCCTGCTGATGTATGGTGGTCCATGTAGATATATGTTGATTAAAGTGTGTGGCCATAAATACACACACATACACACACACACACACGGGTGGCCCATGCCAACACACACACACACCAACAAATGTGCACCTGCACATACACAGGCACTCTAAGCAACCACACACACATACACACGCACACACACACACACACGCACACGCACGCACACACACATGCACACGCACACACACACACACACACAAACACCGACAAATGGTCAGGCTTGAATGGCTTTAACCTCACAGTGGGCGTGGGACAATTGCTAGCCAGATTGGGTGGTTGGAACTCAGGCGCCTCCCATTACCTGTTCAATACACTTCCTGCCAGGGTGCAGCCTGCTACCTCCTTGGCTGAGCGTGACGAGCAAGCCACACATACATTAAACACCGCCCGCGGTTTCCTCTCACAGGGAAATGGCAGATCTCTGCCAGGCCTGGGACTCACATTACACGTACCTGGTGTAAAGAAGACAATGTGGTAGCTGAGAGGTGCCACTTCCACACGCACATTCAGGCACACTCGGGAGGGAACACAAGGGCATCCACACACCGGCAAGCACTCCACAAACAAGTCGCAGGCATGCACACATAAACACAAACACAGCCTTAAGAGTATATATAATGAAGGCAGTCCTGCTCACGACTTTTGAACACAATCCATGAAGTTTTGAGATGCTGAAGTCAATTATAACAACACCACAGATATATAATTTTGTCTTGCAATGAGGGGAGACACTCTGAAGGATTGCATTTCTTTGTTCCTCCTCCTATTGTACTGTTTTTTTCTATTTGTTCAACTCAGAGCCTCATTCGGAGGAGCAAAGGAACAGTGAGTGAAAGCAACAGAGAGAGACAATGCATCAGCCTTGCATCAGCCCTGGCAGTGCTTGTTGGATTACTCCGACAGGAACACACTGGCATTTGCAAAACCCATAGAAAAACCGATACAAAAACATTATGGGACCTGAATATTCCTCTATGTGTTAATTGTTATCATCTTTGGAAAATGAGTCAAACAGAGGCGTTGCATCGAGGCATTGTCTACGTTGGGAACAGAATGACAGATGAACCCGAGATAGAAGGAACACCATTTTAAACACAGAGCGAAGTGTCAATGCCCCATGAAATTCACATTACATCAAACGGCTGACTACTCCTATAGCTGTCTGGCAGACAGTGTTCCTGGTTCCTGCGCCTGTATTGCATTATCTCGGGGTCACCATGAATCTTGTGCTATCAGAGGGTGTTTTGGAGTTGCAGATGTGTGATATGAGCTATAGTGGCAGGCAGATGAGTTTGGAGTTCTCAGATCTCTCATATTTTTGTCCAAGTGAAACCCTGTTTTTTGAACTATTCTGCTGCTTTGGTGCTGTGACTAATGCCTATGTCTCCATTATCTGTTGGCTTTTGCAGAAAGCACGGCTGGCCAGGATACGGATATCCAAGACGGGCAGCTCCAGCGGCTTCCTCCACAGCAAGCGCAACGGCCTCTTCAATGACCCGCTAGAACTTACGGTGAGACCGCCGGACAGAGCACCGAGTTCACCCGCCGTGCACCATCCCTTCACTCACTCACACTCACACTCTCCCTCACACCCTCTCCTCAAACACTCCCACCCTCTCCTCACTCACTCCCACACTCACACCCTCTCCTCCCACAGTCCCACTCACACCCCCTAGTCCTCACACCCTCTCCTCACACACCCCCAATCACACACCCTCTCCTCATAAACTCCCACCCTCTCCTCACACTCACACGCCCTCTCCTCCCACACTCCCACTCACACCCTCTCTCTCCCCACACACTCCCACTCACACATTTGGTTGAGGTTCAAGAACGCATTCCTGCCCTGCTCCCTTACTATATGTTTCTCCCCCGGCCGTCCTTACTGGCAGGGCGATAACATTGGGCCCCCTCTTGGTCATCTCTCCCCCAGACCCTTTGTAATTATTTCAGGCGGCGTCTTGTCGGGGGCATTCAGTGTGATCTCATTAGATGCGTGTCAACAT
>NC_136941.1:12907723-12950223 GCF_949987615.1 Pollachius pollachius
AAAATATATTCAAAGGAAAGACTAAAAGCTAGTTAAGGCTGTGTGTTGGTGTGTGCGTGTGTGTGTGTGTGTGTGTTTGGGGGGGGGGGGCAAAACTATGACCTCATAAAAGGAGATTTTGTTCCTTACTTAATGCTCATGATCCTCGTTTTTCTCTGTCTTTCTCTCTCTCTCTCTCTCTCTCTCTCTCTCTCTCTCTCTCTCTCTCTCTCTTCCTCCCTCCAGAACCATGAGTTTGTAAACGAGCAATGCTACCAGCAGAGCTATCTAGAGGCGGGGCAGAACTACCAGTCTCGAAGCCCCTCCCTCTCGAGCCAAGAGGGCATGACAGGCACCTGCTGCACCCGCCGCGGCAAGAAGCGACACTCGCCTCTACCCAACTCCAGCGTGCCCTCGGGTGCTCTGATGCATCCCCTGGTGCACCCACACACACATCAACACGCCTTGCAGGAGCTGAGCACCATACATATCCAGCCCCACACCACCAGGTGAGATCAGAGGAGAGGAAGCAGCGCAGTCCTTTGAATGCATACTCTCTGATGTGAACTGAACCTTTCACCTGCAGTGAAAGGTGCTTTCGCATAGTTTCTTCATTCGTTAAAACCTTCCTTAGATACCTCTGGAAGTCATCATTAATTCATTTGGCAGACGGTTTTACCCCTAAAGGGACCTCGATTCACAGTCTCTGTTGGACAAGAGGGCGTGGAGGAAGACCCTTACAGTTTGGGCAGGCCAATTACATTCAGGGGCGGTGCTTGAGCTGTGAATGGCCGGATTGGGGGGAGAATGGGTAGCTCAATGGACCGATGGCTTACTGCAAACACGCACTGTGCAAAAAAGCACTGTGTTGGGTCACACCGCCTCCAATGCGATTTACAACAGTTAATTTAAAGACAGGGCATCAGTGAGCAGGTGGTCCTGTAGCTTACTCAAGGAGGCCAAAAAGTTAGATGCAGAACATTGGGGATCAAACCGAGTACCTTTCCACTGGAGGTCAAACACACACGTTTAGTTTTGTTTGAGATATTCTCACTTTGACAAACTTTAACAGACGTCTGTGATTCAGTAACTGTCAGATGAGCAGTGCATGCAGTTTAAATGCCTGCCTGGACTGTAATGTTGTTTATGATGGCTGCTATGGATGATGATCTGGGACTGTTTAGTTTGTGCTTTTGATGTCGTTGTGTCTGTGCTGTACCACAAATTGCCTCTTTGAGGATATTCAAGTTTTTCTAAATCTAAGCCTTAGTCTAAGCAGTTGCTTGCTCAACACCCAAATTGGCTGGGATGGAGATTGGTTCAACCCATCCACCTAGAATCCTACAGGTCAAACCTCATGTCAATTCTCTTCTTCTTCTGTTTCCGCCGCAGTCGCTCCAGCCTCAACATGCGCCTCGAAGAGCAACATCCGCTCAACTGCCAGAGCGGGGGCAAGGTCACCACGGCGATCATCAGCATTCCGACGCCGCCAGCAGCAAACAGCCCGGAGGGGGACGCACAGCCGCCGGCGGCCCCCGCCCACCACCAGAACATTGTCAAGGTGTCCGCGCTGTGAAGACTGAGCCGGGCTCACACGGGTCACGCAGGCTCAGGAGGACGGGATGACATTAGAATAAAAAAGACTCTGGAATAAGACTTAGGGTTGAGGGACGGCGGACCGGAATCGGATGGACTAGTAGAAGCTCATTCAGAGGACGCAAATCTGACCAAGGTGGAGACTGCCATCTGCTGGACATGTAGTACAATGACATGCACACCCTGTGCGGATGGTGGACAATTTTTAGATACAGTCTGTTCTCAGTTGGTTGAGGCCGGCTTGTGCGTGTGTGCGTGTGTGTGTGTGTGTGTGTGTGTGTGTGTGTGTGTGTGTGTGTGTGTGTGTGTGTGTGTGCGTGCAGTTGTCGACAAAAACGACAGCAAACCTGTTTGGTTTGGGATTCTGGCAAAGGGTTGTGTGAGTGTTTAACAGATCAGAGATGTGTATGTAATGTGTCACTGTGCACATAGCACCTTTAATGATTTGGTTTCAGTTTAAAAAAATATATATATATGTATGTTTTTTCTAGAAGGAGATAACAGGAAAAAGCTATTGAAAAAAACTCTGAAAAAAAAGAATAGACTTAGAAGCAGACTATGAGAAACTTTTTCCACCGACATAACTTTTGGTATGATGTGTCATTCCGGTCTGCTAAGCTTTTGATGGATGAGTTATGCCACCATTCTCTTTGTGGTGAAGTATTACATCAATATGAAATCCACTCGGGCAAAAAAAATGTGATTCAAAAGAGGTGAAACTCATGAAGAAGTTTAATATGTATGCTTTCATGAATGTATGCTGGGGAGATGAATTGTGATCAATCTTGTGGCTCGAAGGTGTGTGTGTAGGTGTGGGTGATTGTCTATGTTTTGTCAGTGTACGTGTGTGTGCATGTGAGTGTGTGTCAGGCACACATGTATCCTTTGTGTGTAAGATATCAGAGACATGTGAGTACTTCTGGAAGTTTCTCTGGCTCATGGTACAGTTTATTTGACTAGCTGCCGCTCTGAACGGTTCATCGTACACGTATCTGTCCAAAATTCTCAGCTACAAGCCTTTTTACACAAAATGTGCCTGTTTAGTTTGAGTCAATAAAAAAAGGGATCTATTTATCTTACCTTCTTATTTAATTTTTCTTTTGCTGACTTTTCTCGGCCTTCGCAGTGCCACGGACCTCAACAGTACCCAATTCTCTTATAAGCAAACCAAAAAAACGGTACACGTTCAACTAAAGCCACCACTATTGAATAAAAGCACAAGGTGTTTGCTGAGAATTTCCGACATTGAACTGTCCTGAGCCTGGATTCTTTTGTGAATATTGTTAATAGAATATTTTGTAATATTTGGCCATCATCTGGCAGACCAGTGAAGCTGTCCTCTCTTTCTCTTTCACTCGTTCTCTTCTGATCTTTCTCTTGTTGTTGCCCTGTTCCGACCCCCCCTCCCTGTCCCCTGTCCTGTGTGATAACAGTTTGCTTTGCGTAGGTTTCCTAGACGTCAATCGTTCCTCAAGAGTAAGCAGGCATTTGTTTGGTTTTGTTTACTTTTTAGCCAGCCCAGAATTGTTAAGTATGTGTGTACACTTTGTGGTTAGCAAACTCTGTTTGTGAGTTGTTTTTTTGTTCTCAGTGTCTCCAGAGAATTGTCTTAATTCCTCACTGGATTTTCTATTTTATTTTGTTCCCGAAGAACTTGAAGCCACGGTCGGGCTGGCGACCACAGAGCAGAGGGAAGGGGAAGGCAGGGTAGAAGGCGGATGATCCCTCAAAAGCTCCCCTCTGCTCCGGAGCACATGGTGTGTCTGTGTGTATGCGCACGCGTGTGTGTGTGCGTTTATGCGTGTATGTTCTGTAGGGTTTTCAGTGTACAGGCTTGTATCCCTGCACCATCGCGATGTGACTAGACCAGCATTTACTCAGTCTCCCCCCAGCCCCACCCCAGAAACAGACCGTTACCATCATTACTAACTAAAGTTCAACGATACTCAGTTGGCCCATCGGTCCCCTTAGCCGTGGAAGTGGTATCCCACCATGGTGGCGATGCGGACGCCGGACTGATGGCATATAGTTGACAAGAGGTCTCTCCTGGCTTTGTGTTGTGCAGAAGTGGACTCATAGTTTAGACCACCAGTTACAAAATCGTAATTGGTAAATGAGTCAAACATTTAAACATCATTTGAGGGCTTGCATTGGTGTAAACGTTAAAAAAAAATGTAGTCAAAAGGATCAGAAGTGAACTTTTTCCCAACATCAATGAAAACAAGCACAGGCAGGTGGGTCAGCTTACAGAGCACATGAGCTTTATTATAACAGTACCGTGTGTATCCACCTCACCATCTGCTGGCTAGGCCGCGTGTCGTTACGGGAGCAGGGCTCCGCGTCTGTCGGGTTCTCGTCTCAACAGCAGGCTTAAAGGCCTCTTTTTACGTTCTGCACGCCGCAATACAGATTTATTTCAGCCTTAGTGCAGTCGGTTATGTCCCCCCCCCCCCCCCCTTGGTTTCTTTTCAAGCAGAAAGGAGGTCTCTGTGATCGTGTTTGGTTGTCTGTTCCCTCCCTGCCAACTGTCGCCTTCCATCCTTCGATCGTCCTCTCCCTCGTTCTCGACGCTCTGTGTCATATATTTTTCTCCTTTTTTATACTTTTCCCGCTTTTTCTCTCCTGCCCCCTGTTGTTGTTGAGGTAACTGCTGTCGTATTTTGTCAGGTGTTGGATATTATTTATGACCTTGTCTTGTGTCCCAACTGTGAAACGCCTGATAAAACATATATATCTGCCATAAATACATATTCTGTGGGCTCTATTTAATGTTATACTGTCATCCCAACAACTCTGTGTGTGTGTGTGTGTGTGTGTGTATGTGTGTGTGTGTGTGTGTGTGTGTGTGTGTGTGTGTGTGTGTGTGTGTGTGTGTGTGTGTGTGTGTGTGTGTGTGTGATACAGTCATCATATGATTGCCCTCAGAACAACAGCAGCCACTCTGTCTCAGAAGAAGAGGTGCAAACTAAACTAGACGTTAGTCAATACATAATGTGAATTAAAAACAGGTTGTTCAACCCTTAACCTTCCGCGGAAAGACCGACAGCGAGGAGAGGATCTTGCTCAGCTCGGAGCGGAACTGCCGGGTCACCATGGTGTAGATGAGTGGGTCTACAGCGGCCGGCACGCTGGTCAGCACCATGGCAGATGTCTCCAGCTCCACTGCCAGCTGCAGGGGGCGAGCAACAAGCACGCAAAGCAACAGTTAGGGATTTGAAAAGAGATGTTTCAGCTTCACACAGAAGGGACCTACAATATGTATTATCAAAAACATGTTCGATTGAAGTTTATTTGTAAAATACAGCCGAGATTAATAGAAGGATTCCGAACAAGCTAGGAACGGACGGTGACACTACTCACTGAGTTGGTGTTATGCCACGAGGTGATGTTCATCAAAAGGGTCACCACCATGGGCACCCAGAACAGAGTGAACACGATGATGATGTACCCGAAGCGCTGCGCCAGCTTCCCCTCCATCCGTTTCTTCCCGCGCTCTCTCGCCAGGGGCGTCAGAATACACACCGCTCCTGCGATCTCCGGGAGGGGGCTCCGCAGGGGCTTCCCCTTGATGACCCGGGACGGCCTCGCCTCGGCCACGGTGATCAGACGGCTGGTCGGCGGCGTGCTGCTGGACGCAGGCCGACACATTGCCGGGAGCAGCTTGAGGTGATGGCGCTGAGGAGGGGTACGACGAGGAGTTGGTCCCGGTTCTGAAGCCGCAAAGCTGAACCACCTCCACACCTGTTTCGTCGTTGGCCTCAGCTGGATCCCGTTGTCGTAGACTCGCTTTCGGTGTTGCCGGACTACTTTGAATATTCGCGCGTAGTAAATGACGATCAGGGTCAAGGAGAAACCCCACACAGGCACCAGGACATAGGCGCCGAAAGGATCCGTAGATCGGGGAGTCTCAACGGGCACGTCCCCCCAGGGGTACCGGCGGCAGAGCATGTGATACAGCTCCTGTTTGGAGAGAGCCAGCGAGACGACGGCCAGGAGGACGCCGCAGACCCAGATGGACGGGATCCACATGCACACCCTGGTCTTCCTCCGTTGCGTCCGGAAGGGGAAGGCGATGGCTTGGTACCGCTCCACGCTGATGCTGACCAGCGTGAGGAGCTGCACGCAGCTGCACAGCGCGTAGGAGAAGCGCTGCACGGCGCACAGGGACACGGACACCTCCAGGTGTCTCCCGTAGCTGAGGAAGGAGAAGAGGAAAAGCGGCGTGTCCACGGAGCACTTCAGGAGGTCGCTGGCCGCCAGGCTGACCAGCAGCGCGTTGTTAGAGGTCTGGAGGTTTTGGTTTCTGAACACCACCCAGCAAACCAACAGGTTGGCAGGCAAGCCCAGGACGAAGGTGAGCGTGAGGATGACGCAGTTGAGCACCAGGAACGCGGGGTTCACCTCGCTTTCCTGCTGCGAGGCGGTTTCGTTCCAACAAGTGTGCGAAGCCATAGTTACTCCATCATCGCATTTTTTAAATTAAGTTATACACGTGTCCACAATTAGTGCAGCAGGCCTAACTGATGAGCAGATCCAGTCAAGATGACGCTTGTCCGGAGTGTTAAAACAAGTTGATGACACCATTAAATTCAGCTATGAGTCTCCGGTGTTCCGTCCCATCACCCCTGCCATCGGGCTCTGACCAGAGAAGGTACAACTTCCTGGTGATTTACACTTTAGCGCGCACGCTGATATATCCCGAGCGCGCTCAAGGGCACACGGCAGCCGGAGGCTGATTGTGTGAAGGGGTAACGCTGATTAGCCGCGTGTTCAGGGTGCACTTGAGTGTTCCGACCTTGATCGACGAAGTCCAGCAGAAGGACATGTTGAAATAATTTCCTCCCTGGACTATTGCACTCTGTAGATCTTTACAAAAGATAGATTTTTTTACAATTTAATTAGTCTTACATTGTTTATTAGAAAAGCACCAATGATACAAACCATATTATTACATACTTACATAGATTGATTAGCTTTAGCATTTTTGTTTTTAAGAAATGTCATCACCAATGAGCAATTTTCCATTACATTTCTGGAAACTTAGAAACTTTGGAAACGGGATGCCCTTATCAATTACACACTTTAAGCCAGATATCAATACCAACAGTGGATTTCCGAATAACAAAATGTGGTTAAGTTCACACATTGTGTTGCAATAACTTTATTTCCCCGTTATTCTGCAAATATTGAAAGACCACCCATGCAGTTTCCAGATCAGTGTTTAAGCAGCTCGTTAATGTAGACTGTATTCATGCGATACGCTGCCATCCAGCTGTTGGCTTGGCTGTAGTAGCTATGGTAACCGGGCTGAGGATGGCAAGCCATGGCTTCGTAGTACTGCTCCCAGGATCTGTAATAGGCTCGCCAGTTGTCGGCATTCGACCACTCCTCTTCCTCCTCTTCTTCACTACTACCTTCCCCTCTCGGCTGCCCTTCCATGATCTCCTCCCTTTCTTTGTCATCCCGTCTCCTCTTATCGCATACCCTCTGCTCCGTCCTCCCCACCGCGCCGTCCGCGCCCCTACCCTCTCGGGACGGGCCAGCCCGGCGCCTCTCCTCCCTCCACGGGACCGGGTGACCCCCTCGTGCGGGTTCGTCTCTCTCGAGGGCACCCCCGTCTGGTGTGCGACGCGTCCGACGGGACGCTGTTGGCGGGACGACGGGAACCTGAGCCTTGGTTTTATTGGGACCGGGTTGCGCTTGGGACCTCTGCCGTGCGTCGGTCTGGGACGGGCCCGAGCGCGGCGGAGTCTTCGCTTTGGGCCGCTCCTCCTCCATGTCTTCGTCATCATCCGAGGAGGATGACGAAGAGGACGAGCTTGAAGACCCAGAGCCAGACCTCCGATGGGCGGGGTCGACCTCCATCTTGACGGGCGGCGTCCTGTGCGGCGCCGGCGCTGCGGAGCGGCCGCCGCTCTGCAGCGAGCGCTTCAGTGCGTTGTCCTCGTGGTCGTGGAGCATGTGTGACTCGGTGTGCATACTCGGCTGCCCGTCTTCGTTCTGACCATTGAACTGCCTGATGACCTCCACCGACCTCCCGGGGCCCTCAGAGATGAAGGCTTGGAAGTCTAGCTCCGCCTCCTGCAGGGTCATGAGGCTGTGGCTCAGGTTCTTGAAGGAGCTGAGGGGAGGGATCTTAGGGAGGGCCTCTTGGAGCTCCTTACGAGTGGGGCCTTGGGGGGCTTGGGGGGTTGGCACATGCCTGGCTTGGGGGGCTGGTGCATGCTTGATGGGACGCGCCGGTTTGGGCCGGCTCTCCTCCACTTTCTCTCTTTTTGGCTCGGGCGGAGCACGGCTCTTCTTGGGCTTATGCTCGCCTGGACCAGTGTCCCTGGGTGGAGCCGAGGACGTGGAGGAGGCCTCCTGGTCACTGGAGGAGGCGGCGGTGGTGACAGGAATGTCAGAAGCCTCCGCTTTGATCGGTTTCCTGTTCTTGTTCTTCTTCTCTTGCTTGGGGAAGAGTTGGGATGTCGGCCCCAGTGTGTAGGCCGCCGTGCTGACCCCCCAGTCGCACGACTCCTCCATCAACCCCGGTTCTATTGGGGCTGAAGACACAGGGAGCTTGTTAATGGTCAGCAAATGCCTCCCCATTAACTTATTTGTGTTTTTGAACAAGCATGCTGAATCAAGTCAACATTAGGCAGTTTATTTTTCAAATGTATTTAGTGTACTCCCATGTATAAAAACACAAGACCAAAAGATGTGATTCCAAACTCACATGGCAGCATGGACAATTTCAGGTTGCACTTTTGAGCAATAGCCATCATCTTGTTCTCCTCCTCACCATGGCAACAGTACGTCACCGCCAGCCCCTGAGTCCCTGTCAACAAAGAGCGCACTGATTGTGAGGATGTCGCCGCGGGAGGGAACAAGAGGCTCCAGATAATTAGGAAACCCTAATGTAGATGATTGGTAAGAGACTCTTGACCTTCTGTAAGGTCGGACAGATTATCCAAACAAGGTCAACAGATCAGTCCAATCCATGTGTGTTGTAGAACAATTCATGTAATGTAAACCCAACATTTTTTTTAAATAAAACATAATGAATTACATTCTAGTAATCCAATCAATCGTTACTATAGTCACATGAGTGTACCAGGTTGAGGGAAACTAACCATAGCGGCCGGCCCGTCCAATGCGATGCATGTACGTTTCCCAGTCCTTGGGAACATCAAGGTTTATAACCAGGTTCACCTTCTCCGCATCGATACCCCGGGCGGTCTGAGCAGAGCAGGTCAGTCATACTATAAAGTTGAACGACGCAGTACTAAACCGATCTAGTGGAGTGAATTGATTGTTGAAATGATGTAAACTAAAACGTCCTTGTTCTAAAAAAGGTCGCCAGACATGATCATGCTATGATTGATCGTGTCCGGTTCATCTGTGAATATGTTTTGTGTGTAACTTAGTGTTGTAGTCCCATAAAATATCTTGTGATCCGTTTTAGGATTAACAGAGAGCATTTTAGAGCTCTGCTGACATGATGCAAGTAAAAAAAACTACGTACAGAATTGCATGCAATTTCTCACGCAAAAAAAGTGTGATTGTGTGTGTCTCACCAGATCAGTAGAGATGAGTACTCTACACTGATATTGTTTCAGTTTGGACATGGCCTCCAACCTCTGGTCTTGAGTTAGCCCACCTGCACCAATCGCAGCAAACGGTTTCATCACATGACAAACAGAAACAAGTTATTTATTTAACGACTATTATGACTACAGGCCTTCATTCAGAGAGGGTAAATTCATCAAGTCAGTACAAAATACAGCAGAGTGTTGCAATCCCACCCTGGGATTACAACTTTCATCTCACCTGAGATACAGACCGCAGGGAGGCCTTTAGAGGACAAAATGTCTGCCAGGTGTTGAGCCCTGTAAAAACAAGAACAACAGTTAGTATAGTTTCCAAGAGATGATTCAAAATCATTTGCTACTTTTCCATTTACTTATGAGACACTTTGAGAGACAACATTAAAATGACTGTACCTTGAATGTAGATTGGAGAAAACAAGTGCTTGGTTGAAAGGTACTTTGCTGAAGAGCTCTAGCAAATGCAGGACTTTCTCCTCAAAGACCTTATGTGCATGAGCATGTGAGTTCACAAGCTTGTAATACTGCCTCAAACCTGGAGGGGCAATCGAAATTCTAATTAATAAATGGTAAAACAAATGACCTAGCTGTAAATAATGCATCTTGAGATACAGTTAAAAAGGTTAGTATTTTAAACATTCGATTCGGAGCACAGCTGTTCACAGTAATTACTCAAACAGCTGTTACTTTAAGAGTTACATTTTTAACCCGCCATTACCTTTAAGACTAGGGTCTTTGGGGTTGAGCCGAACAAAAGTGGGCTCGCTCATGTAGTTGGACAGGTGTTGTGCAAGGGATTCTGGGTAGGTGGCTGACAGGGCAAGGATCTGTTTGTTCGCTGGTAGAGAGGAAAATATCCAACTGGGGGAACAAGGCAGTGTGTGAGACGCAGCATTTACAAACAAACGTTTAAAAAAAAATGGTACTGAGAAAGTAGGCAAGGAGTCAGTGATGATATCATCACTTTAGATAACAGCATTTAATCTGGGTAATAGTGCATGGACATAGAGTGCAAGCACACCCATTACAATTCATTTTACTTGATTTGTTCCTGGAAACTGCCCTCCTCCAGCAGTTTGTCAGCTTCATCCAGGACAAAGAGCCTAATGCTGGCTGTAGACAACATCCCCAACTCTATCAACTGCTTGATACGGCCTGTTGACCAAACAGAATACAGAAAAACAAAGTATATTTTTATGTTGTAATAAGTTATGCATCTCTTTAGCATGGCATGTAATGATGTTGTGTTGTCATTCATTGTACTGTTTCGCCACCGACCTGGGGAGCCCACTGCAATGTGACACTTCTTCAGGTTGATTTTATCCTGGCTCACTGCCGTGCCGCCTATAAAGACATGGCACTGCAGACCTTCCATGGCACTGCCGATGGCCATCAACACTGAATGGATCTGAACAGCTATCTCCCGGGTCGGAGCCAGTACCAAAACCTGGAGGTACAACAAGTTACCCGGTGAAATGCATAATACGAAAAGCTAATTCAGCTCATATTTAGATAGAAGGAAATATGTTAGCAGTGGTGTGTTTCTAGAATTGAAGTCACCTCACCTGAGTGATGACATTTTCCAGGATCAGTGACTCCAGTGCAATGGTACTGAAGACACATGTCTTCCCTGTGCCTGATTTTGCTTGTACGATCAAATCTAAAACATGAGATAAACGTATTAACGTCAAATAAAGCATAATTGGTGGGTGGGCTGCAGGTTATTAAACAGTTGGGATGTGTCACACGCACCAAGACCACAGCGACCAAGTGGGATTGCCTTGAGCTGAATCGGTGAAGGTTTCTGAAATCCCGACGCAGAAAGTCCCTCGAGTACTGGCTTAGACAACAGCAAAGAATTGAAGTCGATTCCCTCGGATAAGAGGACATCATCAGTCCGGCTTCTCGTATCTATATCATGAGCGGCTTTTCTCACGCACGCTGCCATCTTGACTTGACTGTTTCCGGGTCAAAGGACCAAGCTTTAACAAGGTTGGTGGTATTTATTTACCGTCACCTAGTGGCTGAGTGTTGTATGAACACACTATACCGAGTTCTAAGAAATACAGCAGGTCTATTTTTGTAATAAGGCAATTTGATTTGCCTTCGAGGTTTCAGTATAATTAAATATATATATATTTAAGTAAGAAAAAAAGGCCTGAAAACATTTTGAGCACCTTTCCCGAGATGTTCTGGTTCAGAAGAAGTGCTCCAGTTGTGATATACCGCCATCTGTCTTATACACTGAATAATATGAATATCGAAAATATATTTCAATAGCAAATAGGAAAAAATATTAACACACTGAAGTGAATGTAATGTATGTTTGTTATGGGTACAATTTTAAAAATCAGTTAAAGCAGATCAACTTCAATATTATAATTTGCCTGGATAGTAGTATCCTCTTTATATTTTGTTAAATTATGCCATATCATTTTGATTCGAGATTAAATACAATGTATTATTGGGATTATTATTGCAGATGCCCAATCCTGAATAAGATGGTTTACTTCACGTTTCCAATAAACAAATAAATTATAATTATAACCATCATCTCAACGCCATATAGAATAGCTAACTGAAGTCTCACAAATATTTGACGTGTGGTTTAGGCTATAACTGCTCATCAACCATACTCCTTCAGCCTATCAAGGCCATGATACCACAAACACCTACGCCAAACGCATGAACACTGTAATATATTTAGTGCATTAAGTCTGACAGACAAGCATGTACACTTGATAATTAAACACCTCATATACCACGGCAGCTGTGGCCCCAGCAATCAAGAAAAGTGCAGTGCTTTCAAGCATATGACACTCACAGTAAATTGTTCTCTCACAATCCGGATTTGAGGATTACATTTATGTGCATTAAATATCACCCTTCTCTTCTTATCCTCCTTATTAGGTGGACTGCACTGATCTCCTATTGTTAAAGGCTTTAAGAGGCACTCGAAGGTGTATCAAACCATTGTTTGGGATTCCCCCTTTCTCTCATCTGTCTTTATCATTGAGTCAAGTGGATACATTGTTGGTCCCTTTTCTCAGCTCCTGACCAAATGTTTCAGTGTCAGCCGTGCATCTGAAGCTTGCTTCGTGATCAGCAAGGGAGTCATGAATGCTTGAGTATTGAGATACTGAGAGATACTTTGGGATACTTTTAGATCTCCCTCATCGCCCCTAACCTACCGATCTCCGAACCGAGGGAGGGTCAAAACCCAACGAACACCATGGAACCGCTACAGGTTGTCCTCAGCCTCCGGTCAAACTCTTCGTGGCCCTACAGCCCCGACGACCCTCCTCTTCTGTCCCCAAGCGCCTACACTGCTCTGGCCGCGCTCATGGGGTTGTTCTCGGCGGCGGGGATCCTTCTCAACCTACTTGTGGTGGTGGTGACGGTGAAACACCGGCAGCAGCGGCAGCCCCTGAGCTACGCCCTGGTGAACCTGGCCGTGTGCGACCTGGGCTGCGCTGCGTTCGGGGGCGTGCCCACCACCGTGGCCAACGCCATGGGCTACTTCAGCATGGGCCGGCTGGGCTGCGTGCTGGAGGGCTTCGCTGTGGCCTTCTTCGGTAAGTCTGTTTTTTTTTTTTTAATAGTCATTATAATACTATATACATTTACATTTATATACATTTAAAACAGTACTATATATATTTGATACAATACAAATACGTTTAATACATTGCTATATACATTTAATACAATCGTATGTACATTTAGTTCAATACTATTTTTTACAATAATGTGTACAATTAATACAACCCTATTTACATTTAATACAATACTGTATGCCCTTTGCACATCGTGCATAGTGTGAATTCATACATTCTTCACATAACTCGCTGGTAGTGTTAATGCCACAATCTAGCAATTCTTAAACTTGTGAACGTTTCAGCATGTCCTTCAGCCGGCTCTAGGCTCAGTGGCGTCCCATCTATCAAAACAACCCTTCTGTCCAGGTATAGCGAGTCTGTGCACAGTGGCTGTGATCGCAGTGGAACGCTACATGGTGGTCTGTCGACCCATGGGGGCTGTCAAGTTTCAGACCAGGTATGTTTACATGTATTGACACCCACGTGACCTTTATAGCCTCACAGTGTCCAGACGGGCACTTTTCTCTCCCGCTCTCTCCCGTGTATGCAGACATGCGGTGGGAGGAGTGGTACTCTCTTGGCTCTGGTCCTTCCTGTGGAACACGCCGCCGCTGTTCGGCTGGGGCAGCTTCCAGCTGGAGGGCGTCAAGACCTCCTGCGCCCCCGACTGGTTCAGCCGGAATTCGGGAAACATGTCCTACATCGCTATCTACTTCCTGCTGTGCTTTGCCCTGCCCTTCTCTGTCATCCTGCTGTCCTACTGCCAGCTCCTCCGGACCCTGAGACAGGTCGGTCTTAGGATGAAGATAAGTGAGGGGAGTAGGGCATTCGAGACAGCTGACCCTGAGGAGTGCACTTTAAGATGAGTGCCAGGGTTGTTTGAGGAAAGGATCGTATAGACATGCTTTAGGTTAGATTTGAGCTAATATTTTATTGTAATTTTTTAGAAATGGCAAAGCCATCATGACAGCTGAAGCGCTGTCATGATATCTGTTTTGAGTTTGCTGCTCCAGGCTCTCTATGAGCCAATTTAGATTTAGAGTGCTCCCGGCTCGTTTCACAACAATTTGGGCGTCTCTTCCATGATTGGTTTGGGGAATCCATCTTGCCTGTTTATCACAAGTGCCTGAAATGCCGCATTTCTCAATTCCATAGAAACGTAAGAAGAGATGGAGCAGGGAGGGAGGGGGCAAGGTTCTGGTGGTTTAGTTTCAAAATCGTGTTATTTTCGTCTCTCTCTCTCTCTCTCTGTGTAAAGTAGTAAAGTAAAGTCTGCACAGGCACGTCTCAGCCATCGCCCTGTATGTGTCCGTACAGGTCTCCAGGCTCCAGCTCTCCATGGGTGGTCGCACCAACCGCGTGGAGCTGCAGGTGGCACGCATGGTGGCCATCATGGTGTTAGCCTTCCTGGTAGCGTGGCTGCCCTACGCCGCCCTGGCACTCACCGTCATGCTGGATCCCAGTCTGTACATCAGCCCTCAGATCGCCACAGTACCCGTGTTCCTGGCCAAGAGCAGCACCATGTTTAACCCCATCATCTACATCTTCATGAACCGACAGGTACTTGGGTTGATATATGTGGACGTATGGATGTACGTATGAACGCACGCACGCACGCTGCACACACACACACACACACACACACAGTAATCAACATATACTCGCTCATTGCAACGACTTCTTCACATGTGGACAGATACATTTGCAATGAACACACATACCCCCACACTCACAGACGCAAACCAACTTTCTAGTAACATTCATACTTAAAAATGATCTGCAATAAACACAAAATGTATTTGTTTCTCCAGTTCAGGGACTGCACTGTCCTGACTCTCCTTTGTGGATGGAATCCCTGGGCATCAGCACAGGACAGTGTAGCGGGAGACAAGACCGTTTATACTCAAAGCAATACGCGCAAACATTCAAACAAAGATCTGGAGGGAGAAGGACTTTGTTAGTGTCGTGTTCAAAGCCTTGTTTATATGTGTGCCAGCAAAATCATGATGATGTAATGATTTCATGGTTGTGTGTGGAGATGACTTTAGAGTTTTCATGTTTTTGTATCACTAAAATGTGTGATTCATTTGTGGTTGTGTTATTGTAAGTGTTATAGTGTGGTCTATGTTCCAGGACACACTTATGTAGCCTTTTAATAGAGACCTCAATCTAAATTGATTTGGGTTTTAAGCTTCAGATCTGTGGGGAGATTACTGTCTCGGTTTATAGCTTTTATATTTGACATACTGATATACATATTGAAACTTTACTTTATTTATAAAACTCATAAAAAAGGGAAGGCGCGAAACACATGCTAACATGGAATACTAAAAAAGCGAACTGCTTCCAACATTTGTTTGCTTTTAGATACAAATATATAGCCAAATATGAAATATTCATGACTCCAAAGTCATTAGTGCTTTAAGCTGCATATCTGATAAGAGTGGAGACACAGAGCCAACCAGCTGCTACCAACCTGTCTGATCCCATTAGCTTCATGTATTATGGAAGCTCTTTTCATCTGGCAGCCCCTTGAGAAAGGTTCTTTAGTAATGAACCCTGATTACCACTGCCTCAAATCTAGTAAGTTCCTGGATTGTTGCATTTAAGGTTTGCTCTATACCCTACCATCAATCAATCATTTCAATCATTTCAAATTACAAAAAAAGGACGTCCACAATTTACTTCCAACATATTTCTTTTAATTAGAAGTACAGAACCTGACTTTCTTCTCAAGGTCTGTGCTTTAACACCCTCCTCTCACTTCAGCCTCAATTCTATGAACTCTATGGCTTTCATTGTAAAAAAAAGAAAAGGAAAATAAATCAAATCAAATAATAAAATCAGCAAATATTCGGCAATACCCCCCTCCCCCCGCCCCGTTCTTTTCAACATATTAATCTGCACAGACACCTTCCTCATCCGTTCAGATGACTCACAGTTTAGTCATTCACAGTTAGTACCCCCAAAATTCAGACTCAATGAAAAACGCAATCATTATTATTCTACACCCTTGGCATTTGTAATAGTTATCTTAATATTGCTATGATTTCCATCAAGGTTAAGGACAAAAGGAGGTCAGAATGGGAAAAGCTGTATAAAACCTGCGCAGATTTGTTTATATATATATCTTCCCCCACTATATATATATGTGTACATATATGCATATGTATAGACACATATATATGTACATATACATTTATATACACACATATACAGAGGGGGTGTGTTCTATCTTCATGCAACACGCCATCATTCCCCAGGGTTTGCCTGACAGGCATAAAACAAGGATCCTATCCCAACTGTGTTTTGGTGAAGGGCCATTAAAGAAGAAAACCCAGAGGAGTGCCTGTGCACAGGGAAGCTGTAATCTAAGACATCCACACCTACAATCTGGTTCACACGCAGGACTTGTTAGAGGACGGGTATGTGGAAGTAGCCACCTGGCTCCATGAGGCTATGCTATATGCTTTGGTCCGGAGTTGGTTCTTTTCGCAGGACGACAGCATAAGGCTAAGATGGCTTTTTCTTTTTTATTGAGCTTGATTTCAGTTTAGGGAAATTTCAACTCGATAAACAATTACAAGTTGAATCAGGGTTAGGTGAAAACTTTTGTAAGAACTCAATGGACAGTCTTTAGAAGAAGAAAGAGGGAATGGTTTAATCTATACACAATGTGCCGGTTTCTCCTGATTTAGGGATGCAAGAGTAAATAGGCTTACTTTGTGTGTTCACGTTCCCTTCACAAGCTGTGAGAAAGGCTTCCAAGACTGCAGTCTTAGGGCTGGCTTTAGACTGCAGAGTTTTACTGTCTTTACTGCCTAAGTACTGTATGGCTACAGCACAGGCTTTTATCTGGCCATCATAGCTCATTTGAACTGTCATCCAGAATGTTAAAGTGCTTGTTGTAGGGTAGTTTTGATTCTGCATTACGTCCAAATCAATAGGAACCATTCTCTGACCTTTCGCTTGAAATTCAATGTAAAGAAGGGGCCATTTCCCATTCCGCCAATAAAACATTTTTTGTTATGCCAACATGCTTGAAGGGATTTAAAAAAGAGGAAGGAACGGCAAGGTGTATGAACAGCAACACTATTAAGTCCTAAGCAGTGACTTGATGAAATTACTTTAGAGTTGTTACTTTTATTTATCATAATCATAGGTAATACTTACATACAGTCAGTCTGCTCTCGAGTTGCAAAAAGGGACTTAACCAGACTTTACTTACACGAGCTGCTGTACCTCACCGCATCTACCAACACTACACTACCCATAATCCTGAGCTCAAGGAATGTGCAACACGCTCACAGCAGGTCGCCAGCTGTTTGTAGTTTTTTACATGGGAACACAAGTGAGAATGAGAATAACCTCCAGGGACATTGTTGCTTCCGACTTATTACTTAAAAGTAAATATCATGGTTGTGTGTCTATACATACAGATTAAAAAAGTAAAAGAATACAAATATGGAGTAGGTGGGAGAAGGTAACTGACAAAGGGTTTGTCAGTAAAGAGGTAAAATCGGGTGCAAAGAGAACAGTTGAACATCGATGCTACAGAACACGACAAGTCAAAACAACCTTCATATTAAAGGCAGTAGAGGAACGAGGGTCTGAGAATGAGCACGTAATTGTACACTTTTTTTACATTGATCTATTTTCTTTATCCCTGTTTCCGTTATGATTGACTTACTAGCACACTGAATCAGATCGCAAACTTGTATTCTAACATGTAACAATGACATGCCAAATAGTGAGACCAATGCTTATCAGCCAATTCCATCATTGAAAGGACATACTCCTGCCTCATTTTTACACATGGCTAGTTTAGTGTTTCTATATACATTTCTGGTGAGTTCTCTGCATCCTACTGAGTGACAGCCGGCTGAGCGTAACAACTACTGGCCAATAAGGTGCTAAAGGTTATCATGGTAAACTCCAATCATAAATGTGATAATGTTCAAGTAAATCAAATGTAGTTAGTTATTAGTGTGTGTGTGTGTGTGTGTGTGTGTGTGTGTGAGAGAGAGCATGTATGTGTGTGTGTGTGTGTGAGAGACAAGAGAGTCGACAATAAGAAGGAGAGAGGGCAAGTGTGCCTGTCTGTCAGATGTTTTCTATTGGAAAAGGCAAATAGTTATAAGGGCTGCATGTGTAACGTCTTTAGAGTTTGGGATTCAGGCTGATATTTATAAAACAAAAAAGCAGAGTTCTACAACTCCTTCTCTTTATGTACAACAGTTCAGCCGACCCCAAATAAAAAGACCAAAGGAGAGAAAGACGGTTGCATTCTCTCTCATGCTCTTTTTTAAATGTGTCCGCCATCCCTTCCAAGGGCTAGGTTTCTCCTCTTTCTCACTGATACAGCAAGGTTTTGTTAAAGTCCACGTCGTACACACTGCCCTCTCCTGGGCAGCTGTCGTAACAGCAGCAGCAATGAGAATCCTCTTGCTCTCTTTTTTTCTCCCCTGCCCATCTTCATGCTCTCTTCTTTCTCTCACTCTCTCTCTCTCTCTCGGTAGTGGCGAGTTACTTTATTTATCTTCTATCAAGTATAAGGTCGCAGTTTCTCAATCTCGATTCGGGCGTAGTTGACAGTTTCTTTTATAGTTCTGGTTTCTTCTTCAGTTTTTTTTTGTTTGTTTGTGGTGATGTGGTGTTGTTGTTGTTTATGTTGTTGTCATCGTTGTCGTCATCATTGTTGCCTCCTACGGCGCGTCCCTGGCGAGAGTGTGTGTCTCTCTGTTTGTTTAGTTTGTGCGGTGGGGGTCAGTGAGCGCGTGTCTGAGACCGGCCCTCCCTGCCTCCACACCTTCACTGGACCCCTCCGACACTAAAACAACACACTCTGCCTTCTACTCTTCCCCTGGGCTGGGAGAGAGAGACAGAGAGAGAGAGAGAGAGAGAGAGAGAGAGAGAGAGAGAGAGAGAGAGAGAGAGAGAGAGAGACAGAGACAGAGACAGAGAGAGAGAGAGAGAGACAGAGAGAGAGAGAGAGAGACAGAGAGAGAGAGAGAGAGACAGAGAGAGAGAGAGAGAGAAAGACAGAGAGAGAGAGACAGAGAGAGAGAGAGAGAGAGACAGAGAGAGAGAGAGACAGAGACAGACAGAGACAGAGAGAGAGAGACAGAGAGAGAGAGAGAGAGAGAGAGAGTAAAGGGGATGGTAGGACAGAGAGGAAAAAATAGTTAAAAAGGAAAAAATGTTTAATTCAAATGACGCTAATAATTGGTAAAGTTAAGAATGACCCAGAAACACCCCTACACACTGATTTACTCAAGGCAAACAACACAAAAACACCGCAATTAGCATAGAAATACAGTACATCACATCATGCAACCACGCCCCAAATGATATTCCTCACCCAAAACATCCCTGGAATATACTTACCGGAACCTGTAACACTCAAAACTAGTCAGCAGCAACACCACTCATAAAAATTAAACAAATGAAAAACACACACAAACACACACAGCATCACACCAAAAGTGGACGCACACTTACAGACTCAACATAACGGTTACAACTCCCGCTGGAGAAACCTGAACAGGACTGCAGATAACAGAAAAACAATCAGAATCCCCAGTCCATTTCTAATGAAGAGCACTATGTTGTTTTCCTGGGAAAGGTGTTAGCCGCCTTTCATACCTTAGTAAAGGAAAAAAAAAACTGGTTTGCTGAGAGAAACTAAAATTTAAGCTAGTGAGAACCGAGACAAAGGGTTGTGGATGCACAGCAAAAAATAACAACAACAACACGACAGACATGGGGGACAGTCGAACAAAAACAAACTGTACAATGCAGTTGAATGGGATTATTCCCACGAGCCATAACATAACAAAAAAGGAATGAAGGCCAACATTACCGGGGGAGGCGGATGTGGGGGCGCGGGGGGGTACGTTAATAGGGTGATGTTTACTCTGGCAGTGTGGGGAGGAGTTAGATGTGAGGAATGCACATTAGAAAAGAATAAACGAATAAAGACAAGTGCACATACAGGCAATGAGAAGAAACAAGACAGCAGGAAGGAGGAGGAGAAGTAGAAACAGGAGAGGTGGAATCGGGTAGAGAATGAAGAGAGCGTATTTACCAGATGGACTCTGGCCAATCAGCCTGTGGAAGGGGAGGCGAGAGCCTGACTCTGAGCCCTGGGATTGGCTGCTTCTCGCTGGAAGTACTGCGAGGGGGCGGAGCCTATCTTATGTGCCATTGCTTTTTTTGGAGGGGGGATGGGGGAAGGGGGCGGGTTATGGAGGAATTGGAGGGGTTGGGGTTCAATGTGTTGTAGAGATGACGTCAGAGAAGAGAAATAGAAAGGATTTGGGGGGATAAAGACAGTTGAAAGATGACAGAGAAGAAGAGACAAACACACACTAAGTGGTACAGATAAATAATCTGAGACGAGGAAGTTGAGAATGCACAGTGAGTATGACCTGTACATGAACATTTGCCCGGCTGGCATGAGACAAACACCTCTTCAGAATGTACGAACACGTGGAGAATAATTGTACGGAATGGTGCCAAACAAGTAGAATAGCACTTGGCAAAGTTTCCCTTTCGTACATTACCAGGTGGGTGTTCACAATCAAAAGCTTTGTTCTTTCTCCTCCTCTGCACGATATCGCACAAATAACCATGCATCATAGCATTGCGTCTAATCATGTCGTGTTCGAGGGTTGGGAGCTCATGGTGAGGTCGATTTGGGATTTGAGTGGGTCTGTGATTTACTGGAAAACAGTGTGTGTGTGTGACCACGCTCACCTAGTTGGGTTTATTCGGCAAACATGTTCTAACAATGCAGTTTTGACCTGCACAAGTTCAAAACTTGTGCATTGCTCACTCGACGGACTGCCTTTCTGCCTCCAGAGATCGAACTTCCGGCCCATTGCGGCAGAAAGTCATAATTCACTCTGTGCCTAACATCATTACATGAATTATAGATATGAGCCCTTTCTTTCTCCACTTTCTTCCTGTTCACCCTTTGAAGATGAAGAGTGCCTCCAGACTATGACGAGTCTGCAAGCAAAACCCCCTACAGCTATGATGGGGTTTAACGTGTGATGGCCAGACAGAGAGAGCCAAAAAGAACAGAGAGTGAGTGTATCCTGTTACAGACAGTGTTTAAATCTCCAAGTCGTTGTTCCTGAACGCTCACCTGATTCTGGGTAAACAGCAGACCTCTTGCCTGGGTCTTTATGGAGCTGAATTTCTTTTATTGAGAAGAGTGAGGCAGCTGAAACACAAGAGATTAGAATCAGAACCCAAATGGTATTAATTGCCATTTGGACAGTGAACCATACAATGAATATGTGGGTGCGAGGAAGAAATACAGATGATTAATAGATACGTGTGCATGTTTATGTGTGTTTGTGTTTATGTATGTGCCTGTGGGTGAGGGAGCGTGTCTGCATAAGCACTGTGTACTCACTATCAACTAGTGACTGAACCTGCTCTCCCAGACTCTTGAAGTAAGGCACCCGGAGGGCATCTTCTGCTGAAATACGCTTCTTGGCCTCAAACTGGACCGACAGCGACAGACAAAACAGACAAACAAAAAAGGTACCAGCGAGGTTACACAATGTCTGAATAGGAATATGAAATATGAATGCATTATTCATTATTCTCTGCTCATCTGTGCTGTTGTGTCGTACCTGCAGGAGTTTGGAGAGCAAATCATGGCCATCACTGTCTATCCTGTAAGAAAGGAGAGTTAAGGATAAAGGGAGTGGATTAGACGAATACAATGCAAATAACAGAGAGACAACAGAGAGTGAGAGAGAGGCAAAGAGAAAGAGAGAGAGAGAGAGAGAGAGAGAGAGAGAGAGAGAGAGCCAGAGAGAGCCAGAGAGAGCCAGAGAGAAAGCAAGAGAGAGACAGAGAGCAAGATCAAGCGAGCGAGATGGGGGGCAAGCGAGAGAGTCACAGAGAGGAGAGAGAGAGAGAGAGAGAGAGAGAGAGAGAGAGAGAGAGAGAGAGAGAGAGAGAGAGAGATTGAGAGAGGAGGGTGAGAAAGATATGGCGAGAGAGCCAGAGAGAGAGAGATGGGATAAGATGGAGAGTAAGAGAGAGAGAGACAGAGAATTGGATTTCAGGAGAGTCTAATGCTCGATCCAGGCTCTATAAAATGGTGTAATGTTCCAGCCCATCTAAATGATTGCGGATATGCTTCAGCTCTTATTGAAAATCAATCCTGTATTTCCTGTCGTCATAGTCTCTCCGGCTGTTCAGTTCCAATATATACAGGTGCATGCATGTCACATACGCAGACATACCTGCACACACAGACACACACACACACACACACACACACACACACACCTGGGTGCGTGGTTGACCAAGGGCTCCGCGTTGTACTTGGGGAAGTTGTAGGTCTTGAACTCTTGGCTGTTGGTGCAGCCGGGCCAGGTCTCCTCCGTGGGCGTACCTGGGAGCCAAGAAAAACCCTGAGATCACTCAACGCCCACAAACACACGCACACAGAGACCCACTTAACGTGCGTGGGACATCCCATTCAGTGCACCGCTGTGGCTCACCCAGGATGCGGAATATGAGGTGCAGCTCGTCCTCCACTGTGGAACCGGGGAACAGCGGCCGCCCTGTGACCATCTCGTAGAAGATGCAGCCCACGCCCCTGAGCACAGGAAACACAGAGCCCTGATTCACTGCGAACCCGGACTCGACCGCCACACAGCGCAGCCTCTGACCCCCGTGAATCACACGTTATACCGACGACGCTTCTCCGACCCGCGGCCACTCAAGAGCGCTTCACAATGCGAGCCTCGCGATCGCCCACTCACACACGCGCGCGCGCGCGCTCGCTCGCTCAGGTGTGTGGAGGTGTGTGCCATGCAAGCTCGTTCGGGAAAAGTCAGGGGGGAAGGCATCTGGCTCAGGTGCACACCTCGTTCACTCGGCTAGGAGGTGCCGGGGATGGAACCAGCTACCCACTGTTGCTTCCTAGCCACCGCCACCCAGTTTGATGGTGTTTGTGCATGCCGCTTTTATAGGGCGATGTGGATACTGAAACGTGAATGCTGTGTCGGTGCTCATGTTTGCGTTCAAGGTCCTCCTCTCAAATCCTCACTGTCAATAACTAATTCACATGGCATTTACTTGGGCATGGGTGATCTTCTGAAATCTATGAGCCATCTCATTCTGGGTTGACGCATTGTTCTGCCATGGTAAATACATGTTACTCCAGAGCAGTGATGTAACACCATTGGCATGGGTTTAATGCGGTGTGGGTGGAGCTCCACTCCCCCTCTCACACAGAGAGTCATGCGATGATCTGTCAAGCCTCCAGCTCGGCTTAGCAACCAGTCCGGACCAGTTTTCCACTCACACCAACCCACACACAAACACACACACATGGACGGAGGCAAGGGAAAAGAATGCCCATTTCAAAGCAAGGTGGCACACGAGGGCCCATGGGACCAGCAGAGTAGCAAAGCAACACTGAAAAATGTCTCTACCTCCGACCTATCAGCGATTGTTGGCAACCAGAGTATTAAGTATAGCTGCATCCCAAGGCAAAGCAGAGCTTGTTGTGGAATGGAAGAGATGGGCTGGGGCTAAACTCTACATTTGTGTGTAGAAGTGTGCACAGCGGGATAAATTCATTAGAAGGGTACTATAAAGGGAAGCTCCGGGCGGGTGCATTAGACGTGGACGAATGAAAGAGCGGCTACAGGCAAGACGCGGGAACATGTGTGTGAATGTTTGTGGGTGTGTGTGTTTGACTGTGTGCGTGTGCGTGCGTGCGTGCGTGCGTGTGTGCTTGTGTGTGTGTGTGTGTGTGTGTGTGTGTGTGTGTGTGTGTGTGTGTGTGTGTAACCCACCACATGTCAATGGGTGTAGAGTACTCAGTGGAGCCTAGCAGCACGTCTGGGGGCCGGTACCATAATGTCACCACTTCGTTAGAGTACGTCTTGGTAGGGACCGACTTGGCCCTGGCCAAACCTTGACCAAAAAAACACAACAGTGAAAGACTGGACCTATTTACACTCCAACGTGGGATGGTGCGATGGCGTGCAAAGGTGGGGAATTTACCAAAGTCAGCTAGTTTGAGCTCCCCTTTTTCGTTGATGAGCAGATTCTGAGGCTTGAGGTCTCTGTGGAGGACTTTCCTCTTGTGGCAGTAGGCAAGACCTCGCAGCAGCTGGAAGAGAAATAGCTAGGAGAGGACAGAGGAGGGGAGGAAATACATCTTGGGTTTCGTTTTTCTTTTTGATTTCCGAGACATTTGAAAAGGTACCCCGCATTAGAAAAGCAGTCAGTGAATGTCTGAGTGAACAGTGTTCAAGGTCGCAAGTGTTCTGTCCACTCTTACTGGCTGTGCAGGGATTAGGTAGTCAAATTATTGTAAAAAAGTAGAGGCTGGCCAGCATTGTTTATTTGTACAATATATCAGTTATAAGATGTTATTTTATTGCTAACATTATTGAAATCAAAATAGATCAGCTTTGACTACAGAGATGTCCAGGTATGTTTTAGCTGCCTTTAAATGTTTGATGTTCTTAAACAAACTCTTAACTTTAAGAAATCCTGGAATGACCTACCTTGACGTTGTGGACACTCATGATGCTTCCGCAGTCATCCATGTACTGTTTCAAATCCTTCTCCTGGGGAAAGACACAAAGACAAACAATACATATCATGTACATACACACTCGTCTCAAAAGAACCCAAAACAAAAAAGGGACCTCAACAAATAAAAGGGGGAATAAAAGTTAGGGTGACTTGAGTTATTCTTAATGGGCCTCTTTGAACTGAACAACTCCCCCCCCCCCGCCCGAAGACATGCGAGAACAGACAAGACGGACATGCACTGGGACATTACTGACACCCCAGTCACTCACCAGGTACTCAAACACCAGCGTCAGGCACTTGTCAGTGTGGATGATGTCGTGCAGGGTGACGATGTTGGCGTGCTTCAGATCCTTCAGCAGGGACACTGGGGGCGTGGGGGGGAGAGAGAGCGGGGGTAAGGCACTGTTAGGCAAGAACTCCCTCTCACACACACCCCGACGTAGTCGCACACACACGTATAAGTACACACACAAATAACCCATCCAAAATTCTCAACTGCTCAACTAGATCCCAGATCCCTGGCCCTGATCTATAGGTTGGTAAAGAAAGCTTGACAGGAAACGTATGGCAACATTCTGACCAAAAAATAGATCTGTTTATAACTGGTATTTAACATACAAATATTTGTTAATTCAGTTGCACTTCAGCAGATTTCTGAAATCTCCAACCCATTTCAGCAAATCGTACCACAAGTATTTGCACTAAAGCTCATATAAAGCCTGCAAGAGATTAACACAAAGCTGGGACAGCATGTTGTGTCACACTGTGTCAGACTCAAATCATAACCTATGAATTATTTCAGAATAATGACATGGTGTACTTGGACATTAGCAATATCAAACTAAATGTAATTCTATTTCACATGCTGGTCGTAAAATATTCAATAAAACTGCCACATTAGTCTCCTGTTTTGTACTTTACAACAATCACATCATGGACATATTGCCAGTCAGTTCCCCTTCCATCGGCGGGAGGCGCAAGCTCGATTCCCAGTACCTTCACGGATGGCTGTGCAGGGCGCCCCCTCCTCGTGCTCCAACCGTATCTCTTTCAGCGCCACCAGGTTGTCTGTTAACTTGCTCCGCCCTTTGAACACGGTGGCGTAGGTCCCCTGAGAGAGAGAGGGAGGGAGAGGGAGAGAGAGAGAGAGAGAGAGAGAGAGAGAGAGAGAGAGAGAGAGAGAGAGAGAGAGAGAGAGAGAGAGAGAGAGAGAGCAACATGTTTGTGAGTACAACTGTATGCATCAGTTCAGTGGTAAGGATTTGCAGCACAAGCGACGAATCTTACTTCTCCTAGTTTGTCCAGTTTGATGTACGTTTCCAGTTTTCCAAAGCCTATTTCAGACTGCAGGGAAATGAGTGAGGAGAGATTGTTAATACAATGTACATTTATCTGGACTAATGCAATTACATTTCTGGTTGGCTGGATGCGGCCTAGCTGTCTTTCTAGTATGTCCAGACTTTAGAATGGGTTCGTAGTATAGAAAATACAATCTCAGAGAGGGAAATCTCATTACGGACTCCCTTTGCTGATTAAATCAAGCATACAAGTACAGCAAACACCAATGGTATAATGCTAAGCATACACACACAAACACATGCACACACACACACACACACACACACACACACACACACACACACACACACAACACACACACACACACACACACATACAACACACACACACACACACACACACACACAGCCACAGCTCGATGACATCACCATCAATTACACACGCTTCCACAGGATGTCACTGTAACTAAGACGACCAAGCTGTGGCACACACGCTCAATGCGGGCAAAACAATACGGATTATAAAATATGTTATGAATATGGATATAAAGACATAACCCACGGCTGTATATAAGCCCAGCGGCGTCTTTTTAGGGATAATCCTGAAGGTTGTTAAGCTGTTTATAAAGTTGATGATAGCGGATGAATAATGGATGGTTGTGAGGCTACGTCAAGCTGTGACGCCCACGGGCCAGGCGGGATTCCTCCCACTCAGTGTGAAGATTCCCTTCCACTTATCCGCTCATCTCTGCAAGGGTCCCTCAAACTTAAACACTACTTCCACGCACAGCGCTGCCTGCCTCTCTCTCTCATCGCTCCCCGGTCTCAGTCCTGCTCCGGCCCTGGTGGTCGTGGGGTTGTGTGTGTGTGTGTGTGTGTGTGTGTGTGTGTGTGTGTGTGTGTGTGTGTGTGTGTGTGTGTGTGTGTGTGTGTGTGTGTGTGTGTGTGTGTGTGTGTGTGTGTGTGTGTGTGTGTGTGTGTGTGTGTGTGTGTGTGTGTGTGTGTGTGTTGGAGAAAGATAGGCAGGGGGATCTTCAGTGACCAACTTAGCTAATGAGCCATTTGATCCTTTTAAAGGCATGGTGAAATGCCTGCCATAAACCACACACTGACCCATTATGAGCTACTGGTCAGTAATAAGAGGGTGTGTGTGTGTGTGTGTTTGTGTGTATGTGTGTGTGTCCATCTATGTGTTTGTGTTACAGTTGTTTGTCAGTTTGTTTGTGTGTGTGTGAGTATGTCTGTGTTTGCTTCAATGTGTGTGTGCATTTGTGCAGGCAATTGTGTGAGTGCATGTGTGTGTTCACTGTGTCACATTGACTCACGATGAGATACACAAACTGCACAGTAATAACAGTGCCTACATTTGTTTGTGTGTGCGTCCTACTGTGTCTGTCTGTGTGTGTGTGTGTATCTGCATGTATGTGTGTGTGTGCATCTGTGCGTTGCTGTGTGTGTGTGTGTGTGTGTGTGTGTGTGTGTGTTGGTGTTGGTGTTGGTGTGTGTGTGTGTGTGTGTGTGTGTGTGTGTGTGTGTGTGTGTGTGTTTGTGTGACCACACATCTGAACAGTGCAGAACGCATTCAATCACGACTCACCTCATAAAAACCAATGGCATCACAGAGTACAAAGCATGGACTAAATAATGCAGACACTCTAGTGCCTTTTCACTTGTTTGTATGTGGCGTGTCGTCTCAATACATATGATCTATGTTCCAGCCCCATGCGTACTGAACGCTCAGTGCACTGCCACCCTATCAATCACACAAACCCACTCTGGTATTTCCTTCTGTTTCACTGAATATCCTTCCCTCACGTTTAATGGTTCACTCATTCATTCGACATGAACACGCACCAAAAAACATGTCTCCTAAGAGGCCCCTGTTCCTACTTCCATGATTTACCCCTCGTAATAACTGTGTGAAGAATCGCAGCACAACAAAATGTCGATACAAATGTGATATATGGTGAGCCCTAATGTTCCGTGCTGTTTATAGCGTGCATTAGCTCTCTCTGCAGCAGCCCTGTTTATGCCCTCCCGCCCGACCGGGGCTTTGCTTTCAGGCCAACTAGTTCCCTCCACTTCCACTGCTGCACTCAGCTCACTGCAGCACAATGGAGGGAAGAATAACCTAGTTTTTAGGGGACTGCAGCCAAAAACAAAACCTAGCATTGGTGTTGTTGTGTCTGTCTGTGTGTCTGTCTGTGTGTCTGTGTGTGTAGCTTAGTGTTTGTCTGTCTGTGTGTGTCTCTGTGTGTGTGTCTGTGTGTGTAGCTGTGTGTGTAGCTGTGTGAGTGAGTGTGTGATTGTGTGTGTGTGTGTGTGGACACATGCTGTGCGCTCTGTTTGACAAGGGATGAGAGAGGTAGAGGTAGAAGAGGGAAAGGGCGAGAGAGGGAGAGAGAGAGAGAGCGAGAGAGAGAGAGAGAGAGAGAAAGAAAGGCTGGATTAGTAAGAGAACAATGAGGGTAACGATGGGGAGAAGGGCAGCTTTGACTTGAAGGGGACGGGCGACACGTTGAAGGAGGGTGCAGAGGACAGCCATGTCATTAACACATGGAGTCGCTCTGTGGTGGTGTCATCAATCACACCGATAAATAACCCTTTTTCCAGTACCCGCCAATAGCCCCAGTGCGAGGGGTTCACCCCGGGCAGGATGCATTAGCTCGACCAATTGACCCACGGCTGCATTGATCACACACTCCACAGCCGTTTTCACATATAAACAACAGAGGGAGGCGTGTCCAATGACATGCCACTCAAAGGCCGCTCGCGCCATTGTGAGGGTTTACAGTGGCGGCTTCGCTTTCGCAAACGAACGGGGTTTGGGTGGGAAAGTCATCGCTGCGTAACAGGGGCGAGGTAAGCCGACACCGCCCATCGCTTCACTCCACACCAACAGCGCTTCTCATAGAAACAGCGTGAATAATTGATCGCCGATTGGCCGGCTGGAGAGTGAGGGCAGAGATAGGCGATTTCACTTACTTTACTTGGGAATGAACTCCAGAAGGTTCAAAATGCACCGTTTTAAATGAGGACAGATCTCTAGGGGGCTCAAACTGTATCTATTATTATCTTTTCTGAATTACATTGAAAATCGATTGACTTGATGAACAAACCACGCAAGGGGGCCAGCTGCCCACAACTTTTAGTCCGTAAGAGTACTATAGTATGGACACCTGGCTCAAGAATTTATAAAGAAAGTTACCTTGTTCGGGCTGAAATAACGAGTGTCCTACCCTAACGATCAAACTCCAGCCTTGTGAGACTTAACTTGCAGCACTTAAAAATGAAAAAGGGCCTCTCTGCCTGTCTTAAACCGGCACACGCACTGTTGTACACGGACCGTTATGCAGCGGCCTCTACCATTAGGGTGGATAATGGATGTCTGCAAGGCTATAGCGGGCCTAGCCATGGATATGACACACTCTAATAGACACAATCTATAACATAACCTCTCTTTCTACTGGGGCCCTGCCTGCAGCGGAGTGGTGGGGTTGATGACTGGGTGTTTTTCAGAGGCCTCGTTTGGTCGCTATCTTGTTGGAGCTCCTTCAGCGAACACTTGCTCCCACTCCTAGCCAGCCTACTTTCTCTTTCCTTAGTATCTCTCTCTCTCTCTCTCACGGACTGCATGTTAATGTTTTGCTTTTGCATTCTCTGGATTCTGTCTCCTCTGCTACCTTCACACCAACCTCAGCTGTCATTCAGGTCCTTAAAGTGCACCCACACACTTACACTTTCATCTCGTGCTCTCTCTCTCTGCATCTCCAATTCCTGTATATTTCCCTCTCTCCCTCTATTTTTCTCTCTCTCTTTCTCTCTCTCTCTCTCCCCCTCTCTCTCTCAGAATTAGCTTCACTGAGAAAAGTTATAATAAATTAAATATTTGCTAAAGGTCTTTCTCTCTCTGTTTCTCATTAATGTCAGGTCTCCTGGAGTGCAATGAGCCTGAGCAGACCGTCAATGCTAGTGAATTATAGATAACATATTACATCACACACACACACAAACACACACACACACACACACACACACACACACCTGGAACCACAGCCATGTTCCTAACACACATCCCGTACCACGTCAGCCCTTCGTTTACTGCACTCAACCATGTGAGCCAGGGTGAAGATGTCCCTCCTCTTCCTCCTCCCATCCAGCCTTTCACCCCTCCCCCGTCACCACCACCACACACGCCCATTTCTCTCTCCAAACACCCTCTCTTTTCATCTCCACCACACTCTGGTGAGCTGTAGCACACTCAAGAGCTGCATCACTATAATGACCTAGGAAAGAGAGTGAGAGGGAGAGACATAGAGAGGGAGGGAGGATGAGAGGAGAGAGGGAGAGAGAGAGGGCGAGAGGGAGAGAGGGAGAGAGAGAGGGTGAGAGGGAGAGAGGGAGAGGGAGGGAGCGAGAAAGAGGGAGAGACAGAGGGAGGGAGGGAGGAGGAGAGGAGGGAGGGAGAGAGAGAGGGCGAGAGGGAGAGAGGGAGAGGGAGGGAGGGAGAGAGAGGGAGAGAGAAGGAGGGAGGAGGAGAGGAGGGAGGGAGGGAGAGAGAGAGAGGGCGAGAGGGAGAGAGGGAGAGGGAGGGAGGGAGAGGGAGGGAGGGAGAGAGAGGAAGGGACAGAAAGAGGGAGGGAGGAGGAAAGGAGGCAGGGAGAGAGAGGGCGAGAGGGAGAGAGGGAGAGGGAGCAAGGATGAGAAAGGGAGCGAGGGAGGGAGAGGGGGAGCGAGGGAGGGAGGGAGAGAGAGAGAGGGGGAGAGAGGGAGGGGGAGAAAGGGAGAGAGGGAGTGAGAGAGAGAGGGAGCGAGAGGGATAGAGAGAAAGAACAAAGAAAAAAACAATATTTCCCTAACCTTTGGAAGGAGTGTTTATGACATGTGATTTGACTATCAAAACAGGACGGCCAACGGTGGCGGTGATGAGTACTGACGACATCGTCTCCACCAGATCTCCTGGTCTGAACTCGGAAAGAGTTTCCCTCCCTTAAAGGCTGTGAGAGATACACAGCAATATTACCATATCAATAATGTCTGATGGTCGCCCACAAACTATTGTTGGGGAGAAACACAAGAGCGTATGAATAGGAGTCGGGGCTGATATAAGAAAAGAAGCCGGTGAAGAGCCCTACAACTTGGCGATAAAAGAATACCATGCATATTCATGAAGATCTATTTCTCCCCCTTAAACTCTCTGACCGGCCTACCACACAAACACGCACATGCACACACACACACACACACACACACACACACGCATATACAAACTCACACACGCACGCATTCGGTACTCAGACACACAGAGATTCATACCCATAATGCACTTGTCCTGGATCCGTAATACAAAATTCATCAGCCTCCTACTGGGCCAGCGTGGGCTTAGAGTCTTGGGCTTGTGTGTTACACATACACACACACACAAACACACAGTCACACACACACACAAACACAGACACACACACGCACTATACAGGCACACACACATACACACACACACACACCAACTCCTATAAACACTCACACACAGACAAACACACACACACATATACTATATGTTTCAAATAATAACGAGGCAGGCTATTTGTGTACACCAATTATATAATCAGAAGAAATGCTAAAATGTAGCCCCCACACCCATGTGTACATTCCCATGTCTATTTAAAACATGTGCATACACAGAGGACTCATGCTCCTCAGCTGTTCTTTTTAACATTCATCTCCCGCTTGCATTCACACACACACACACACAAACACGCACACACAAACACGCACACACACACACAAACACGCATACAAAAAGCGTACAAGAGCAGACACATGCACGGCACTAACCAATGAGGCTCGGCGTAGCCGGCGGCTCATGGGCTTATCGAAGGGCGGGCTATTCATCGCAAACTTCTCCAGGTATCCCTCTGGAAGCCGGATATCAGCTGGGAGAGAGAGGCGCTTGTTTATGTCCTGAAACACACAGAGAGAGGCGGAGGGGAGAGGAAGAAGACAGTGAGCATACTGACACTACAATTCCCATAAGTTAACATTGTGACATGCTACTCTAGCAGCACATGGCCATGGGCATGGTGCCAGTCGCGCACTGTTGTCATGGCAGCGGAGGCTGACTGGCTCTGCCTCATCACCCTGACAAGCATGTGTACTTGATGTATGCATATAGGTTAATCCATGTGTGTGTGTGTGTGTGTCTTTGTGTGTGTATGTGTCTGTGTGTGTGTCTGTCTGTGTGTGTGCGTGTGTGTATCTTTGTTTACAAGAAAGGAATAAGGAAGCATATTTATTAATTCCTTGATGTTTGTTCCTCACTGGGAGGTTGGGACGTGTTATCATGTGAGGAGGAGGAGAGGAAGGAAAGGCAGGTTTCAAAGTTCAAAGCCTTAGCAGCTTCATGCTAACTTCATGTGATCTCATGGGCTAACACGACCGCACGCAGTGCTGCATATGGGCCATCACACCTTCGCCTCAAGGGCTCACACATTCCATCGGCTCACTTGCATCGGCTAAAACAAAACAGCAGGGAAAAGGGACAAATAACCGAGGCATCGCAGTCTGTAGACACGTCACATTATATCAACGGACACAAACAGAATCACACAAATGACCTTTGAACAATGACCTCATTAATTGCACAAATGTGTCTCAGAATCCAGGGACACGAGTGAACAAATTGAAGTTGCACACAAAGAGAACGCAAGCAACAGCTCATTTCAGCGTGGAAACAGACTAATATAAATGCACCTCAACAGCAATGACATCCAACGATGTGCATTGATGTTCTGCCCACTAGCCCATTTGTTCAAAAGGCTCTTAACCTAATGGATAAAAAAGCATCCTCCCATTCACATGGCATGGACAATATACACACACACACTCACACACACACACACACACACACACACACACAGACACTGACACACACAAAGACAGACACGCACCCTGTACTCACAATACAGAGCAGCTCTAGCAGGTCCCTCATTGTCCTCCTGAAATGCATATTTACTTTACACAAACAAACTCTTCCCACGATGCATCTCTCTGGCCGGGCACATGACTGCATGCACACTGACAGGAACGTGTGAGAGGGACAGAAGAGAGACAGAGAGCAAGTGAGGGAGAAAGAGAGTGTCGAGGGAGGGGAAGGGGGGAGGATAGACTGGCATTGAGGGTAGGGTATACAGGGAGGGGGGGGGTCCTTATTCCTGAGGGAACGGAGAGGCAGATGGGGGAGGGAGAGAATGGAGAGGGATGGATGAGAGGATGAACGGTTTTTCCATTCACCCCATCAATATGATGTCTCTCTCTTGCTCTCACTGTCTCCTTCTCTCTATCCTTCTCTCTCTCTATCCCTCTCTCACTCTATCCCTCTCGCTCTGTTTATCTCACAATCTCTCTGTCTCTCTTCCTAAATATCCCTCTCTCTATCTCTCTCGCTCTCTCTCTCTCTCTCTCTCATCAGCAATGTAGCCTCATTTTCTGTGGATTGCTCTCTTCGTTTCTAATCCCAATTATAATTACTCCGACATTCCTTTCATAACGACTGCCACTGTCGCTCGGGTCCTCCACTGCCAGCCCAGCCCCCCACCCTGCCCTACTGTTATGGGGACTGGGGGGTCAACATGCACTAGTGCAATCCAGTGTTCAAAGAACCGTCTGTGAGGCAGGGCAGCAGCATGTTTGTCCAGAGGCATTTCCGCTGCAAAGACTGCTGTCCTCGTCACCAAGCCCATTCACATGCACACTCATAAAACCATTGGTGCGCGCGCACACACACACACACACACACCTATAAACACACATACACAGTCACAGACACAGACCCACACACACTCATGCAAATAAGAACACTCTGACCTACATAGACATTTGGTGCCACAAAGAAATACATGGAACCAAAACAAACAGATCTCTTTGCCAGCTTTTGTTAATTAACCTTTAAATTGATTCACAAACACAAACACACACACATAATTAATACACTTAGTGGAAACACACAAAGAGACACACACACACATTATTAATAAACATTGGGGAAGTTAACTAACTAACACCCACACTAATACATATAGTGGAAACACAAACATACACACACACCCAAACACATTAATAAACCTAAAGGAACCATACAAACATACACACACACACACACACACACACACACACACTATTAATAAATGTACTGGCAACACAAAAACTTAGACACACACTTTATTAGTACACCTAATGGAAACACACAAAGATACACATTACACACACATTATTCATACAACGAATGAAACTCCCAGATAGACACACACAATATTAATAAACCGAATGAAACACACACACACACACACACACACACACACACACACACACACACATTGTTCATACACCTGGAGGAAACACACAAATCCAAGGTATTATCTGCAGGATATCACAGTGCAATCAAGCAGGAGCAGCTGTGTGACCATGTGCAGGAAATGGTTCACGCCTCGCTCTTGTGCATATGTGTGTGTGTGTGTGTGTGTGGCCGGGGGGGGTGTACCTCATTGGAGATCCGTCGGTGGTGGTTGTTCCGCATGCGGACCCTCACAGGACTCTGGACCTCATCAGAAGATGTACCGGATGCCTGGTCGCTCTCCCCGTCGGACCCCATCTTCACATTTTCATGGACAATGCCTACGATAGAAACACACACACACACACACACACACACACACACACACACACAAACACACTTTTTAATGAAACACTTCTGGGAGCTTGCACCTGTACTGGCCAAGAGGCAGGAAATCAAGGCTTTCACCACAACCTGCATCTATTTCACAAGGCTGAAAACGCACCTGGACCGGTTGGGCTGAGGACATAGCATTCTGCCTGACCTAAACTTCCTCTTGTTCCTCTTCACAAGCTGCGGCGGAGCGCACTGCCCTCCAGGTCATAGACCCGTCACTACGGCAAGTGTCACAGGGGTGACGGCCAGGTGTGTTTGAAAAGGGCCAGCGGTAAGACGAGGAGGAGGTGAGATCGATGTTTACCCTTCATGCAACGGAAGCTTTCCAGTACATGGTGGCTACACCATCGCCCTCCTCTCCTCCTCCCCCCTCCTTCTCCTTCTACCCCCCCCCCCCCCCCCCCTCCTCCCCCCTCTATACTACTCCCCCTGCTCCTCCTCCTCCTCCTCCTCCTCCTCCACCTCCTCCGCCCCCTTCCGGGCCCCAAGAACCCATCTGATTAATGAGTCACAGTGCTGGAGACAGGGCTGCCTGCTCCATATGTGTGCGAGAGCTTGGTCGAGTGTGTGTTTGTGAATGTGCGTTTACGTTGCAGGGTACAAATGTGTGGTTCCTTGTGTTTGTCGGGGGAAGGGTGAAGTCTCTCGCCTTCGGCTTTACTAGTCTAGTAATGACAGCTAGCTGTCAAGACTAGGTCATTTCCTTTGCGTATCGGTGTGTTTGTGTGTGTGTGTGTGTGTGTGTGTGTGTGTGTATCAAGTATTTGTGAAGCTTCTGCAGAGAGAGAGAGGGAGATATATATATATATATATATATATATATATATATATATATATATATATATATATATATATATATATATATATATATATATATATAGAGAGAGAGAGAGAGAGAGAGAGAGAGAGAGATAGAGATAGAGATAGAGATAGAGATAGAGAGAGAGACAGAGAGAGAGAGAGAGAGATGGGACCACCAGGCTGAAGACCAGAGGGGTGCTCTTGTTGTTATCATTAGAAACATCTCCCTTAGCCCTCTGTTATCACCTGAAACAGCATGAGGGTGGGGGAGGGGGGGAGAAAGGGTGGCGGGTAAGAGGATAGGGAAATGGGAGAGCAGAACTAATGAAGGGGAAAGAAAAACGGTTCCCCTGAGTGGATGTGACACCTCAGCCAAGCCGGGGATTGTGGGATAGTAATGGAGGACTGGACTGTCAGGCAATTTATTATGCTGCACTGTCTGGCAGCTGTGGAGTAGGACAGCATAACCTGAGGCTGATTCTTGGGTGTGTGCGTGTGTGGGTCTGTGTGTGTGTCCCTGTCCTTTATTCGGTGGTAATGGTGAGGTTGCAAAGGAGGCAGGCTGGTCTTAATACCACGGCTGGAGTGCGGCCATTGCGTACTAGTTTGTGAGGACGAGGCCGTATTCTCAACCTTGTTTCACCTATTTTCCTTTCATTTCAATTTAATACCTATTAACGATTAATATTCCATATTGATCAGAGTTTTTCCTCCACATTGACATTTATATGGCAGATGATAGATTTATATGAGAGATGGTTGGTGAGGACCTAGCCCAGTGGTTTCCTACCTCTTCTGCCCCGTGACCCTGTATCTATCTCTGAAAATGCTGGCGACGCTTTAGTGCATCTGCTTCCAGATACGTGTTTTTTTACCTAATCAACATCTGCTGGTAATATCCATGTCTTGGTGGACGTAATGTCATCGCTCTACTCCACACTAAGTGATTGACTCATTAGGCAGGCAGTTCGTATAGAAGGGACCATGACCTTTTAAATAAAAACGCTTTCTAAAATTGATCACATGCATCACAGACGTATCTATTGCTTATGTCAGCGATCTCCGAACCTGGAGACCATCGCTATCACGTGACCTCACATTTTGGGTCACTACACCGATCGGTCTGAACTTCTTGCTGCCCAGATCGATTTCCAGAAATGACATTGTAATCGGGCCAATGAGGGACTGCGTCATAGTGATGATGATGTGGAATACAGGCTGCTGCTTGAAAAAACTGACGTCGTCGCCCCAAAGCAGCCAGCGGTTACGTTATCATAAGTAGAGTAAACACAGCCATAAGTGCCGCCATTATTGCAGAACGAGACTCAATAACAACTAGTATTCACTACACAAATACGTTTATGCCATTCAGCTTTTCCCCGTGTATCCACTGAACCACATGTGCGGGTGCGTCACATGTTTGCTACGTGGACTGGCTGAAGGAGTTTGTCAGTCAGTCAAGGCAAGACGTGGAGGACGGCTAGAGGTCCAGACTGATCTTTGTAGTGATACAGAATGTGACACGTGATCAGGATGGTCTCGTGGCTAGCAATCTGCTACGACCCCAATATGCACTTCAGGGGGACCCCAAGGTTGGGAACCACTGTCATAGCCCCTAAATTAACCTTTAACTGCAAAATACTTACTAAGACATACGTGTTTTATTGTGTGCCATGTGACCATGAACACCTCACTACTGGATAGATGTAGACCTTTCGGTCGAAAAAACTATCATGCGCCAATTCAGTATTTGAAACTCTTACATGAAAATATTGACAGTCCTCGTGAGGTAGAATTCCAGCTGCTGTGAAAAGCCCAACAGATATCTCCATATATCTGTTGACAGTGTAGCATATGCTCATTAGCTAATGTCCATCTGCTGAAATTACTTTAATTATTTAAATGCTGGGAATGCCACTGCCGCAGGTGGCAATTAATCCCCAGGTTTGTGGATAGAATAATTTAGGAGGAAAACAAAGTCGTGGGTATACGTATCAGGAATCAACCATCAGCCATTAATAATGTCGAAACATTAGCTACCGGCGTAACTGAAACCAAGATGGCCGGACGACGAGCCAGAGCATCTACATATTGGTGTGCATTCATAAAGAACACACACACACACACACACACACACACACACACACACACACACACACACACACACACACAAACACACACACACAAAAATGCAGCATGTCTGTGAATGCATTGGTGCTGCCATGCTACGTTGCGCTGGTCGAAGATGCCGTGATCTTGTGTGTTTCGTGTAAACATCCAGGAGGCGAGGGCCGCGTCCCCATCAGGGGCGGTGTCTCCTGATCCGTGTTGTTTCTTCCCACCAAAAGGTTAGGTGCCGACGCTCACGGACAAACCAGTACAAGACTCTATTGGCATAATAACAAATAAATAAGGAGAATCTAATATTCAATAAAAAAAAAACGCCAAAGGTTACGAGCACACACATTCCAAATGTGCGTGTTCCTCACGGTCTCTTGACGTTCTGTCTGCCTCATTTACGGCAGCAGACACAGTGCCTGCAGACAGGTGATGTTACGGGCTGCTACGGGTCTGTGGAGCCGCCAGGTTGGCCTAGTTAAGGTTAGGGGAGCAGTCTTACCTTAATATCCCTGTAATTACTATCACTTGGCTTATCGGCAGGAAATCATTGCAGGGTCGTGGGCTTGAAAAGGGCTAAAATGCAGTTGAGGCCATGAGGAAGTAAGAAGAGTGATTTCCATTCAAGAGTGATAGAGATATAACAAAGACGCAGCTGTACTTAACCCACAGTAACCAAATACAGGCAAATTCATGTGACCCGACTTGGGTTGATGCCTGGGCAACAGAAGGCCTATCCAGATGAAAAGGCCTACTTTATGATAATCAAATAAAGACATTTGTTCCTTGTTTGACTTTCGAATTAGTTTGAAATATCCGATTAGATTGGTTGTATTGAGTTATGCCAACATGCCTACGACAAGTCTGCAGCAGGACAAAGTACAAGCCAAACCACCCACCAATCTGTGTAGCCTCCCCTTGGGGTTAGCTCATTAACCCACAGCCACATGAGCATTTTGACTCTTTCCATCATAAAAGGCATACATATATTATCGGAAAACAGTGTATCGGGAGCAATTCATCACTATCAGAAACCGCTGAACTGTGGGTTCAGCGGTTTTCTGATACAGGCGCTAATTAGCATAAATTAGTGTCTGTATTTCCGCGGGACGTATGTTTGATGTTCGCTCCCCACTCTCTATAATGAGCTCAAAAAATGACAGACCCCACCATGCGTGCGCCCAGAGACGGACGGTGTTAACAGAGCTGTGTGGTACCGCCTAAAAGCGGGGGGTCTGTTGATGACATATTCACACATCGAGACACCCAGCGGCTCTGAACGGGTCCCTGGGTTCTGCGGGACACGCGGGGGGGTGGGGAGGGAGGGGGGGCGTATGGAGGGACTCACCGATGCGGTTCCCTGGGGTTCTGCAAGCCTCGAGCATCCGGAGCATGCGGAACGGAGAGAGCCTTTGTGAGGGGTCCCGTTCCCCTGCCCTCACCCCGTCTCCCGCCGTCCTCACCCCCCTCCCCCCAGACTCTTCCATATGTGAGAGTATGCAAGGAAATCCCTGCAAGTTCTCCCAGTCTGCTTTCAAAAGTGGTGGTTTGGGGGGAAGTAAACCTTAAAAAAAAAGACAAAATGATAAAGGAATATGTCCAGCGGAGAAAAATCCTTTTCTGTAGGAGTTAACGATTTGTTTTTTCGATCACAAGATCAAAAGATGACAAGATCCACCTTCAGGATGGATCTTGGACGGGTGGGTCGCAATCCAAAAGCCAATAACCAAGCCGACCTGTGTTCAATTCTGGCGGGACATTCGCCTGCATAGGGGCCACTGCTCCAGACACGACTTGATCTGCTTGACAGCAAGGACAGAGACGGCGTTTGTTCGGACTAGACTAAACAGACCCAACAGTGGAAACGGCTCCGTCTTACTCGTATCCACTACGTCTCTCTCTCTCTCTTTCTCTCTCACGCAGGCTCGCCCTCCCTCTCTCTCTCTTCTCCTCTGTGCTCCCGTGGACACTCCCTCTCTATACCTCTCTCTCTCTCTCTGTCGTGTGTCTCTTTCTCCTTCCTCCTTTCTGCAGTCCGCCCCGCCTGCTGACTAAGGAAGGTCAGACACAGTGCAGGAGCACGCGGTGCTGCAGGGCTGACCGAGCGAGCCACACCGACAGGAGGGTGCAGCCCTCTCTCGCCTCGCCCGATGGAACAGGTGGGGTAATTAGAACAGGTGTGCCGCGGTGTGCGGGAACTGCGCACGAGCACGCGCTCAAAAAAAACAAGTCACGTTTTTCTACTCTCTCTTGGTGTTTTCATATCTCTGACATTACCAGTGCCATGCTGGTGATGACGGTTCTACCTATCCTGTTCTTTCGTTCTCTTTTTATTCCATTTTTTGTGTAGTCGAGTCCTCCACTTGTTTTGTGTAGTCGGTTCCTCAGTTCCCTCCCTCTCTCCCTCTATTTCTTTCCCGTAATAATGAGCCCTTTCTCTCTCTCCTCTCTCTCCTCCAACCTCTCTCTATCATCCACCCTCACTCTCTCTCCCCCATCCACTCCCTCCCATGTGTCTGGGTCCAGAACCGGTGATGAATTTACACTTCCCGTCCCCTCATATGGAGCCACTGATGACAACATTTGGTGCGTGATCGTCTTCTTGGCCCGCTCTCTCTCTCTTGCTCTAACGCTCTCTCTCTCCCTCCCTCTCTCTCTATCCCTCTCTCTCAGTGAGCCAGTGATGCATTTGGCATCCACGCTCCATCTTCCCTCCCTCCCACATTCTCTCTATCCCCGTCTCTTCCTGTCCTGATCACAGTTCCTTCTCTTGTTCTGTCCTTCTGTCCTCTCCTCCCAGCGCTATTTCCATTCCGGAGTCAGTCAGGAGGAAGATATCATAGAGAACCTTTCAGTATGACAAATTACCTGCTCTGCTCTAGTTACAGCAAAACTAATTGGGACACACACAAGGTGATAGATACACAAACACATCACTCACGCACACACATCCACACTTCTCATCCATCATACGGCGAAGATTGTACCCGCTATTGACCAACGCTCATGTTCCTAGAGGTTCCCGGCCACGCACTCACACTCACATATCATCCACCATGTCAAGTAATTTACTCCCCTTATTTATTGAGTCATGTTGTTACCAGTACAAGCATAATAGGGCACACCAAGTACACCACACACACACTGCCCCACTATTAAACCAATAGGGCCGTAGGTATTCAGGGCACAGACAGTATTTTCCAACACTGGTATTGCCCGAGCGCTGCATCCCTGATGTGCAGGCATTTGAACCGCCTTTGAACGTGTCAAGCCAAGGACAAAAGCTCCCTTCTTCCCTCTCTATCCCTCGCACATCACTGCTTACTTTTCCCTTTATATTCAGAGCTGTTGCTGTGCCGGCAGCAGATCCTTCGCTACTCTCCGGTGTTCTCTGCACACGTCTCTCTGCCACAGGGATTGCCCACTCTGTGTCTCGCTAAGAGCAGGTTTTTCATGACGCACGATCAAAATGTCTTTTTTGGGACATTACACGCGTACATATTACATTTCACAACACTCACAGCCAAGTGTGAACAGTCGGATGCAATCCCCACACACTGCACATGCCTGCCTGCCTGCAAGATCACACACACACATGCTTGCACACACACACACACACCCACACCCATACGTACACATGCACACATACACACACACACACACACACACACACACACACACCCCCATGCGTACACATGCACACACACACACACACACACACACACACACACACACACACACACACACACACACACACACACACACACACACACACACACACACACACACACACACACACACCAACACCCTGGGCAAGGAGGAGGCTGAAACCAGGCTGTGGTAATTACCTCTAAGCCTTTTATCTCTGTCTGAGGAATCTGATTATTCAATTATTGGGAGCAGAGTCCCTGAGCTCAAGGCTGCATTCATACTAACCCACCAACAAACACACATCCACACACAAACACGCACAGGCCCGCCCATACGCATACCTCATTTTGACTACAATAGGTCAACACTAACATGGTGGGCAGCATTTGATCGCACCAGTTATGCGGGTAGGGTGAGCGCTCCCTGGTTTACATCAAATCACTCATGGGACTTGGGGGGGGGGGCTACTCCTGCTTAAGAGCATCGCATTACACCCCCAAGCGAGCCCATGAGCCCAAACAACCCAGGAGACTCCAAGAGAAAGGACAGAGTGAGACAGAGAGAGAGAGAGAGAGAGCCACAGACCAAATGAAGGAGAGAAAATAGGGGGAGACAGTCGGAGATACTAGGTTTGAGGCAGTTTCCACCCCACTGTTTTCTAAGGGAAAGAAATACAGCAGTGCCCGCAAAGAGAGAGAGACAGGGAGTGTGTGAGAGAGAGAGAGCGAGAGAGAGAGAGAGAGAGAGAGAGAGAGACAGAGGGACAGAGAGAGAGAACTGAACTGTATTTATAGTTATAGCACGATGCTCATCCTGTGAGCACCGTGCGCGATGCATACGGGCGTTGGCCCCAGTGAGCAACAGATGAATGGAGATGCTTTAAAAAGCCCCCCCGGTCTTCGGGCACATCGCCAAAAACACATATCTGAAATACACATCCGAATCCTGCCACCAGATCCATTTACACAGATGAAACGTGTATTTTATTACCAAACCCCCTATATAGAATGAGCGTTTGAAAGAGGGGGAAACTGTTCGGACAGGGAAAAGTGTGTGTGTGTGTGTCTGTGGACACAAGCTAACATGTTGTGTGTGTGTGTGTGTGTGTGTGTGTGTGTGTGTGTGTGTGTGTGTGTGTGTGTGTGTGTGTGTCTGTGTCTGTGTGTTAGTGTGTGTGTGTGTGTGTGTATGTGTGTGTGAAAGAGAGAGAGTGAGGGACAGAGTGAGAAACAAAGAGTGAGAGAGAGAGAGAGAGAGAGAGAGAGAGAGCGCAGAGGTAATCACTTTAGTGCTGTAGCAAAGAGATTGCATCATCATGTCGTTCCATTAAAGGGGCCGACGTGGTTCGACTGCTGAGTGGCTAACAGTGAGTCAGCGCGACAAACGACAGAGAAGGGCAGACACACACACATACACACACTCAAACACACACATACACACACTGTAGTCATGCCTATTAACCCACCGCCATTGTATCGCCGCAAATTAGCATAGTCATGCTGTGACACGTTGTAGTTCAGATAAATTGCAATGCTAAATACAGAAATATAGTTAAATA
>NC_136941.1:12955223-12990223 GCF_949987615.1 Pollachius pollachius
GAGAATGAGTTGAATGATGCTGATATGGATGTGGTGGAGATGACGATGGATAGCATGGCGCGAGTTTGTTAGATAGCCCCTGTAAAGATCTGTGTGTGTGTGTGTGTGTTGCTGTGTGTGCGTGTGTGTTTCTGTGAGAGTGTATTTATTTGCGTGTGTGTGTGTAAGGGAGTGCTCCTGTTAAGATCTGTGTGTTCGTTTACGTGTGTGTGCGTGTGCGTGTGTGTGTGTGTTCGTGCATGTGTGTGTGTGTATATACATACACATGAAAGTGACTCTTGTTCAGAGCTGTGTGTGTTTGTGTGTGTGTTTGTGTGTGTGCGCTCATTTGTGTGTTTATGCTTGCACATGTGTGTGTGCATGTGCTTGCCTGTATGTGTGCGTGCACGTGTGTGCATGCATGTCTCCATAATGTGTGTGTGTGTTCCTCACCGTTGTCCCTGGCTACAGGGGGCTCCTCCAGGTTAATCTGCTCGGCCAGCTCGGACAGGGTCTCATCGACAGGCCGAGCGCTGCGTAGAGACATGGACAGCCTCCGCTTGATTATCTTCATCCTGTCCATCTTCTCGGCAGCCTGGCTGGGCGGGCGGGCGGCCCCACAGCCCTAGGGGGGAGAGAGAGAGGGTGACAGAGAGAGAGAAGAGGAGACAGAGAGAGTGACAGAGAGACAGAGCGAGAGAGAGAGAGATAGAGAGAGACAACCGTAATCAGCATCATCATGTCTGATTACCATTATCGTTTATGTAGGCCTATGATTATCTTTGTCAGCCACCACTGACATCATTGCAGCTGCTGTGGACATCAGTAACACTGTAGATGAAGAGCCAGTAGATGTTGAGTATACCGTAGCAAAGGCATGTGTTGTTAAACTTTTGGGTTTTACTGTTTTTTTATTGTTTCACACAAAGAAATTCCCCATTGTAACACGTCTGAAATATACATTGAATTAACACATTCCAACAGTATGATGCTGGGTAGGTATGCTATCAACCTCATGTAAAATAGGTCTATTTTGAACCGGGGTCACCATTTGAGAGTAATGTTGTAAAAACACCTAAAAAACCACAACAATTCAAGGGGAAACGAGTTTCCGACATAACTGCCTCTTGTCACTCTCCTGTTTTGAATAAGCGATGTTCAAATGCATGAAAACCCACTGCAGTGCATACTCCCTGGACACAAAGCCCAAGATCCAGCTTTTCAGCCAGAAAGACAGGCAGACAGACGGAGAGACTAATACCGTGGAAGGAGACAAGACAAAAAGTAGGAAGAATGGAGTATAAAAGCAGATGGAGGCTTCACCCCCCGGAACAGCTGTGATTGACACATGACAATAATTCCATCTTCCTGCAGCTATTTATTTTGAGTTGATGGTGTGGAAACTGAAGCTTCAATTTGCTGATGACAACACGTAGCATGTCTCAGAGAGATACATGTGGATCATTTGACAAAATACAAAATTTGTGTGTGTGTGTATTTTAGGACAATATCTCCTCATTCAAATATTATGGTTGTTTAAACGTGGAAACTTGAAGAATTTCAAACGTCTAGGTGCATACAATGCTTTTGTCTAAACCTATATGATTTTATTCAACACCCAAACTGGCCCCACTGGAGTGGGTGCATATTACATTCTTCATTTTGAAGGAAAACCATACCGATCTCAAAAGTTGACATTCTTGAAAGTTGACATATGCTTTGCAAACCTCAGAACAGCCATGTTGGTACATCCGCCATTGTATCACTGCCATACTTATTAGCCGTGTCATCAGTAATGTCTATTGGTTCTATTATGTCACTGTACTATCATTATTAGTCATATTTCGGTATGGTACACAGCATGTATCTCAATTTAAAATGGTCACTTTGTGAGTGTATGTGTGATCCTGTGTGTGTTACCGGCTCTCCTTGTATAAAAATAATAATAATACTAAAGAAATCTGCAATAACAATAGGCAAACAACACCTTTGGTGCTTGACACTTAATAATTGAGTGCATTTATATAGCACTTTTCAAGGTACTGAAATCACTTCACATTGTTAGTATGCATGCGTTTGTGTGTGTGTGTAGGTGTGTGTGGGTGTGTGTGTGTGTGTGTGTGTGTGCGTGCGTGCGTGCGTGCGTGCGTGCGTGCGTGCGTGCGTGCGTGCGTGCGTGCGTGCATGCGTGCGTGCGTGCGTGCGTGCATGCGTGTGTGTGTGTAATGACACCTCCTCCACTACCGGTGTTTAACACCAACTTGGTATGTCACTGTATTGGCATGCGTGGCTGTGCTTGTGCCTGAGTGCTGATGCTCCCTGTTCCCAGTGTGCCTCCTCTGGCTGGAGGAGGAGCCCTGCATGGCAGGATATTTCTGTCTCAAGTCAACATCCCTCTCCATCTATCTAACCCTGCAGGGCGAGGCGGCTGACACGCGCGCACACACACACACACACACACACACACACACACACACACACACACACACACACACACACACACACACACACACACACACACACACACACACACACACACACACACACCCATGCCTTGCTCTTTGTGTCCAATCTTGGAGGTTCTAACAAAAGCCATTCATCCTTTCAGCCTTGCGGGCCCATTAAAGGCGAGCAAGGGTTCAAAACCCCCCGATTCTTCCTGCTCAGCACAGCTGGGCTCTTAGGTTCTCTACGTTTGGAGAGGATGAGCGTGGAAACCTATTTTATAGGCTCACCGTGTTGTCTCTGTGTCAGTAAACGTTAAGGCGGACCACAGACTGTGGACCCCAGCGCCGTTACAGACAGAACTCAAAGAGATAAGGGACTTTGAGAAGAGATGAACATATGTGGAGGGGGGAGATGTGAGGGAAGGGGGGTCAGGGGGGGTTTCATTCGTTTCTTTCTTGCGACTATCCGTTAAGTGTGGATTATCAGTAGGGAACGCATCTCCCTCCCCCAACATTTGCATACCGTCCTCCTACACTAATCTATCATGGTTTGAAAAGCAATAGCTAGAAAAGCAGGCCTGACCTCACAGTCATCCAGGAATTTAACAGGAGCAAATGACTTGGGAGACGCTACGGAATAACACACTGCTTAGACCGTATTACTAGGATAAACAGGTGCTGGAGTGGCCAACCACTCAATCTGCCGAGAGTGTGCATGGCTGCATAGGGTCCGTTGTTTTGCACACACAAACACACACACACTCCATAATGAGTAATTTCACAGTCTCCCTTCTCTCTGTATTGAATTAGCATGAAGAACAACACAATATGAATCTCATTACAGTGTCTCTTCAGGGGGGACACATTGACTTTCTATGTACAAACCTATACATTTCCTTCTTCTTAATAATTGCTAAACAGAATATAGTTATCCTCAAATAAAGTTACCAAATTATTTAAGGTATAAACTAGGTTAATGGATAGAAACTCAGCAGGAGATTTTTATGTTAAAGTTGTATTATTATATTATTATAAATGGTTATTTTGATTTTTTTTTGTTTGTTCGACTACAGTACAAATAAATTGTATTTAAGTAAAGATTAGTTACATGGTTATGAAAGCCAAAGTTATTGGAAAGGGTTTTTAACCCTTCTGTGCTTGACCGTGTGTGTGCGTGTTTGTGTGTGTTTGTATGCAATAATTTGTGTGTGTGTTACCAAATGCCTCGTGCAAATGGACTTGGCCTTGTGGAGGGCCTGTCGGTTATACAATACCTAACCTGGTAACAACAGATAACCCAAGAAATAAACAGTCCCCAAATGATAACCATGCCCCAAAAAATAAACTGACGCCAAAGCAAAGACATACTCCAACGAATAAACATATTCAAAAAAGATAACAATATATACGGCATCAGATAACCAGACCTCAATGGTTAACAATACCCCTTCAACTAACCATAGTCCAGGAAATAATCAGAACAACCACTATCAGAAGGTACCATCAGGTTACCATCCACCTACAACTACCCATGCCATGTGAAATAAACAGATAACCCTAACCACAGATCTCCAAAGACAACCTGGCCCAAACAGCCAAACCTTATCCCAAGAAATCAACCAGATCACTACAGCTAACAGAAGACAAACAGCTAACCGGGAGCCAATAGCTAGCCTAGTCTCTGACAGGCAATTCCCACAAAATAATGAGCAGAATTTGCACAGTGACGTCTGCTGTAACTCAACCGAGGATATATAAGCAATCTACAGACTTCTGTCACTTAAAAGCTGAAACACAGATGTTACAGCTATGTGGACAATACATTGCTTTGCTTCACTTAAACTGGCCTGTGTGATTCCCAAGCTACAGAATAAAAAACTTGGAAGTGAAAGTCATTGTGTGTGTGTGTGTGTGTGTGTGTGTGTGTGTGTGTGTGTGTGTGTGTGTGTGTGTGTGTGTGTGTGTGTGTGTATTTTGTTTTAAATGTGGGCATCCGTCAGTGTGTGTGATGGGTTTTGTTGGGTTGGATTGTGTGTGTGTGTGTGTGTGTGTGTGTGTGTGTGTGTGTGTGTGTGTGTGTGTGTGTGTGTGTGTGTGTGTGTGTGTGTGTGTGTGTGTGTGTGTGTGTGTGTGTGTGCAGCAGTTCCTCCGAGAAAACAGCGAAGAAGAAAAGAAGAAGCGTCTTCTCCGCTACCTGGGTCTTTCATTGAGCTTTTATGTTTCTGCTATGAACAGTCCCTGTGTTTGGCCTTTGATTGCACATAGGGAACTGCAGCACGTTAGCCTTGCTAGGCTAGCTGAGGAAATTCTTTCTGCAGTAAAGCAATAAATTAACCGAAGGACCTTTACATACTTTGTCTTACTCATGTGAAATGCACATTACACACAAAACACACAGAGACACACATGTGCACAAATGCGCACACACACGCAGACATACACAAACAAACGCACAGTAATAGAATGGACAATCCCACTTCAAGCCCCACTCGAGGCTTGAGGATGCATGAGTAATTGAGTAACACAGAAATCTGCCTCACTACAGAATCCTCTAAACACACACAGACACAGTACTGTATACTCAAAGTCTATTCACTAATGAGCCTTCAGCTCCTCCTTGGCATTTTCTAACTGACTTGTGTAGACCTATTCTACACATGATAGTGAGGGAAAACCTACGTGGAGAGGAAAAACGAATAGGAGCATATTATAGTATGCCTATAATAATACAAGTCTACTTTCAAGCATCAACAAAGCCAATTGTATTGAATCACTCATCCACGAGTAGGATACTTTGCAAGAAAATTAAGAATTTTAACGAGGTTGGACTCTGTATCAACCACAACAATAAATGGTATTGTTTAACTGCCTTGTGGAAGCCTAACTAGCCTAATCAATTCAACTTATGATTTGGTATAAACCTGCGCCGATGAGACCAAGTTCAACAATGACGTTTTTAATAATAATAATAATAATAATTATTATTATTATTATTATTATTAAAATATTAGACTAGTATATTATTATAACAACTTAGATGAGCATTCTCACTGGGAAATAGTAAAACCTAACCTTTATCGAAATAATGTATTCTGCAAATAGGCCATGACGCAGTGTGGAAATTGGACGGAAAAACGAATTTATTTACAATTTCGGACATAAATCTATCCATACATAGGCCTACAATCATGTATTGACTAGATTGCAACACTGCCGGACTGTCCCGTAGGCGAACTACTCAATCGCTGACATATCCGGAGAATTGATAGCCCTGAAAAATCGCTTGATAGCACAAAGCGCATTTAATCTCGACTGTACTCTTGTGTCTTGATGAATAAATGAGCCAAAATACATCGGAGGAGCAGGGGACCGGGGAAGTCAGGCCTCCGGTTCTGGTTCGTCCCTCTCCCCGTGTTTTCCTGGCGCAGGCATCCGGGAAAGGAGAGCCGGGACGGCGCAAACAAAAGTTAAACAGCACCCCTCCGGGGGAGGGGACTTGATCGGATAAACGCTCGTTTAAACGATCGGTGCAGTCTACTAACATGTGTGTTCTACCCTATTGCGATGGCGTTGACGTATCGTGATGTTTGAGGAGTTCGTGTTGGGTCTACGTCTCAGACTTTCTAATGAGGTAGCCTACAGATGGGGGCTTCTGCAAGCGTTTCAAACGTTGTGATGTTTTTTTCTCTCGAATCAAGACCACAAATCAGAGAGACGGCGACACCTGCATGTTCAGGTAAGAGACTAACCTTAAAATATGTCTTCCCGTCTGCTCCCGTGGTCCCGTTTACACTAATGTCATTACATTATCATTGCGGTACGCGGAGATAGGACCCGTTGCAGCAGTCGCACTAACCTGGTGAGAGGTTTGGATGCAGGAGACTATTGTTCCACTTCTGTATGGTAATCCGGCACGTTTGTATCCACTGCGACAAGTTCGTTTAAGTAGTTGGCTATTTAACAGAATATTTCGCCGTTAAATCGTGGTAAATCGTGTCCCTACATACGTGGTGTGCTCTAGTGTCCCGCTTTCTCAATGAGTTCGTTGTTTTCGACCTTTACTGCATGATTTGTTGGCTTATGCTGACAACGCCGTCCCGTCCGGTGATCAGCCATATCGCTATGGATCCCAAGTGGAAGCGGTGGCGTGATCCCGGAAAACACCGCAAGGGGTGTGTGTGTGTGTGTGTGTGTGTGTGTGTGTGTGTGTGTGTGTGTGTGTGTGTGTGTGTGTGTGTGTGTGTGTGTGTGTGTGTGTGTGTGTGTGTGTGTGTGTGTGTGTGTGTGCGTGCGTGTGCGTGTGTGTGTGTGTGCATGCGTGTGCGTGTGTGCGCGCGCGCGTGTGTCGGATGGATAGCTTTTAGAGAATGTCACATGGCAAATTAGTTTAATTTCAACTCATTATTCAAGTTGTGCTCCAGATCTAAAACGCACATTGGAATACAATTCATATGGCTTCTTGTAGCCTATTACTAATGCATTACGGAAATATTACATCATAGGCCTACCGTAGCTTTATGATATATCATATTTTGTATGTTTTGATATAATGTTCCCAATTTCATCATAATTGTATTATCATTATAGTGTCTGAGTTGGAAATGGGAGCAAGCCTTCTATTGTACTGTTTATGGCAACAAACTAACGTCACCATGTTAGTTTAGTATAATAACGATGAACCACTCGAAAGCGTAGCCTATTGTTTGCCTTGAATGAAGTGGTTGAACTTGAGCGCTCTTGCTTGATAAAGTCTAATCAGAAAAATTAGGAAAGATAGGCCTACTGTTTAATTGGTTTGCGGGATGTGACAGTAACATACACAAGCTGACGTCCCTTCTATGCCCGGAGTGTTTCAATGACAAAGCAGATCTGCGCCAGGGGAGTCCGCCGCGTGGTCTTTACCGCCACCGCGTGGACAGTCGGTTGTTGTATCAATCCCTATCGTGGCTTCATTAACACAGCACCGCAAACATGTATAGCAAACGGAACATATGGAAATATTTGATAATATGATTTTAGTAAACCTGGGACATTCAAATCTTTTTCTTTCTTTTTAGTTCTTATTTATTTTGTATCTATCACGTTTTTTTTTTCTCTTTGAGTTATTTACTTATTTTGAATATATTATGTTTCTTTCCTTTTTTTATTTTGTATGTATCGTGTTATTTTTTTTCATTGTCTTTATGCCTTTATGTTTACATCTAGGAGAAGCAGTCGAGAACCCCTTCAGGGAATTTCTGGGTTACTCATGCACATCTCACTCTCACTCATGCACACACATCACTTTGAGATTGCTCTACAAATTAAATATATTATTATTATTATTATTATTATTATTATTATTATTATTATTATTATTATTATTATTATTATTATCTTTTCAAAAAAAAGAGGGGAGACAAGAAATATTCAAATCACCTACGTATCACCAGGGGTACATAACATGTGATTGGGAATCACATGTTATGTACTCCTTCCCCCTTTGGTCATGTCATGTATCTTTCTTTGAACATGATGTGCAATTAATACGATATAAACAGCTTTCCATACTTTTGTGTATTATGCTATAAGATGCCACACCGTTGGGGGGTATTGAGCGATTATACGAATTGAAAGGCCCCTCTGTTCCCTTACCCTCTTTTTCATGCAACGTACAATTATTTGTGAATTAAGTGCAATGAGTACAATTGAACAAAAAATTATAAATACGGAAGACCGCCTGCCATCCTTTAATCTACAATGAAATAAATCACCAAGGCGCTAGGGGGCGCTAGGGGGATGCGTATCGGAAGGCCGCTCTTTAAAAGCTCTCGTTGGCGCAGGCGCCTTCGTGTTGTTGTGCGGGTTGTCATGGGCAGCGGACATCTGGAAAGGCGAGGCAACACTGAGGATGAACGAGTCGTTAATTCGCCTGCAAAACCTATCGACCTGTCCCTGGATTATTATTCCGAGCATCGGTGATGGTCCGAGGAACACAAAGGGGGATCACATCTGTCCAGTGCGGTTAGCGGTGTTAGTACGTAGTGAGGCTATTTGATCACGACAGTTGTCATTGGCTAGCTAAAATAGACCTTCCTCACGTTAGACCATACACATCCAACGTTGTAGCATTCAGATAACCACATGATACAACAATGACCCTAATCCAAAGTAGCGAACGTTAGTGCATTACAGTCGGTGCATTTATTATTATTATTAAACCAGTCCGTGCATAACAGTGGAACATTGTCAGGATGGGAGAACCTCAGGAAGATGTAGCTCAAGAGGAGGAGGAGGAGGAGGAGGAAGGGGGGGACTTCGGTGGTAGCGGCGATGCCTCGTCGCCCTACGTGCCCCCGTACCGTCCCTCCCTGCCTGCCCGGGAACGACTCCATATCCAGAAGAGCAATGTGTGCTCTCGGGCCTATTTTGTCGTGGTCATGGTCTTCTTCCATGTCTACATTTTAAATGTCATTGCGCTTCTCCTCTACGTCCACTACAACAACGGCCCGGGGGATCTTACTAGTGTAGACGGGTCTTCCACGGAGACCGTCGCCGAGGATGGAAGCCCCTTGCCCTATACTGCTCCCCCGGACCAAGTCCTCGAAATGAACAAATACCGCCAAAGTTACAGTCTCCCCCGCATTGAAGGAATACGAGTGAGTGGTTTGAACATCTTCGCGGTTGTGTATTTGGAGTTTCTATAAATTATTGCCCACTAACATCAATGTTATCATTAGTCTAAAAAAGGATGCTGATGACTATGTTGTCAATGACGTTTTTCTTTCTGCATGTTTAGGTTGGCCATGTTCAACGTGTGTCTCTTATGCCTGAGAAAACTCATGAGATGAAAACTCTCAGCCTGAAGCCTCTGCTCTTTGGTAAGGACATTGTGAATACTGGTTTATTCTAGAATGTCTCCACAACTTACCCATAACATAACATATACAACATATACTCACCCACGATTATCAAATAAATCATACGTGCGTAGAATATTGTTTGAATGAATGAACAATTTGGGTAAACATTACAAAATACGTAAATGGCCTATAATATATATTAACATGTTTTATATATATATACACATACATTTTCAGAAAACCGTTGGAATTTCTCTCTCATTCACTGAATGAGCTCTCACCCAATATTTGTAATATCTAAGACCCCCTGTCTCAGACTGACTTCATTTTGTACATTTTGACGTCACTTAAGAAGATCAGAAAAAAAAAAAAGGGTGACGTTGTGGTGATGTGGTCGGAGCTGACCACAAGATATCTTTGACCGTACCTATTTACAGGACCTGGGGATGTTTGCTTTTCTTCACTCTATCTTCTGTAGCTTAAACACACAACTTAGCTCTTGCACTGGTGACGTTTCCATTTGCGCACGGCGGCCACTAGGCTCTTGTGGCGTTTCAGCCAGGCGAACGCCTTGGTGACCACCAAGCGTTCCCCATGCACCGTCCCCGTCACTAGGAAGGTGCCCCCGCCAGACTGATGCCGCGACATGTTCCCGACGCACGTGGCGTCTCTCTCCAGCCACTGTTGGATGCGGGAGCGGATCTGTCCGCCCAGCAGGGGTCCGTGCTTCAGAACCTCCAGCTTTGAGCCCAGGGAGAACTGGGCCAAACTTGTGGCGCTGAACTTGAGCCGTATCAAACGCAGTTTAACCACTAGAAGGGGGTGGGGGAAATTAAGAGACCATAGCAGAAGAAAAAACAGATCTAGTCATTTGCTTTAAAGTCCAGGCTACTGTCACAAGAACACGGTACATATAGCGCGGCTCACCAAAGTCATTCCTGCAAAATGTGTCCAAGGTATCCTTAGCAGAAGAAGCCACTTCCAGCTCACAATCCCGACAGCTTGCCTGAGGGACTGAAAGTAGATAAAATCACAACTATATGAGATAATCAAGTAATGTTATGGTGTGTGTGTGTGTGTGTGTGTGTGTGTGTGTGTGTGTGTGTGTGTGTGTGTGTGTGTGTGTCACACACCTCTGCGTCCCCCAGCTTCAACACTGGTGTTTGTAATGGATGAGATGCACATGAGGTGGTCTGCAGGAAATTGGTCACAGCGCAGAATACTCGGCCAGGGGTAACCGTAGCAGGCCATGATCGGTGCACAGCTGTCCCGCACAGACTCGCACAAACTTCGGCAGGGGAATACAAACCTGAATACAAACCAGCAATGAATCGTTTCAGTTTTAAAAATCAACATAGGCTTGTCCACAGGCTGGTATTTAGGGAAAAGAAGAGTGATTTGCACACAGCAGGGGCGTTTGGCATATATTCTGTGAAGAGCAATATGTTGTCTTTTTTCCTTTGCTACATTTTAACAAGAGTGTGGGCTTTTTGTTTTTCCTTTTAACGTAGGCCATTTTTTTTGGCGAGCCTAACACATCATTTTTTCATAAACGCTGTTATAATCATAGAAAACACCTTTCCATTGATAGGGGTGGCATATCTTCAGTACGACGGTAATGACAACAATGACCAAACTCTCAGAATAAAAGGGAAGAAGAGATCAAAATTAAAACCTGTCACCTGTCGAGGCAAATGGGTGCGAAGAGAGAGCAGAGGAAGAAGCGGGCGTCGGAGTGGCACTCCCGCGCAAGGAGGGGCAACCAGCTGGCGCTCTGCTGCACGGCCTCGGCCGGGGACTCGTGGGCGAGCAGGTTGGGAGTCCGCATGGTGTCATAGCCGATGCCCTGGCACAGGGCCATGCTGGGGGGGATGGGGACGCAGCGAGAGGAGCCGGGGGGCTCCCACAGTCCTCCACCGACTGCGGTCATAGATCCGCCCACGGTATCGGCCGCAGTGTCGCTTTCACCCCAGGCTCTGGCCTCCCCTCCTCCAACTCCTCCTCCGGCTCCCGATCTAAAAGCGGCCACGTCCTCGAGGCCTGTTTCTTTGTCTGCTCCGGCGTGGGCCCGTCGGTGTCCGCTAGACCTGCTCCCACCCCTGGAGCCGGTCCTCGTCCCCCCCCCGGCTCTTCTCCTGCCTCCAGCGCCACCAAGAGCCCCTCCGGACCCAATGAGCAGCAGGAGAAGGAGAAGGAGGTGACGGGTCGGAAGTGTGGTTTTCCTGGATCTGAAATGAGGAAGATGCACAGTAGCCATCCCGACAGCAGAAGTTGGAGGGGTAAAAGATCCTGAAGTCTCGGAAACGCTGCCGATTTTCTCTGTGACAATGCGGGAGGGACCGGCAGATTAGGTGTATTTATAGTGGGCGTTGATGACATTTGCATAGGAAAGGGTAATGGGGGGCGTGGGCAACAATAAGGGGACAGTTGGATACAAAGGAAGTGCTTGAGCCCGGGTATCCCCTTAATATATTATATATAAGAGTGTGACTGTATATATAGGATATTGCATAAAGATTATGGTGTTGCGATCATTATTATTGCACCCATAATTATTTCTGCAACCATTTTCCTGCCCTTTGAGCTGAGGAAGCCAGTGGCATTCCCAGTGACTCGAGTCCCCCAACATCCCCCAAACTCTGTCCTGGTTCCCCTCCCCCGCTAGCCACAGGCTACAGTATCGCTATCGCCACCCCAGTTTCTCTCTAAGTAGCTGCTCCTACTTTGTGTGTTCAATCACTAATGATCAAAGATGAACTTACATCTATATTTACATAATACAGCTAAGGTTGGTAAACAGTCATGGCCGATCTGCTTATTGTGTTTACAGTGGCACTATATTAATTAGAACTGGAGAACGGGGCGGGGTTCGATGAAGTAGGAGGGTCATCCGTGCTATTGTGCAGGTGTTTGTTGCGTGCAGCACACAGAAGGCTTTTGTGTTGTCCTGCTGTGAACCGTGACTTGTTTCCTGAACAAACAAGCAGGTCAATTCCTTTCTAGGGGGAGAAGAGAGAAAAGGGAGGGAGCGGGAGGGAAGGTGGCATGTTGGCAGATTCAGTGAGTCCCATTCATTTAAACCAACTTTCTAGAGTAATGAGGTCTGCCTGACAATGGGAATTAATTAAGTGTGACTTAATTGTAACATACACTACAAATTGCGTAAGCTGGCTTCGTCCACAGTGTCTGAACATTAGGAAAAGCCTATAGAGATATTCTATGATTTGTTTAGCCAAGTATGTGTTTTGATTTCTGCTTCCTTTCATTTCCGGCAGATTAGGCACGTGGAAGTGCATTGCGGCCTCTAGCCGGTTGAAGTCCACCACGCATTTGGTCTTTGCGAAAAACTGAAACTCTGTATGTTTTTATTTGCCTATAGAGCGGGAAAGGGAGATCAGATCACAATGGAAACTCGAGACACATTCTAATGCCAGGTGTGAACTGACGTACGTGGAGCTGTCTTCTTGTGATCCGTTCACCACGGATGAATGTTAACGTTGTACAGACCACTGACATGCTGGTTGCCTCTTATCTGTGAGAAGAAGATGGGTAGAGAGATGGTTTTGGGTTGAGGTTAGGGTTAGGAAAATAAAAAAAAAAGAAATGGAAGGAACTTGGTCTTGATGTTTAGATGTGGTTTTGAGTAAGTCTGATTAAACTTCATAGAACAAAGACATGTGATCTAGGAGGTCTGATTCTCCTCCAGGTGTTGGGTGAGCAACTACGTGACAGTTGGGTAGAGTGGAAGACTTTGAGGCTCCCTTGACCTGTTTTCACAGCTTTATGTGTTACATCAATTTGTATACCGAACACTGGAAAACGCATAAGCCACCACAACTGATGTCTCTTGGGTAAAATTAATGCTGCCTGAACATGGGTACCCTGGCTTATTAGTGGTGTCAAGAGGCCACCAACAACACTAATGTCTCCCGGAGTGCACGCAGAGTACTTATTATGTTCTATGGACATGTCTACAATCACTTAAGGTTTCTGCTGAATTAACATAGGCTCAAACAGTACATGGTGCCGTGGAGAGCACTGAGTTGACAGGGTTTGAGCATTGCAACAGTTGCGTTCATTTTGGAAGCATGGGCGCATTGGAATGCAAGTTATTATGTTAGTAGTTGGTTAGTAAGTTAGTAGTAATGTTTTTATGGCCATTGTTTCGTGATTAATTGTGAAATGATTTGTCATGGGAGAACATTGTTGTGTTGGAAACTGCCGCAGTGATTCTCATGTAAGAAAAATATTGTTTTATTAGTCTAGTTATGGTAGTCCTATAATACGCCCATAGTGCTGAGCTGCGTTGTATAGCCTGAATGTAAACTCAATCCTAAGCAATTGCTGTGTGGAAGGACTTCAGTGCTTGGGTTTGTGTTCACACAGTTAAATTTGAATGTATCAAGTGTAAGTTTTTTTGTCTTATTTACTGAAATTATATCCTTTTACATTAACAACTGGAGCAGGTATACACTGTTGGGTTACGATTTTGGTTTAAACTACTTTCTTTCAAAACCTAATCACTTAATTAGTAATACACTAGTCAAACCCTCAAAAGCATTTGAGCATGTGAAAAACTGTTAATTCATCTATTTAGTTGTTTACCAGATCATTCAGCGTATATGCATCGCTCATGAAAATAATTATGTAGATCCCTTTGGAATCTCATATGTTGTGCTTGATTTGTAAATGGCGGAGAAAAAAAGAGCCATTATCTATTTATTAATTAATTTATATATTATAATGATTTCGCCCATCCATTTCTGTTTCGTGCCCGGTTTGGTTTCTGTTGCAACCTGAGATGATATTACCTGCTATGGGAGCCTGTTCTCATCTTCATTGTGTGAATGTGAAGCGACGGATAATCTTTGTCAGTGACAAATCTTATCTTGATATCCGTGCCTTTTGATGTATTGGATTTCTCAAGGTTTCTTTTCTAATCTCAGGTTGGCTGGTAGCTCTCTGTTGTCATTCTAACAGGAGCCTTTTATCAGTGCTATGTCTTTGTCATGAGGTACCACAGTCAAAACTCACAGCAATCTAACTCAGACAGACAGTCCAACAGACAGACAGACAGACAGAGCAGCCATACGCCTCAGTGTTGCTACTAGACACAAATTAGCTATAATAATTACATTTTAAAAAGTGGAAAGGATAGTGAAGCCGCTTAGGGGGCTTTGAACCAAAGGGTACTGGGTTTCACTCATGCTTTCTTTGACTAAAAGCATCCACTAAATAGTTAAGCAGCAGAAGAATGCCCGCATCCTCACTCTGCAGGTTGTGTTTCCCTGTTTCTCTCCTGTGTCAGAGATCCCTGGCTTCCTGTCTGAGGAGGAGTGCCGCGTGGTGGTGCAGTTGGCTCAGCTCAAGGGCCTGACGGAGAGCCAGACAACCGCCTCCAGCGGCGGGGAGCAACAGGAGCCAGGCCAGCCCCTCCTGGTTCTCACCACCGACGAGGTCTTCAGCTTGCTGGACCTGGACCAGGACGGGCTGCTGCAGAAGCAGGAAGTAAGCACACACACACACACACACACACACACACACACACACACACACACACACACACACACACACACACACACACACACACACACACACACACACACACACACACACACACACACACACACACACACACACACACACACACACACACACTACAAAGGGAATATAGAATTATAGCATGTCGGCCATAAATTGCTACACTAGTGTGTCACAAGTATATTAGTAGATTAAAAAGATGTGGAAAAAATGCATACTCTGTGAGACATGTAATATCGAATCGAATCTCGGGATTCTATTGAGAGATTCTGTTGAAATGTAACTCTGATATGTGTGTTCTCCAGATTGTAAGTCACTCCCGCTCTCAAGATGGGACTTGGTTGAGCCCAGACAACCTGCGGCAAATCCTCACCGGTCTGGAGGCCCAGCAGGCAGGTGTGTCTGTGTGTCTGTCTGTGTGTCTGTCTGTGTGTGGGAGGGTGGTGGGCTCTTGTGTGTAGTCAATTGCTGTTTGTTTGTTTAGTCCTAATGCCAGTGGCTGTCCTTTTCCTGCTCCGGATGCACCTCATCATCTCTGATAAAAATCCACCAGACAAACCCCCGACCGCTCCAACTCCTCCTTTCCCATTCATAAACATTCCTTTCTTCTAGATCCTTTCTGCCCCCCCAAGGCCGTTGTTTTAGCTGGGATCAGTAGTAATAGTGTACAGTTCAGTTTTAGATTTTTTTCTATCGAAAAGGCTGTCCGTCACTCCTACTGTAAAAGACACAACTCAATAATATAAGCTACTTCTAATACTATTTGGTATTTGCCTTAATGGTAAGTCTTGGAATATTTTACTCCATCTAGGCTAATAATAGGAGTAAGGATTAACATCCATCTATCCAATCCAAAGTTGATTTAGGTTCTTCTGTGCTAGTTCAAAATCCATTTTCCTTGTTGTCCCGACAGGCGCTCTCACACTGGAGGACTTCAGGCTCGTGTTCGACATTTTCAAGCACCCTGCCAAGCAGCGTAGCTCCACCCTCCAGGGTCACTTCCAACGTAGAAGCAAACACACCCGGATGTACCAAGGCCCCGGGTCCCACCACGTCCTGCACTCACTAAGGAACAGGTACGTCAAAATCCAGACATAGCTCTCTACAAACAGCCTGTCATAGCCAAAGCATCTCTTTATATGCAGTGCTTCTCTACTCATTTTCTGTGTTTTGATGTTTGCACAGGGTCACCCGCCTGGCACGTCTGCCCTCGCCATTGGTCGAACTGAGCGAGCCGCTGCAGGTGATTCGCTACGAGCAAGGGGGCTTTAGCAACGCCCACCACGACAGCAGCCCGGCCCACTCGGAGACCACCTGTGCACACACGCGGCTTGCTGGGAACACATCCACTCTCACAGAGATCAAATGCAGGTGTGCTTTATTATGAATGAATAGAAGGATTAATTGTAGTGACAAAATTTATCCACATTGATGCTGACTTGTTGTTAGTAACAATTAAAAACTGACTAGATGACAAATTTGTCATCTTTGCATAGATATAGAATAGATAAAGCTATATAAATAGATATAGCTATGTCCGCATAGCAGCATGGTCTAACGGCCAGGGATAAGATATGTTGTTGCCTACCTTATATGAGCCCATTGACCAAATTAATTTGACAAATAAAGCCAACTGAGCCATTATTGTAAACTGGTCAATTTACTTAAAGCAAATCATGATGCAAAGTGTTGGCCAGATAGGAGCCTATGTTGGGAAGCTGTTCACTTTGAATTCCTCTGCAGGTACCTCACCGTCATGGTGTACCTGAACTCTGTGGTGGAAGGAGGGGAGACCACCTTTCCAGTGGCGGATAATCGCACCTACGAGCAGGAGGTGGGTAACACTGCTGAGGCTGAAGAGTGAGCCGATGTTCTGCGTCGTGTAGCTCCCCGTAGGCACCTGAGCTATTTCACCATCCGTGGGTCTTTCTTTTGGATCTGGAACGAGACGATGTCTCTCCAGGGACCCAGTGTGGGGATCTTCTATCATTTCAAGATGATGTCGACAAATTAACGTGATTTGAGAACCCCACCCTCAGCTTGTCTGTTTTGTTTTCACTGTCTGCAAAAATGATCCATAACATGGTGGCAGGTTAAATCATGGTCCTTAATTCTTCTGTTGTGTAAGGTTGCTTTGTTTGAAAGGTGCACATAAGCTATGTGCACCTTTCGTGAGCTACCCCACCAGGTAGCTCACGAGGCTACTCTACTCTCTATTCATATTTATATATTTTTTATATTTTTCATCTTTGCCATCTCTCCCTGTGCCATTGTGATATGATGTGGCCACACACACACACACACACACACACACACACACACACACACACACACACACACACACACACATCCTCAGGCTGATGATAAAGAAGCAGACAATTCAGCAACCTTGACCAGCATTATCTCCGTGACCAATCAAAGCGAATGTTGTGTTCCATAACAGAAGAACAGGAGCCATGACGGCTGTTATGTTTACTAGTGGGGCAGATTTCATTAATTGTTTTCCTCCATAGGCACTGGTCCAGGAAGGGACGGATCTCACAGACACCAGGGCCACGTGTGAACGGGGGAACCTCCGCGTGAAGCCCACCGCTGGGACGGCTCTGCTGTGGTACAACCACCTCTCCGACGGGCGAGGTGAGGTCACCGACGGATACACACACACCCACACATATGCATGTACATATACACGTACACACACACACCGCAAGGGAGAGCACTTATCTGGGAATAATTGTGGATTTGCCAAAACTGGGGAATACCGTTGGCAGGAGTGTTCTGTGTTCATGAAAGAGCCTCCTAACAGTGCATTTGCATTTAGTCATTTGGCAGATGCTTATCTTTGACATAACCCCGCAGCTGAGAATGATCATAATATGCAGAGGAGAGACGGGGATCGGAATGAGACTTCATTATGCTTCCTTAATTATCTTTGTCATCTTGTTTAAATCTTGAAATCCTTCTCCCATGTATTTATGTATACCTTTCATACACATGCATACATGTTCAGGTAATTGTGTTTGGGAACTAGCTAACCTGGTATATTCCTCTGTGTGGACCGAGACCCAAAACCTCTGTGGTTCAGTTTGGGTCTCATGTACTGGTGTTGTTGGTCAATTCATTCATCCATAGCCCTAAAAGCTGATCGGTTGTCCCGTCTTATGTTCCTGTGTTCAGGATGGATGGGTGAGGTCGACGAGTACTCCCTCCACGGGGGCTGCCCGGTCATGCTTGGGGAAAAGTGGGTGGCCAACAGTTGGGTGAACGTGGACCCGGATCACCAGCGGCAGGCCCGCTACCAGCGGCTCGTGGCCAACGATCAGACAGCCCAGTCTGGCCGAGAGGAGAGCTACCATCCTCTTTCCCACAGTGAGCTCCACCAGGACCTATAGCCCGGCTGTCTCTGAGAGGCCACCAGGACCTATAGCCTGGGGGGTCTCTGAGAGTCCACCAGGACCTATAGCCAGGGGGGTCTCTGAGAGTCCACCAGGACCTATAGCCAGGGGGGTCTCTGAGAGTCCACCAGGACCTATAGCCAGGGGGGTCTCTGAGAGTCCACCAGGACCTATAGCCAGGGGGGTCTCTGAGAGTCCACCAGGACCTATAGCCAGGGGGGTCTCTGAGAGTCCACCAGGACTTATAGCCAAGGGGGTCTCTGAGAGTCCACCAGGACCTATAGCCAGGGGGGTCTCTGAGAGTCCACCAGGACCTAGTGCCAGGCGGGCAAAGTCAGTTGCTAAAATTGAACCGAGAGCAACATCTTATTCGGCTTTATAATCTTTCCACTTAAAAATGAATAGACGCCCCAGCAACCTCATCCAGCAGCACAACGGTTCTCAATAATAACGTTTCTGTGATCACTCTGTAGAGAGTTTGTGTGTTTTTTTTATTATTTGTTTATAGTCGGTGAGTCAAAATGCGTAATTACCCGATCATCTTCGCCACGGTTTTCCAGGTAATTAGGATGCAGAGACAATAGGGAATAGGTATTTAGCTTTACTTGAATTTTAATTCCATTGCAATACCTTTCCAAAGTGTTATGATTTTTATCAGGCAGAATAAAAGCCTACATGAGCCATATCGTATCACAATTTATGTATGAATTTCTTCCAGTGGGAACTGTTTGAGATGTTGTATCTGAGTAGTGCAGTTTAAAATATTACTTATACTGTTTTGTCAACAAACTTTTTCTATACTATACTCAAGGCAAAGTGTCTTGGCCAAGACTACATTTAATTAATTTAATTTACATCCTAACATTTAGTCTGGATTCAGCAATTCGGTGTTATGCATACTTGTGATTTTTCGCATAAAATTGTATTTATTTGGTTGTTGGTTATTTATCTTTATATTTATTTTAATGTTATTTATTACAACTGTTTGAATATTTATGATTACAGAGTACATGCTATATGTATGACATTCTGATTCTGTTGCACTAAATTGTTTGTTGCACTGAACTTTTATTTATTGCATACACAGCATTTGTTTTAAATCCATCTATATAATATATGCATTAAAAATATTTCATTGGTTCGTTATTTGCCCGTTCGTGAAATGTATTAGTAAATTGGGTCCACCTGTCATTGGGGGTCAATATATAGTTTTCCACAAGATGTCGCTTAATGTAATGTGCAAGACCCCATGGCTTCCTAATCTCAGAAATGTTTGAATTTCCAAGAGGACAATACATCACTATCCTTTGAGCTGGTCGATTTATGGACATCGCTCATTCGGGAGATGTGCCACTGCTTTCGTGGTTGTCTGTCGTGATCCGTTGAGGATAAACACACGCATCCTTGATGCTGGTAGGCTACAATATAATAATATAAAAAACGAATAAATGACCATCAGTTATGAAATATATTGCTCTCCGTTATTATATAAAAATAAAAAAACATTAAGATTCTCACTTCAACCAACGAGGGCTTGATGCAACTTAACCTAAGTTATTGGAGGAGCATTTGCTTCGGTTTCATATGCCTTTTAAAACTAGAACCGAGTTCCAGTGCGAGCTCATGGTCTGGGTCGTGATGGCTCTCGGTTGCAGAGGCTGTGTTCTGTGGTCTACGTGCTCCGCTCCTGATGCTTTTGTTGCTGATGCGGCTCAGACGCCACCAGACAGCCAATCACGTCTCCGCTATTTCACCAAGGGGAGGGGGGCGTCCCTCAGTACCAACCGTTTCAGTGCCCGGAGCCAAAACCGCGATCACATTCTCCGTCTGCCTCAGAAGAACCCGGCGAAGGACAATATACTGGAATCACCGTAGGTCTTCAGGCTTCTGGGAAAGAACAGACAAAAGAGCGATCCCCTTTAGGCGTGTTATCTTATTCATCTAACTGTCATCCATGAGATTCTTCAGGCTTACCTTCAAGTGCTTCGTCGACTGCTTCTGAATCCTCACAACGTCCCACTGCGGCGATTTGTAAAATTCCATCTCTTGTCGAGTATTTTAATTAAACCTGTTAAAACAACAACTACGATTTTGTACCAGCAAACGAAGTCCCAAATCGACCAAATAAAGAGAGTAAAGATCTGGAGAACTGCAGCTATTTGGGGACATTAGCTGGCCACGTTAATTTGATCCAACACCGGCGCTTGGCTTCAGCATAGGACTAGCTCATACAGACCTGACTATCGGTCAAAACACAAAATCTGTGCTGCTTTTCAAACATTATGTCCCCAGAAGTGGAAGATAACACCAAAGGTAAGTGAGATCGTAAATATAATAAAATGCTAATGTTTTTTTTTATTTATTTTTGTCACAGTGGGCTATGTGTATATCTATACCCCCCCCCCCCCTTAGCACGTATTCCTCTTCACTGGTTTCCAATAGGCTACTGTTGTTATCCATGGCGAAGCACTCTCATCCTGACTCAAACTTACTGCCTCACACCGGCCTTACACCTGCTACACTCTGCATTTTGTTGTTAAAGTATAGTGTATATATATATTACGAATGTCTGCCTGTCAATATGCAATTTCTTTATGGCACCACTAAAGGCATTGGAGAAACATGAAACATGATGTGCTGAAACCTAAGGTGTCACAGGTCAATTTAGAACTTATATTTGAGGCAATTTCCATGTTACAGGAAGTGTAAACCAATTCATTTTTATGATTGATCACATATTAGTTTATAAGTAGGCTCCGTGGTTTGATCGAACAGATACCAGATAAGGAATCTTCATTGAATACTTTTTTGTTTTTAATTCAACAAGGTTATTACTGTTTGACATATAGACCATGACAAGGCAAACTTGAATATAGTAACCACTTGAACTAACCAAATTAACAGACATCCTGTATTTACCTTTCAATGATTGAACCTGACTGAATGTTTGGGCTGTCCACCTGCTCCTAAATTGATCTAGAGCCCTCACCTCTCCTTGTAAAGTGTCTCCAATGCCATCTCAAACCAAACACACCATCTACTTACATACCCTCCAGCCCCCCTAGTCTGCTTCAATCCGGATGAAACTGCTTTGCTTTCATCCGTCACAGTGGCCGACATTGTTATGAATGATAAAGTTACACGTTCTGTGTTCATGCGTGATGTGCTTGTGTGTGTGTGTGTGTGTGTGTGTGTGTGTGTGTGTGTCTGTGTTTGACTTCAACATTACCAACATTCATTAATGAAATGATTGATTTTGTGCACGATTCGGAGCATGGCTGCTTGTGTACGTGACGAAAGAGCTAGCCTGGACACCTTTCGAATGTCGCTTGCTGTATTCTACCGCAGCACACAAATCACTTTGTCCGGCAAAGAGAGGGAGGGACAGACAGAGAGAGAGAGAGACAGACTGAGAGAGTGTGTGTCAGAGGGAGAGATAGAGGGACAGAGAGAGACAGAGCTAAGATGTGGGAGCATCTCTGACTCACCGACGACAGTGTTGCCATATATATGATTGGAAAATGACTGAAATGGAATTCTGCTCACATGTCAAAGTGGGTATGGAAATCCCCCACTCACAACAATAGATCAGATATAGTTTCATGGGCAGTTTTGATCCAAACAGTATCCTGAAGCTGCTACCTATGCTGTCCTTGCAGTGAACCCAAGACACACACTAACACAAACACATATGCACACACACACACAGAAAAACACATACACACCCACACAACCACACGCACACTAAGTCACCTGGTGCTCGTCTCTCTCACTTTCACTGTCTAGAACTCTATCTCGATGTCAATTGCTATCATCACTGCCATAGAGCTCTCAAAGTAGTGCTAATAAGTGATTCTAGTTGGTTGAATAACTTGTGGATGTGCGTTTATTTCTTTTTCAATTCTTGTGCACGTCACAAACATGCTGGTCTCCTGATTGCTGAACCTTTGTTTTTCAGATATCCAGTAGAAGAAAACAGACATGTATGAGTGTGATAATAATGAGTTTGTTTTTTGTTTTTTTGAAAACACATTCTTTGGTGCAATGTTTGCATATGTTTCATCCATTCTCCTTCACAATGCGTTCTTTCTCCATCTTTCCCTCTTCCCCCCATCCCCCCCCCCCCCCCCCCCCCCCCCGTCCCATCCCGTCCCGTCTGTGTAGATGACATCGGCCTGACCCAGGTGGAGGTTGGCATACCACCTGAAGATGAGCCCGAAGACGGGTCGGCTCGGGCCCTCGTGCCCGTTCCTGGTGGAGGGACTGCTGGGGGCGAGGAGGAGGGTGGGGGGGTGCTCCCACCCCAGAGCGAGGATGGCACAACGGTGGTGGTGGCGGCAGGACCTGGCGCGGTGGCCGGCTCGGCACTGCCAGAGGTGGAGAGAGAGACGTGGACTCGTCAGATGGACTTCATCATGTCCTGCGTGGGCTTCGCCGTGGGCCTGGGCAACGTGTGGCGTTTCCCTTACCTCTGCTACAAGAACGGAGGAGGTGAGCTTTCTGGGGATCAGAAGAACCTTTAGTGTATCACAGAAATAGCATCACAAACAAATGGGTGTCATCATTTGAAATGTTTATTCAAAGCGTCGGACGAAATACTGAGTGTATACATTTTTTTTCCGATCCATTGGGAATCTGACCCCTAACACCGGCAGTGTAATTACAGCGCTAACAGTTGAGCTAGACAAGAGCTCTTGGTTTGATAGTACGTGCTGTTTTCTAAATGGCGTTTTGACCATGTATGCTGTTCTGTTAACCTATGCTCTCATGCAAAGCAGGGGAGGATAAACGGTTGTGTAAAATGAGGCAAGGCACAGGACAGTAATGATCAAGAATGCAGGGGGGGTGCAGGGCTATAGAGATATGCAGTAGCCAACGCTGTGCTCACATGAATGTAAACACTACTTCAGGGCGTGAAGTTCAGTAAACACACAACAAACACTATTACCTTTACATTGTGCCCCTATCTCTCTCTAACCTGCCTCGCAACCTCAGTCCCCACCACCACCACTTCAATTAGTTTTCCCTCCTTTCTCTACTTCCTGTTCTTTTCCTTGTAATAACTGCTCTGGGCTGCAGCAAACTTTGCCCTTGTGTCACTCCTTCTCTCCTTATCGCTGTGGGGCTTTGTCCTATATCTTTTTTTATGAGAGACACTATAAAGTGAGTGTGCCGTTGTTTGCAAAGCAACGCAGCGTCTGAGCCCCTCCTCCCCCTCACTCTACCCTCCTGTGAGTCTTGTGACCAAAGACTCAGATACCGTCTGATATCGTGTAACAATGGCCTGCCTCACATGGTCTAGTTCCAACCCCCCCCCACAAACACACACACACACATACTCTGAGCTCCTGGCCTGGGCTCCTGTGCGAAACAAAGGTGCATTCTCCTGCTCTCTGGCCGATAATGGAAGGAGGCGGGGTGTGGCAAATGAACATACACTCATCATGCACGTACATGTCTTGTGAACTCAGGGTCGTACCTTTACCCGGGCGTCTCTCCCTGGGTTCCGGCGAAACGGACCAATCGGATACACCTTGTGACACGTGGTATCAAGGCGATAACAGCAGGGCTGTCACATGCGCGCTGATATGGCCTGTGTGGCCCTAACATGGTCACGGCGTATCAGAGAGGGAGAGAGAGAGTTATCATTTGATATTTAACATCGATTTCCAGGAGGCAGTATTTTTCATTTCACAAAAGCATTATTGTGACTGATCATGGTTATGGACGGAGAGAGGATTTGTGAAAGCCTATTAAGGATTGGGTTCCTTGCATATGTAGCCTACGTTTTATGTATGTCAACAAAAGCGATTCGGAATGCCCTCCTCCCGTACGTGCACGCCTGCCGATGCATCTCTTTACTATATATTTATCTCTCCCGCGTACTCTCTCTGCTGGTAAGCGGTGGGAGTGAGGGACCGTACGGTCACAAACGCTGTCACAAATGTTTCCATATAAGGCTACAGCCTTTTGCCCATGGAGAAAGAGGGAGTGCAGGAGACTGAATGAGAGAGAGAGAGAAAGAGAACGACCAGAGAGAGCATAACATCTCCATGCAGTAATGATCCATGTTTATAGGATGCCAAATTGATCTTCAATTCTGCTTTGTCATGTCTTCAACATTGTTGCTCCCATTTTCCACGTCCTCTATTTTACCCTTCTACCCGGTCCATTTTCTCATCCATTCTACTTAACGCACTCTCTCTTCTCTTGAGTCACATGACTGCCCCCTCCATCTCCCCTAACTGCGCACTGCGTTGGCACCACTCACATAATTTATTGGGTTAAATCATAACGTCATAAGAACCCATTTATCTCTTTTCCTTTTCTCATTGTGATCTGGTTATTGGTGCCTTCAGTGTGAGGATTTATAGGATATGCCCTCGGACATGTTCTGTAATTAGAAAAAACAGGCTGACTATAACGTAAGTCATATCTGTGTGTTATGTATTCCCGGAAGCAATCACCATCTCTGTGTCCATCGGCCTAATGTGCTAACATCCCCTCACTCAAGGACAAGTGCCATAACTCAAGGAGCGAGAGACAATGCGTTTGTCCTCACCCTCTCTCTCTCTTTTCTCTCACTCTGGATCATCTAATCTTTGTCCTTGTCCCGCCAGCCTTCCTCTGTGTCTGGTGCTATCAAGTGGGTGTCCTTGTGCATGTGTCGACTTGCTTGGAAATGCATGCATTTAAATGCAGCATTGGCTGACGCGGTTGAAACTAAATGTACCGAGATTACAACTGGAACTCTACAAGGGGCGTAGCTGGGGCCATCTTAGCTGCAAACGAGTCACTCTGAAAGTGAATCGCTTTCTTGTTGACTGCACTGGAGCTGGTTATGTAGGATAACTGGACTTCACATGGCGGGATGTACAGTTGCTTTAAGGTAGCATTAGCCATGTGTTAAAAATAATGTAAAGTGAAGAATCGATTCCCCTCTCCTTCCTGCAGACCTAAAGACAACAATAGTTATTGAAGTAGATATTATTGATTCTGCAGTCAGACACATGCACTCTGCAGCATGGACTGTCTCTCACCAAGCTCTCTCTCTATTTCTCTGTTTTCCTATCTATTTACCTTAATATTCAAAAGTAACAACATTTAAAAAGATACACATAAAAGCATCTTTGTGATTATCATTGAATTCTATCTTAACTAGTGAATTAAGACTGTATAGAACTGAATATGTACTGTAGCTTAAGCTTTCTGATCATTCTTTTTTATGTTTTAATAGTTTGTAAAATGGCATGTATATGACTGAATATTGTCCTAATGTGAGGGATTGTAGGAGCCTGTGTCTTTTATGTCCGGTAGCGATTACACTTCTAAAATCTCCTCTGAATTTGGAATGTGATCCCTTTAAGGACGTAATTGGGATAAATGGCTTCATGAAATTGACTGGAACTTGTGCGCATGTGTGTGTGTGTGTGTGTGTGTGTGTGTGTGTGTGTGTGTGTGTGTGTGTGTGTGTGTGTGTGTGTGTGTGTGTGTGTGTGTGTTGACTTATCCTGCCTTTTTGGAAGGTGTGTTCCTCATTCCCTACATGCTGACGGTATTCATTGGGGGCATCCCTGTGTTCTTCCTGGAGATCGCTCTGGGCCAGTTCATGAAGCAGGGGGGTGTCTCTGCCTGGAACATAGCACCCCTCTTCAAAGGTACGCTCCGCTGCGTCATTCTGGGACCAACGTGTGTGTGAGGTTTTTTTGTTTGTTTGTGTGTGTGTGTGTTTGTGTATGTGTACGTGTGAGAGGGTGTATTGATGCAGGAATGTTCCTTCATGCCTACACTGCTCGCTTATTCCCACTTTGACACATCTTTCTCACCGCCCTGTTCCCCCAACACACACACACATACCTTCATCCCTGTAACTCTCTCCCTGTGTCTGTCAATACTCTCTAAACTATCTATGATTTTTTCTCTCTCTCGCTCTCTCTCTCTCTCTCTTTCTCTGTTCTCCCTCTCTCTTTTCTCTCTCCCTCCGTTCTCTCTCAATCCCTCCTCCTATTCCTTTTCCCTCTAACATTCTCTCTCATTCTCCCTTCCTCCAAACACTCTCTCTCTCTCTCTCTTCCCCTCTTTTCTCTCTCTCTCTCTCTCTCTCTCTCTCTCTCTCTCTCTCTCTCTCTCTCTCTCTCTCTCTCTCTCTCTCTCTCTCTCTCTCTCTCTCTCTCTCTCTCTCTCTCTCTCTCTCTCTCTCTCTCTCTCTCTCTCTCTCTCCTTCCCTCTCCCTGCATACACTCGTCCTCCCTCTGCCGGTCAGGTCTGGGCCTGGCGTCCATGGTGATCGTGTTCTTCTGCAACACCTACTACATCATGATCCTGGTGTGGGCCCTGTACTTCCTCCTGCACTCCTTCAGCAGCCCCCTGCCCTGGGCCACCTGCGGCCACCCCTGGAACACGCCCAACTGCACGCAGGACTTCCGCCGGGCCTGCTACAGCCGCATGGGCATCGGCACCGGCGGCCAATCGACGGCCTTCAATGGCACGCCCTCCCCCTCCTCCTCCTCCTCTTCCTCCGGCCTCCTCCTCCCGTCTGCGGCCCCCGTGCCGTTCAACCTGTCCGCCGCCCAGCTCCTCTTCAACGGCACCTGCAGCGACGTGGAGGGCATGCGCTCGCCGGTCATCGAGTTCTGGGAGTACGTTCCTCCTCCTCTCCTCTCCAAGTCTTGCCGCTCCTCAGGCACCCGCCACCGAGGAGAGTTAGCTTAAGGGGTTGACCCCGCTTTAGGTGGCTCATCTATTAATTATATTATTATATTTTCTTATTTTTCGTTTTTTATTTTTATTTTACTTTGATTTGATTTGGTATGGTTTTCTGCTTCGCTAACATCAACAAATCCGTTGTATGTCCCCCCCCCCCCCCGTCCCACCCTGTCCCCCCCGCCCGTCCCAAAAGGCGCAAGGTGCTTCGTCTGTCCAGTGGGCTGGACGAGCCTGGGGACATCAGCTTCCACATGGTCTTGTGTCTCATTGCCACCTGGGTCATTGTTTACTTCTGCATATGGAAGGGAGTCAAGTCCACCGGCAAGGTGAGCCCAGTGTGTGTGTGTGTGTGTGTGTGTGTGTGTGTGTGTTTGTGTGTGTATGCGTACGTGTGTCTGTCCGTACGTGTGTCTGTGCATAGGGTTTTATGTAGTGGTGCAACGGTTCACGGGTTACCCGTGATCCGTACGGATCAACCCCCACGGTTCGGGACGCAAGTGATCCGCGGATCGGCTGATAAAAAAAAAAAGTTGTGCGTTCACGTGATCATCGCATGTTTAAAGGACAATTCCGGTATTTACAACATCATCAAGTAGCGTAGCGAAATAGTTTCTGTCATGTTTTATTTGGCGTTCCGTAAATCCCATTGAAACGGAAACCGGAAGCGGAAATGTTTATGTTTGGTTGTAGTCTTTTCGCTTGGTTCTCCGTATCAACAGTAGGGCTAGAACCGAGCGAAAAGACTACAACCAACCCCCCTTGCAATGAGCAATGAGTCTTCCAACAGAAATCAACGGATTTACAAAATGCCAAATAAAATACGACAGCAACTGTATTTCGCTACCATACTTGATGAAAAAAAAGATGAGGATGTCTGCATTGCCTGGGGAGAGTGTAGACTCTAAACTCTCCCCAGGCAATGCAGACATCCTGAATTTAATTCAGGATTATTTACTATCGATGTTAATAAGAAGAAGGAATAATGCCTTAGGTTGCAATTCTTTTAAATATTGACTATGTTTAAAGGCAATAGGATTATTGCCTAATTTTTCACTTTATTTAGTTTTTACACATTTGAAGAATTATTTAAAGTCACATTTGTCTTGTTATCTTTTTTATTGTTGTTGATCCGAAAATGATCCGACCCGTGACTCAAAAACCGTGACACGATCCGAACCGTGAGTTTTGTGATCCGTTGCACCCCTAGTTTTATGGTATTAAGTGCTATGCTTTTCCTGCCCAGGTTCATGGAGTGCATCTGTATTATTTGCTGCGCAGCATCAACTTAAGCTTGGGGAATGTTTGTTCTGCTTTTTTCCATTTGGCTTAACCTTCAGCTTCAAAACCCCTAAAGGATACATTCACAGTTTAGCCCCACACCTTAGTTGACTAAACCCAGTATTGGTTCACGGCGAAGCCAAGGCCAAGTCCTTGGCTTCACCGTACTCAGCTCTGTTCTTGTGGCTCCGGAGGTGTATCGGTTAGGCGTGAATCTTTTCAGTTAATTTCAACAAAGACACCATTATCTGCCAGATTATATTCAGTTGCGTAGTTCATTTTCATTGTCAACATTCTGTGTGATGTTAATATATGACAATCTGACGAATGCATTTGTCAGACTGCTTGTTGTTGTTCACTCTTCACGCCAATATTTTCCGCAACCGGTATGCATTCTTAATCTTTATTAGGTCTCTGTAATCATTTAGTATTGGTTGAAGGTTGTGTGATGAAGGTAAAACAACTTTTTCAAAGTTTACTTGTTTTACCTTTGCATTAGGTTTTGCAGCGAACACACCGTATTGGTTGACGCCTCACGATTTAAACTATGAAGAAGGGACATTTGTAACTTTTTCCATAGCCCCTGTTTGCTTAATTCGTACCATTTGGCTTGCTTTGCGTCGCCATCCTCGGTTCCTCCGAACTTCGCCGTCCAGCGCCAACTGCCATTGGAAATACATTGGATCACTAGGCAGAACCCGAGTGTGACTGCACCTTATGTGTCTATCCTGCCCCAACCCCATTCATTACCTGTCTTGCCTCTGTGTTGTTGGTATAATGTTTGTCACCTCTGTTAATAAGTTAGCACAGGTTCAAATTGTGTTCAGCTGTATTCCATGTATTTATGTTCCTTAGTTCCTGCACCGGTCAGTCGGTTTCTTGTTTGTTATGGGTTTATTTCTGCCTGCCTGGTTTCCTTCAGTAAAGCTTCCTTTTGCACGTACTCTATCTCTCCTCATATTATTTTTTATTTTAAGCTGTGTCATTTGTTTATTTGAGTATTTTGAAATAACAGGCTTATGCTCACATTCAGGTTGTAGCCTAGGCCACTTGTCTTGTTATAAATCCTTTTTCATCCAGGGTACACATAACATTGTGTGAGCATAGTCTCCAGTTAACCATTCATTCTGAAAGATTGACCCATGCATGCAGATATAATCACATCAGTGTTTTGTTTGATATAATGTAATTTATTGTCATGTAATGTATTTGGGTATCTGCTATGCCAAATGCTAAAGCTTACTGTGTGTGTGTGTGTGTGTGTGTGTGTGTGTGTGTGTGTGTGTGTGTGTGTGTGTGTGTGTGTGTGTGTGTGTGTGTGTGTGTGTGTGTGTGTGTGTGTGTGTGTGTGTGTGTGTGTGTGTGTGTGTGTGGATACGTGTGTGTTTGTCTGTGTAGGTGTGTGTGTGTGTGCATGCGTACATGTGAGAGGGAGGTGAGGAAGGGTTGAGCTAGTCTGTACTAAGAGGATTAATAACTTTCTCCCATGTTGATGTGCTAAAGGGGCTTTACTGGTCACCTTAGATCAAGGCAAAAATGTTGTGCCCTTTTTCCCCCCTGGGTCCTATCATGCTGACGGCGCGGAACGCTGTGTTTCCATTGGCTGGCCGGTTTCTCCGCATAACTCCAGAAATACTTAGAAACACACATTACATAAGGGTTGAAAAATATAAAAATGTAGTGTAATTTCTATCAATATTTATACAGTAGCATCTGTGGCATAGGACTTAATCAAGATCATTAATTCACATTCTTTGTTCAGAAGGAAACATAGCAAGCATGCGTGCACTGTTAGCGTTGGACAGAGCTGGCTCTGCAAGGTCATTTGGCTTAAAAGACTTGAGAGGTCATAAGCTATGCAGCCGTCCCACACAAAATTCATCTCCCAACCCGACTAATCTCCTTGATGCAATGAGTCAACGTTTTGGTTTGCAGTGTTTTGCTAAACTAGCTAAAGAAGGCCTTATACAGTATACTCTGTCTATGCTGAGATAGAGTGAATGTATGTTGACTGTGCACTGTGTCTCCCTGTCTTTCTGCAGGTGGTCTATTTTACAGCACTTTTCCCCTACGTGGTTTTGGTGGTTCTGTTGGCCCATGGAATCACTCTACCGGGGGCCTGGGACGGTATCGTCTTCTACTTGAAGCCCGACTGGTCCAAACTGTTAGAAGCACAAGTATGGGTTATCTAACTTTTTAGTGTCAACATGTCGTGCTTTTTCAAGTGAAGTAATAAAAAACGAAACGATCAACCGTTCATGGGAGGAAATGTCATTCCTCATGCCTGTGTTTGTGTTTCAGGTATGGATCGACGCAGGCACTCAGATTTTCTTCTCATACGCCATCGGACTGGGTGCTCTGACCGCGCTCGGCAGCTACAATCGCTTCCACAACAACTGTTACCAGTGAGTGACACCAGAACCAGACTGACACAATGGTAGTGGGATGCTACAGGTTTAAGGACTAGAGATTATTGACTATTTAATTCAATGGGATTATTTTCTTTTGATAGTCATTTTCACTCGTGGGGGGTGGGGGGTAAAATATGTTTAGAAACATTAAGTTGAGCTTTCTCTTCATTCGATGAGAACTAAGAGAAAATAATGCTTCCAGATAGTTCATATTTGCATGGGAGAAGCTCGGTGTGGTGTATTAGGTTAAGTACGATTAAATAATCCTACTTTATTTGTTCAAAAAAACCTAATTTGTGTGTTGCCGTTGGCACAAAAATATCTGATCTTTGTGAGTTGGTTTTAACCCAAAAAGATCAAAAACGTTTGACTTGACTGGCTGTATAGGTCCCATCCCCGAGGCACTATAGAACATTAGTATGAGACAAGGAGCTTAGTTATCCCAAGATCAATATGGACTTAAAATGATATAATTTATTTTTCATATTTCTTTTAAATAAAACATGATTATCTTTTCCGTTCTAGATGATTTTGTTCCAGCTGGATCACTGGTCTAGTCTGAACTTCATGGTCACCGTTGCCTTTGTCGTACTCTATGGCCTTCAATCTAGACTGAAGATTTTCATCTAGCCCCAATGTCAAGCAATAGAAAGCTAGAGGGGAACTGTAAATGTTCCTGGAACATTGCTGTGCTTTGTCGACCTTTCTTATCATTCTAAGATCTCCTAGACTTTGCATTTCTAATATTAAACATGATTTGCAGAAGCAATGGAAACCAGAACACCACATTTGCTACGTCTCCGCCCATTCTTGGAGTTCGTTAATACAATGGATATGTTTACAAATCTGAAACCTGTGTTTGTATGTGCATCCATATTATAACGCGGTGAACTCTCGTAAACTCCCCCTCCGTGTAAACAGGCTGAGATGGTTTTGAGCAGGTCGTGTCTTCATGTAAACAGATGGGTTTTTTAACCTAGATAAAATGGAAACACAAAATAATTAATGCTAAATCTAGATATTTCTCTTCTGCAAATAGGGCCTAAGAAGCCAAATGAATAGTTCTTCAAAAACTGTAATTCCATCATATTAATGAGAAGCTCATTGAAGTGTAGCTTGAAGTATTTAAATAGTATTTAGCTGCCCATGCCCTCCCCATCATTATTCCGCCAAGGGGAGTTTGTTTAGACAGAAGTAGAAGAGGTATGTAAACAGTTGGACCCTAACATGCTACAGCTGTTTGGTAGCTCCACTAGAATATTATAGCTCTTTATTTCAGTTGATACATCAAACCACCTGATCCTGGCCCTCTGCCAAACTAGTGAGTCCCAGAAAGATTCTTCTCTTTTTGCCCGAAATAGGAAGTTAGAGGACGATTGGCCCCTCTCTCTCTCTCTCTCTCTCCCTCTCCCTCTCCCTCTCCCTTTCACCGTGCTACTCCCACTGCGGTATCCTGGTCTCTCTCCAGCTCTATTGACCACTGTGGAGATCGGCCCAAGTCCTCCATTGTCTCACTCAGTGACTCATTCAGTGTCCCGAAAGGTCTAGCCTGTCACTAATGGAGCCTTACAATTCACTCTGTTGAGTTAAAGCCTAAGACAGCTGCTGCTGGTGCTGCTGCATCGGCCACTGCTACTGCTGCACTGCGTTGCTGTAACTATTCAGGTCAGGCTGATGTTTATGCACAACCCAAATAACAAGCCCAGCTCTATTCTTAGCCGGTAATGCCGCAAATACTTTATTTTTTCCACGTCAAGGGGTGTGAGGATAAAGACTGTGACACAGGCGTGATATTGCCCCGTGAGTCACACTCATGTGTGTGTGTTGAAATAACTGAGCCATGACTTTTCCACCTGAAGGCTAGTCCCGCCAGCGTTTGTGACTCTACTCTTCACCTGATCTGTGCACACACACACACACGCACACACACACACACACACACACACACACACACACACACACACACACACACACACACACACACACACACACACACACACACACACACACACACACACATTAAATGACTATTGATCCCCCTCGTCCATATATAACCCCAATGCCCGTCAACTTCTCCTATTGTGAATGCTTCTGTCTCCCCTAATGTCAATAGCATCTTCTAAAAGCTTACTGTAATAACTCCATTACATTCTCTCTCTCTCTCTCTCTCTCTCTCTCTCTCTCTCTCTCTCTCTCTCTCTCTCTCTCTCTCTCTCTCTCTCTCTCTCTCTCTCTCTCTCTCTCTCTCTCTCTCTCTCTCTCGATAGGGATGCATTTGTGCTGGCTTTCATCAACAGCGGGACCAGTTTCTTTGCTGGCTTTGTGGTGTTTTCCGTACTGGGTTTCATGGCTGCAGAACAAGGAGTGGACATCAGCAAGGTTGCAGAGAGCGGTAAGAACACCACCCAACCACCCTAAAGGGAAAACTGGCGTTTGCCCTGCTTTTCCAGATTCAGACAAGTTTATAAGTTTCAGTTCATCATTGTGTGGCCAGAAGGGGAGCTGGGTCAGTGTTTGCTTTCTGTAAGCCACTTCCATTGAATTGCGGCGCATTTCAATGGGAGGTAGATTTATAATCATAGGACCGAAAGAAGTGCTCAATTAACTGTGTGTTTCTAGTTCAAATACAAGCTTGTTGTGTGGTCTCGTTTTGATTAAGTGACTATTCGGAACACATTGGACATATTTTGACATTAATTAAAAGTGTATTCCTGTCAGATGTAAAAGGGTTATGCTACTGTTCCCCAAAATGTAATACTGTCATTCAATGGGAGGTGCCAACGGAATTAGATCCCAGACTCTCTTGCCAAGATCAGCATGTCGGCTGATCTCTAGTAGATTTGATATAAGCTGGTTTTGCCGGGAAAATGGAGGGAAGTAACGCCAAATTGTGGATAATACCAAACATGTCTGTTCCTTCGTTACTTTTTAGTTCCTACAACGTTTATATATGACTATAACGGATTTAGTTTATGATTGTTATTGACCCAGCCCACAGTGCTCGCAATCGAGTGCTTTGTATGCATGAGCACTTGAAGGCTGCAGTTCACTTACAGGCCAGAGGTGTCAGTAGTGAGTAGGAATTTCAGATTCTTACACATAGTTCCTTTAACTTCATTCAACCTATTCTGCAGGTCCAGGCTTGGCCTTCATCGCTTATCCTAAGGCTGTCACCTTGATGCCCATGGCTCCAGTCTGGGCAGCGCTTTTCTTCTTCATGCTGCTCGTGCTGGGACTGGACAGCCAGGTAAAACACACACAAGTCTTTCATTTTGTATTCCCACCTTCCATTGACTTAGGCCCCGTCCTCACGGGCGAAAATGATCCGTTTTCCTTCGATGCGCTTCAAGAATATCTCCTTAAAGACAGATTCATTGCGAAACCGCATCGAGCTGTAGAAATGCTGTAGTAAACATTTCAGGCCCATAAGGGGCGCTGCTTCTGCTACAGAACTCCAGCAAAAAAGAAGAAGAAGAGGCGAGCATGCGCAGAAAGCTTGCGTGCTGTTTGCAAACATACAGTCCGAGAAGACTGTGTGTAACAAGGCGAAAACTATATTTTCCCCTCCGTTTTCCTTTGATGCGTTTCAGGAATATCCCCTTAAAGACGGATTCATTGGGAAAACGCATCGAGCTGTAGAAACACTGTAGTACGTATTCAAGGCGCTGGTTCTCTCCCAAAAAAGTGGAGCGCGGCAAGCCTAAGGCTATCCAGCCTGTGCGCTGTATACAAACATTCAGTAGAGGAGGAGATAGCAGTTATTAAACCTATTAGATTGAGCAGAAATATTTTTTTAATGTACAGTTAGTAATGAAATTTACCAAGGGGCTGTATTTAAAGCTACAAAATGAAAAAAAAAAAAAAATGCAACTTTCAACGCAACTCTAACGTTGCCCAGCTGGTCGGGGGCGATGACGTCATCGTTTGCGTTTCAGGCATAGTACACACGAATCCAAACACGAAACTGCATAGGTCAGTTTTTATTTCAATCCACCCTTGGACCTGGTTTCAGAAAAGTGTGTTTTCGGGCACTGGATCCGTCGGATCCCTCTGGACGGTCGGCCCAAACGCACAAGACTTTAACCAAAATATTGTCTCTGTGTCGTCTTAGTCTTAATTTGCTGTTACCAGAACCTTTTATCTCACTTTTCAATACCATACTTGGTCACTTTTGTTAAGAATAGACACACATACTAGCTAGCATCAGTTTTTTCTTTGTGATATTCATACACAAACAATTGGTTGTCTCAGTGACCAATTTTTAATAACTCATTGCTTGGTACGCGTGTGTGTGTCTTGTCTGTCTGTATATGTGAGTGCGCGTGCGTCTGTGTGTGTGGTATCCGGTGTGCCATCCATTGTTGTGTAAGCCATGGATTTGTCAATGAGCCTCTGTCTGTC